>NC_136899.1:4433269-4510769 GCF_949152265.1 Phoxinus phoxinus | reverse complement strand
ATCGTGTCTCTTCAGAAAATTACGACTAAACCGCGTAAATTCATATGGATTAGTTTTATGATCTCTTTATGAACTTTTTAAAGCGTCAATGTGGTAGTTGCGTAGCTGTCAATGGAGGGACAGAAAAACTCTCAGATTTCCTCAAAAAGATCTTCATGATGATATGAGGGTGCATTCATAATTACTCATGAGTAATTAATGAAATAATTTACATTTTTGGGTGAACTATCCCTTAAATTTCTAGTAAAAATGCTTGACAAAAAATACAACATTCCATTACACACACGTATACACACACACACATGTATTTTTACTCTGTTTTATATAAACTAAAGAGGCACAATACTAATTCACAGTAATTAAACAATTAATATATGAAAAGGAGCATAAAGTTCAGAAAAAATTTACTTTAGGTAACACTTTTTATTTTACAGTCTTTGTTACATATGTTACATACTTGTTGTAATAACAGTAAATTATGCATAATTACTCAACTAACCCTTAACCAAATCCTAATCCTAACACAACCCTAGTACATGTTGTTAATTATGACTCAGTCCTTAAATGTATAATTACACTGTGACAATGAAACCTTAAAATAAAGTGTAACCAAACTTTATATTACTGTCCTGCTCCCCATGTATATCCTATGTAGGCTACTTAGTATAGTAAATACAATACACGGGTAATAACTAGATACTAACCCCACCCCTAAACCTAACCCGAACCAGCTTATATTAATCAGTACTTTCTTAGGTAAGTACACTGTACACAAGTGCATGTACCATAAAATAAAGTGCAACCAAAAATTGTGCCTCTTCTTCACCTCACACACCCTTTCACCAGAAAAGGGTGGAGGGAAGGAGGGAAGAAAGGAACAAGAGAAAGAAAGCGTGAGGGCAGGATTTTCATCCCCCCAGGCTACAGTTATCAACCTCCACCCAGTTATACTCTGACTCAAGTCTTTTCTTCTCAAAATCTCTTCTTTTAACTGCACCGTGAAGCAATACCCAACAACCCTCCCTCGTTCATCACGATCCATTTGTCAGTGTTGGTTTCAGATCATTCTCAAGAAAGTTTGGCAATCGATTGGCCAATGTGATTGCAGAGGAGCAGGTTATCTGTTGTTAGCATGCCGCCACGCGCCCTGCTGCACCTGATAGTCTTACACAGCATTCCTCACCTGAGAGACGGAAAGAACGGGCAGGTTTCAACACGAACGCCCAGACACTCATACACTTGTTCTGTGGCTGCAGGTGTAGCTCACATCGCATGTAATACTGCAGCTCCGGGCTTGTAGGTGAGCCGCGTAAACTATGCGCCGGGGTTTTAAGGAGGAGGTGAGGGTAATTTGATGTTTGGAGCTACATAACGCGGGACGAGGAGTCCAAACGACTGTTTATTTGGAAGAATTAAGCTTTTCGCTCCGTGTGAAGTTGATCGCTTTGTGGATTTCCCCTCGAGTGTGGTTCAGGGCAGAGAGAGGGCACGTGAATGCATTGAAGTCCATCGCATATGTAACAGCACACCGACTTCCAGTCTCCCCAAAAATGAAAATATACAATCTGAAGTACTTCTCTGTCCATTGCATATTTAAGATGGAGGCCTCACACACAACCGTCGAAATCAAAGACAAGGAGTGTGTGGAGATCTCGGATAATAGTGCCGTGTTTTACTGAACGGAGTGATTATGTTAAAGTGATCTGTGATTGATTATTACCTCTAACTGCCAAACACCATTTTAGAAAGTTTCCAGACTCAGTATCCAATGAAACTAGGATTGTTAATGGGGAATCACCATGGGAAGGATGAAGCAATAGCTTGTATTTAAATTGTGTCTATGGATAAATCTCATAAAAACGTCTAGGAACACGTCCAAGTAAAATTTTACCCAAAAAATGTATTAGAAAAAAAAATTACAAGAAATTATTAACATTACTTTCATGATAATTACGCAATTTTACACCCACATTCTCATTATGCATCTGCACATTTTACTTTTAACTTTTTGTGTAATTCTCATTATTCTCATCAGTGATTTTGGACAGGGTTGCAGATTTTTTTTCTTTCTTTTTTTTCTAAACCTTAAAAAAAGGGAGGTAACTGAAATAAAAATAAAATATAAATATTAGGTGAAAAACTTAAACTAATACAAACTTAAATGAAAGTTGCCTTGGCACCTAACTGAAATAAGTAAGGTAAGGTGAAGTCCTAAAATGACAAAAAAATTAAATATTAATAATATGTTAAAATATTATTGTAACATAAATTAGACACAAATTTAATATTTTATATATAAATTACATCTATACATTTATATATAAAATATTATTTATTTTAAACAATTATTTAAGTAATTATTATTATTATTTATTTATTTTTGCATTATAATAATGACAATTTGAGAGAAATGTGCAAAATTGTCATGAAAATAATGTCATCATGCAAAAAAAAAAAAAATCTTAATGGTCATAAAATGAGTCTTTATTTGTTTCCCTTTGATTTCAGGGTGAAATGTGAGCTGGACCTGGTTTGGTGAGCTTCAGCTCTCTGACAGCGGCCGCACGGCAGTCCGGGTGTCCAGAGGTTCTTGTTTGCACATGTGGACGGTGAGACACTTTAGCTGGAATTCTTCTGAGCTCCACCTCCGGTTCCTTCATGCACCTCAACCATACAATTCACATTCACATCCAAGAATGTGTAATTCCATGGGGGCGACATGCTCCTTTTATTTCCTGTCTGTAAAACATTTTTGAGAGCACAAAAAGGGTTTTACAAAAATCACAAAATCAGTTGTCAAAAAGGTTAACGTGTAGGTTAAGGCAATCTGGTTCTGACGAGAAGAGATTGCTGAATGTGGCACGTTGAAGCTTGCTTGTGTGTGTGTGTGTGTGTGTGTGTGTGTGTGTGTGTGGGCTTGGTTTATTATGCATTGTGGGAACCGAATGTCCCCACAAGGATAGTAAAACCTGAGATCACCTCCATTGTGGGGACCAGCCAGCGGTCCCCATGAGGGGAATGGGTTAATAAACATACTAAATTATATATTTTTGAAAATGTAAAAATGCAGAATGTCTCCTGTGATGGTTGGGTTTAGGGATAGGGGCAGTGTAAGGGGATAGAATATACAGTTTGTACAGTATAAAAACCATTACGCCTATGGAATGTCCCCACAAGGATAGAAATGAAAGCTTGTGTGTGTGTGTGTGTGTGTGTGTGTGTGTGTGTGTGTGTGTGCGGCCTGTGGCAGGTGCACAGAAAAGGCAGATAAAGGGATTTCAGACCTGCTGAAATCTGTGAGGGCAAGTCAGAGCTGTGCTCTACACACACACACACACACACACACACACACACACACACACACACACTTAGATGTTTTATCTCAAGTTAAATAGGAAAAAAGTCATTAGGACTTCGCTGTCCTATAACGCTGTATAACTAAACAATAATGTTTAATAATGTACAGTTAACTGGTCAACCCTTTCAGGCTGATATCTATCTATCTATCTATCTATCTATCTATCTATCTATCTATCTATCTATCTATCTATCTATCTATCTATCTATCTATCTATCTATCTATTTATCTATCTATCTATCTATCTATCTATCTATCTATCTATCTATCTATCTATCTATCTATCTATCTATCTATCTATCTATCCTACCTAGCTGTCTGTCTGTCTGTCTGTCTGTCTAATCAAAAAACACTTTTTTTATGTGCTGGGAAAAGTTTTTTTTTAAATCCCATCAAAGCAAAGTTTAATGACAAACTATGTTTAATGGAAAGAAGGCTGTGTGTGAGCGCTGACACAAATCCCTAAACCTCACAGCTATGTAAATATGCATGTCTTGTCGTGTCCGGACAGACCCCTGTAATTATACCATCATCAGAATCACCTGTGTGAAGGTCTATCGCTGCGTTCGAAAGAAAAACACACTGGGAGAATGATGCTGAGACACACCAGTCGCCAGCTCAAATTCACAGACACCCCGAGTGCATTTATATAGGCTATACACGCTACAGCTGATATATATGACAGAAGCCAAGCTCTTAGCACTGACTATATGTGAAAGTTGCAGCTGGAAACACATCAGTCTTTGAAGTAGTTTAATCTGTTGATATTTGGCAGGGAATTTCAGATTTCCCAGCAATCCTCTTGGTGTCAGGACAAATGAGACACGGTCTACCGCCCGCTCTTAAAACAGAGCCACGCTGAAAGAAAGGGACGCCAGTGAATCCCGAGGACATGTACCTACACGGGAGAGCTACTTGTGCAAACAAAAGACGGTAGAACTGAACACAAAAATGCACTTTTCTGATTGAGTGGAATTCAAAAAAATTCACCAATATTTGATCATCCCCCAAAAGTGAAAATAAGGTAACCTTTCACAGTACATCAAGGATGAAACTAAATATTCAATTTTAAAATGTAAAAAATGTTTAAAATTTGAGGATTAGTTACCCACCAAATCGTCTCGGTTACGGATGTAACCCTCGTTCCCTGAGTAGGGAACGGAGACGTTACGTCGAAATGACGACGAATGGGGTTCGCTTAGAAGCCTATCCTCTTCGAATATTAATAAAACGAGCCAATGGCAAGCAAATGCCATGGGTCTGCTGAATTTGCATAGCGTAACTCCGCCCCACAGTGTGGGTATATAAGGAAGTGAGCCGGCAACATGCAGATATGTTTCTTCGCTGAAGGAGCCAAGCTGAACTCAGGCTGTTCCAGCGGTACAGCGGAAGTGGCAGGAAGACGTAACGTCTCCGTTCCCTACTCAGGGAACGAGGGTTACATCCGTAACCGAGACGTTCCCTTTCGTAGTCACTTCGAGTTACGTCGAAATGACGACGAATGGGGTTCCCAGTCCAATCACGCCACCTCGGCTGTCTTCCAGTGCCCTGCGTAAGTCTGAGCTCCCTGTCGTGAGACTAGCACGGACGAAGGACTCCTACTTAACACAGGAATACCAAGGTACACTGGGAAGCATATCACAGTGGAAATATGCAATCAGTGCCCGCCCGAAGGGGGGGGACTTAAGAAAACACATATGACCCGGAGGGGGGTGCATACGGATAACACTGGGGTGTCCAGCCCGTAGGGTGGAGTATTTCAACCCCAGGGGTGGCAGACTGGCTTGCCAAGGGAAAGACACATGCTCGAAGGAGGCTTACAGTGGAAATACACACGTGGGGGTCGCCCAGCGGGGGAACCATGCACATGGTGGCACCTAGCCAACGCGAAAGCTGCCGGAGGCATAACTCTGGCGTTGACGTCAACAGCGCTGGAGGAACTCAGGGCTTATCAGGCTCACCTGAGGAGAATATCGCACGTATCCAGTCCGTGGAGTGGAATGGCGAGCAAGCGAAGACACCTGAGCGGGTCCTAGCACCGGCTGGTTGAAGCGAGTACTCGGGAGGACACTGGCTCCACTCGGAGATTGTAGAATCTGGCGAATGTGTTGGGTGTCGCCCAGCCTGCAGCTCTGCAGATGTCTGTTAGCGAGGCGCCATGCGCTAGAGCCCAAGAGGAGGCCACACTCCGGGTGGAGTGGGCCGTCACACCAAGGGGGCACGGTCGACCTTGCTGCTGGTAAGCCAAAGCAATGGCGTCCACTATCCAGTGAGACAACCTTTGCTTGGAGAGAGCCCTTCCCTTCAGCTTCCCACCATAACAGACAAAGAGCTGGTCTGAGGTCCTGAAACATTGCGTTCTGTCTACGTAAGCACGGAGGGCGCGTACTGGACAGAGCAATGCCAAGGCTGGGTCTGCCTCCTCCAGGGGCAGCGCTTGCAGGTTCACCACCTGGTCCCGGAAGGGAGTGGTGGGAACCTTGGGCACATATCCAGGCCGGGGTCTCAGGATCACGTGAGAAAAGGCCGGCCCGAATTCCAGGCACGCTTCGTCTACAGAAAATGCGTGCAGGTCCCCTACCCTCTTGATGGAGGCCAGAGCAACCAGGAGCGCTGTCTTAATTGACAGGAACTTAAGCTCCACTGATTGCAGAGGCTCAAAGGGAGCACTCTGCAGGGCAGTTAGTACCACTGAGAGGTCCCAAGAGGGAACGAGAGGAGGGCGAGGAGGCTGTAGTCTCCTCGCTCCTCTCAGGAACCTGATGACCAGGTCGTGCTTTCCCACGGACTTACCATCAACTGCGTCGTGATGTGCGGCGATAGCGGCAACATATACTTTCAGGGTGGAGGGAGACAGCCTTCGCTCCAACCCATCCTGCAGGAAGGAAAGCACGACACTGATCGGGCATGATCTGGGGTCTTCTGAGTGAGAAGAGCACCAAGAGACGAAGAGGTTCCACTTCAACGCGTAGGCATGTCTAGTGGACGACGCTCTAGCGGAAGTGATGGTAGCCACCACCGCTGGTGGTAGGGTACTCAAACCTGCCTCGTCCCGTCCAGGAGCCACACGTGGAGGTTCCAGAGATCGGGACGAGGGTGCCAAAGGGTGCCCCGTCCCTGAGAAAGGAGGTCCTTCCTCAGAGGAATTGGCCAGGGAGGTGCTGTCGCGAGGAGTACAAGTTCGGAGAACCAGGTTCGGGTGGGCCAGTGCGGCGCAACCAATATGACCTGCTCCTCGTCCTCCCTGATCTTGCACAGGGTCTGTGCAAGAAGGCTCACTGGGGGAAACGCATATTTGCGGAGGCCCCGGGGCCAGCTGTGCGCCAGAGCGTCCGTGCCGAGCGTGCCCTCGGTCAGGGAGTAAAACTGGGCGCAGTGGGACGAGTCGTGGGAGGCAAACAGGTCTACCTGTGCGTCCCCGAACTGATCCCAAATCAGCTGGACCGCCTGGGGATGGAGTCTCCATTCTCCAGGAAGAGGCTGAAGCCGTGAGAGCTCGTCGGCTGCACAGTTCAGGTCTCCCGGAATATAAATGGCTCGAAGCGACCTCAGATGCTTCTGACTCCATAAGAGGAGGTGGCGGGCGAGTTGCGACATACGGCGGGAGCGTAGACCACCTTGTCGGTTGATGTACGCTACTGTCGCGGTATTGTCTGATCGGACTAGTACGTGCTGGTTCTTGAGCAGCGCCCGGAAGCGGTGCAGAGCGAGACGTACTGCCAGCAACTCGAGGCAATTGACATGCCATAGGCGGTGGGGTCCTGTCCAGGAGCCCGCGGCAGCATGTCCATTGCACATGGCACCCCAGCCCGTGGAGGAGGCATCCGTTGACACAACAACATGCCTGGAAACTCGTTCTAAGGGCACTCCGGCCCGTAGAAAGCTGAGGTTCGTCCACGGGGAGAAGGTCTGACGGCAGGTCGGAGTAACTGGTACTCGGAGCTTGCCCTGGTGCCATGCCCACCTCGGGACTCGATCGTGAAGCCAGTGCTGAAGCGGTCTCATATGAAGCAATCCGAGCGGCGTTACCGCGGCTGCAGATGCCATATGCCCCAGGAGCCTCTGAAAAAGTTTCAGTGGAACCGCACTCTTGCTCTGGATTTGTCTCAGGCAAGTCAGCAGTGACTGCGCGCGCTCGCTCGTAAGCTGCGCGCACATGGCGACCGAGTCGATTTCCATACCGAGAAAAGAGATCCTCTGCACGGGGCAAAGTTTGCTCTTCTCCCAGTTGACCCGAAGGCCCAGACGGACTAGGTGCCGGAGCACTAGGTCCCTGTGTTCGCAAACCTGGTCCCGAGAGTGAGCTAGGATTAGCCAGTCGTCGAGATAATTCAGGATGCGAACCCCGTGTTGCCGTAGCGGCACAAGGGCTGCCTCGACGACCTTCGTGAAGACGCGAGGAGACAGGGCCAGCCCGAATGGGAGGACCGCGTACTGGTATGCCTGCCCCTCGAAAGCAAACCGTAGAAACGGCCTGTGTCGAGGAAGAATGGAGACATGAAAGTAGGCGTCCTTCAGGTCGATCGCTGCAAACCAATCCTGTGGCTGCACACATTCGAAAATGCGCTTGGCCGTGAGCATCTTGAACGGAAGCCTGTGAAGGGAACGGTTCAAGACGCGCAGATCCAGGATTGGTCGTAACCCACCGGTTTTCTTGGGGACAATGAAGTAGGGGCTGTAGAAGCCGGACCTCATTGCGGCTGGAGGGACAGTCTCGACCGCACCCTTCGCCAGCAGGGTGGCGACCTCCGCTCTCATGACAGGGGCATTGCCACCGACCATAGTGAAGCGGACTCCCCTGAAGCGGGGAGGAGACCGCGCGAACTGAATCGCATAGCCGAGCCTGATGGTCCGCGCGAGCCAGCGGGACAGGTTGGGAAGCTCTAACCAGGCTCCCAAGGACTGTGCCAGCGGGGTCATGCGGACGACAGACGTCCCCGCGGGGGTGCAGCGAAGCGGAATGACCGGCCCGGACGTGGGTGGCATAGCGGCCCGGTGTGGGGGCACGGTCATTAGCCGCGTCCTGCCAGAGGGAGCCAGGGAAGGACCAGCGTTCCACGGGGGCGTGCTCTGGCAGG
The DNA here is from genome assembly GCF_949152265.1 of Phoxinus phoxinus. Lineage (NCBI taxonomy): Eukaryota > Metazoa > Chordata > Actinopteri > Cypriniformes > Leuciscidae > Phoxinus > Phoxinus phoxinus. The sequence continues at coordinate 4,502,333 of NC_136899.1, read as the reverse complement.
GGTCTGGCGACAGAAGGGGATGAGAGCGGCGGGGCCCGTGGGCGGCGCGCACTGTCATTCCCTTCTGGGGGCTCAGAGATGGGGATATCAGTTCTTTCTTTAACCACATTAGGGTGCTGCCCACCCGTGGGTGAGCAGCGGGGAGTGGAGAACAAAGGATTCTCCCCCGGCCCTCCACCGGGGGAAGGAGTGGTCCTGCTACCATCTCCTGAGAAGAACTGATGGCCATCTCTGAGCAGCCCGTCTCAGGAGCGCCGCTTGGCCTGGCGTTTAGCGGGGTGCGGGGCTGGAGAGGGCTGGGGCGCCTGCCTGCGGCGTCCTCCACGACGCGGCCCGGGTGAAGGCTGCTGCTGGGGCCGTGCGGGAGGGGCGGGAGCCGCGGGAGGGCGCCCTCGGCGGCGAGCAGGCTGAGGCGTCTGAACCGACGGCTGGGTGGAGGCAGCAGCGGGCCGTCGGGGCAGAATATGACGAATAGCCTCAGTCTGCTTCTGGGCGGTTGAAAACTGTTGGGCAAAATCTTCAACCGCTCCGCCGAAGAGGCCAGCCTGGGATATGGGGGCGTCAAGCAGACGAGTCCGCTCAGCGTCCCTCATATCGGCCAGGTTGAGCCAGAGGTGTCTCTCCTGGACCACACTAGTGGACATCACCTGGCCCAGGGAGCGTGCGGTCACTTTCGTCGCCCGGAGAGCGAGGTCAGTGGCGGCACGCAGCTCATTGAAGAGCCCTGGGTCAGTCCTCCCCTCGTGCATGTCCCTGAGCATCTGGGCCTGGTAGACCTGCAGAGTGGCCATGGCATGCAATGAGGCGGCTGCCTGCCCCGCAGCTCTATAGGTCTTCGCCACCAGGGTCGACGAAAACCTACAGGCCTTGGAGGGGTGCTTAGGATCACCACGGGAAGAAGCACTCTGTGGACACAGTTGCATCGCAACAGAGCGTTCAACCATAGGCACCCCAGTGTACCCGTAAACAGCCGCCTGATCGAGAGGAGGAAAGGCGGAGGAGGTCGCCGAGCGATCACGGGAAGACAAGGGTGTCTTCCAGGACCTCGAGACCTCCTCATGCACATCCGGGAAGAAAGGCATTGGGGTTGGACGCCGACGTGAATCGGCGGCCGCGCCCAAAAACCAATCGTCCAGACGCGAGCGCTCGGGGCAGGGTGGCGGATTGCACTCTAACCCGATGCTCGCGGCTGCCCGGGAAAGCATGGCCGTCAGCTCGGGATCAGGATCGGGCAATGCTGACGCGCCCGGAGGCGGCAGCACAGCCGACCCCTCATCTCCCGAGGACTCCTGCCCACCTTGTGATGCTGTGATCGACATAGCATCGTCATTAGGAGCGCCAGACGGCGCACTCGGTCCGCCGCCGACCGTTGGCCGGGACTGATCGAGCGCATCATCTGGTCGGCTCGCGGGTTGCGGCACTTGAGAGGGGGATGTGGCCCGAGGACGAATCGTCGGTTGTTGTTGCCACACCGTCACCCTCAGGTCACCCTGGCCACCAGCCGAAGTACCAGCTCTATTACTAGAGGGGGTAGATCGGGGTGTGGATGAGGGGACTCTCACTCTTTCGAGATCACTGAGTCTCGACCGTAGTGTCGCGATGGTCATGTTTCCGCAATGAAAACATGAGTCATCCACAAGCGCTGCTTTGGCGTGCTCTAAGCCCAAACACGCAAAACAGCGATTGTGCCCATCTAAATCAGACAGCCAGTGACCACAACCAGAAGGGCACGGGCGATGCATCTTTAAAAAGACGTGCCACGCGCTTTGCTCTTTTAGAGAGAAGGAGAAATCCCCGCAGATGCTGAAGCGACCAGGGAGAGAACACACACACACTGGCAGATCACTGCTCAGATCGCAGGGAATGTGCACTCGCTGGAACTCGCTGTCACACCAACACCTGGAGGGAAGCTCGTCTCGAAGAGGAATAGAGATGATACTCAGGATGGCTTGTGGAGTGAAGGATAAACTTGGCTCCGAAAGCGAAAACATATCTGCATGTTGCCGGCTCACTTCCTTATATACCCACACTGTGGGGCGGAGTTACGCTATGCAAATTCAGCAGACCCATGGCATTTGCTTGCCATTGGCTCGTTTTATTAATATTCGAAGAGGATAGGCTTCTAAGCGAACCCCATTCGTCGTCATTTCGACGTAACTCGAAGTGACTACGAAAGGGAACACCAATCGCCCCCTTCAATGTCCATAGTGGTTACAGCCCAGTTTAATAAAAAATAATACATAATTATAAACTACTCCACACAACAATGCCAAAACGGACTAATCAATCAATCAATCAATCAATCAATAAGGAATATTTTTCAAGCTGATTTTCAAGCTACTGCACTGTTGGTCAGGGCGATGTGAGTGACACTAGAGGAGACAGGTTTAAAAACCGTTCTTATCTCTCCAGCATCAGCAGATCACCTGGAGCTATCCGAGAAAATGTCACTCGCAGCCGGGAGTGAAAAGAGGTGGCTTGTTTTGTCCGGAATCACTTAAGTCTCTCAACCTGAAAACAAGGGATCACGGGGATAATCCAACTCCACTCCAAACTGGGATACGAACAGCAGACGCAGCTCTCCTAAAACATTCCTGCGGCTCTTACAGTGCAACGTACATCATCAACATATCTCCACGAGTGCAATGCATAATGCTACAACATCTCAACTATGCATGTTCACATTCTTGTAATTTGATAGTACATAATAGACTGACCTAAGTGCACTACGTTATATATATATATATATATATATATCTTGCTGTCTCTACACACTGTAGTGACGGCAGCAGAAAACACATCCTGTGCTCTGACCTCAGCACCTCAGTCCCTGAGGCTGTGACCCCACCATCCCCCAACACACACACACACACACACGCACGCACACACACACACACACACACACACACACACAGAATGTGAGTCTAATGCATGCTGACATGACTGTGCACTTCTAACTGGCCCTGCCAAAAGTCAACGAAAGAAAGTTTTTCGTGAAGTGTTAGTAAGTTCTCGAAGCCTCGGTGTTCCTGTAGCTCAGTAGAGCAGTGAGCTGGCTCTTTCCCATACAATGACAGTTCATTAATGGTGACCACATCAGTAAAGCTCAAAAAACATTTGAAAAAACACCATGAAAATAGTTAATGCGCTATATTTTAAATATTCTCAAGTCATAAAATAGCTTTGTCTGAGGAAATGACTAAAATGGGTCATTATTCACTGAAACTCTTCCCTCAAAATTCATTATTTAAGCGATAGTTCACCTAAAAATGAAAATTCTGTCATCATTTACTCAAAAAAGCCATAAGACTTTGCCATAAGCCATAAGAAACACAAAATGAAATAATCTTAAACATGGAAGCTTACACAGTGTGCATGATTTATGAGAACCAATTAGGTTTGTTCTACTGTAAATGTGATGTGTGTAGATCATTGTTTAGATGTAAATAAAAGCCTAAATGGAATCTGTTCATCATATATATCAAGACTTGAATTAAAACACTTGAATCATGGACTTGTTTTAGGACATCTTTGTGACCTTTTTAGATATTTTAGGTTTTGGTTACCTGGGTATCTCAGGTTTCATAAAAAAATATCTTAATTTGTGTTTCAAAGATTACCACAGGGTTTGGGACGATGTGATGGTGAGTGAGGAAATGACAACAAAATGTACATTTTTGTGTGAACTATCCCTTTAAATCTGCATATTCAAACTGGCGTTGCATGTTTGATTATAACACATGCGAGAATTTGTCAAACCTTTCGCAACTGCCATTTTGTAAAATCTTCAGAAAACGTGAAAAATAGCACAGAAGTCGTACTGTAATTATGCTTTTAAGGGGGTTTATGGACACTACAGCTGTGGCCAGATGCTGTATATACTGTACGATGGCTGTCCCAATACGAAGGCTCCTTTAAATGCAGCCTACAAACATACATATTTTGTTTCCCAGGCCATGAAGGATAGAATGAGTGGATCCTTGCAGCCTATAAGATTCATTGCTGGTGACGACTGGATTTTTTTCTTTTTTTTTGAGAGAGAGAACATGCCGGATTACACTAGTATTGTGTTTCAACGTACTCAAATATCTAACATGTACAAAAAAAAAAAAAGCGTTTCTAAATGACATATATCTTACTAAGATGCAATTTTATAGATAGTTTATACTCGTTATTATGTAGGTAGGCTACATAAATGGACCAAGGTGAACATTTGTTTTCACACAGTTTAATACAACTTTACTGTCACTTATCAATGACAGCTAGCGATCTTCCGTAGGCTACACCGTCCCATTTAACAACATTCGATTCGACCTTTGGTGTGTCCTGTAAAGTCCGGGTCCTTTGTAGGATGCAGCCTCTGAATGGGACACAGCGTATATGTAAATAAGTTAGTTTCAAGATTTTGTCTTCCACAAAAAACAACAGCATGCATGTTTGAAACGCCTTGAGTGCACTGTACCTTTAATGTAAACCTAAACCCCAGTGCCACATGGGAACAGAAGCGTCTTATATCCCCCTAAAACCTGTCTTAAGTCTCTCTCCTACGCAGTAATAATAAGATCAGGTGAATTGTTGAGTAAGCGCGTGAATAACTTGTGCCAGTGGAATTTCCCATTGTAAGAGAGCATGATGCCACAAGCGTGCAATGAATCACCACTACAGTAATGCTCCGGCGTCTCTTCTGAGGGATCTGAGCACAGGGTGTGTATCAAACGCTCTTTAACGGGAGTCATAACATGCATGGCCAACATTGAGACCACAAAAGCTTTGTTTATCCGATTCATCCTCCATATAGGAGACACAGGAATTATGGCTTAAGGTTTAACTTGCGGTGACAGGAAATGCATGTTTACTCTTTTTCCAGTATTTTAAATCTGCTAAATATATGCTGACATTAGCTGTGTTTCAAAGTGTAATGCAGCATCCTTACCGAACCCAACACACAACTGATCCCAATACTATAGCATGCACGACCATATGAGTATATTTACTCCCGCCATTTTTTTTACCAAACTCATTGCGACAAATTCTGGGATTGCCTTATCTGTGGAAAATATTGTAACACTTCATAAAAATTGGCCGTCATTAATAGGTAACTATGCAGGACAAATGAGTAGAACATTAAAACTTTAGCTATAACTAATATGGAAACAAGATGAACTAATCAGTAAGTAATATCAAATTTAGGACTGAGATAGTTCCTTATTAATAATCAATAATTGCTGAATGAGATTAGCCGCATTAATAACTATCAACTAACTATGACATATGATAAAGAATAGTTACTAAATCACAACATTAACGTTTCTGAGATGTGAGCAATTGTCTTTTTTTAAACTCTCAACGTGTTCATAATAGTCCATATTAGTTCTTAATGATGCCAATCTCATTCATTAATTATTGATTCCCTAATAAGGAACTATCTCAGATTAGGGAAAATAGTTAATTTGGCTTTTACATTTGACTGTAAAGCAATTCATACTTCTGAATTTTACATGAATATGTGCTTGTGTTACAGATAGTAATGGTAAATAGTCTGGTTTGCGCGGATATTAAAGTATCAGTTTGGCCGAAAATGACATTTAAAATACAGATGCATTTGCTTTTCTGCATGCACAGGAAATATGTGCTTGTGTTACAGATAGTAATGGTAAATAGTCTGGTTTGCGCGGATATTAAAGTATCAGTTTGGCCGAAAATGACATTTAAAATACAGATGCATTTGCTTTTCTGCATGCACAGGACGGTACAGATGACAGACAAACACACTGTTGACTATAGACGTGTCTAACACACACACACGTGTAAATCAATACAGACCTTTACGAGTTTAAAGGGCTTTAATTCTCCTGCTAACACCTGACTTTAAGGTACTGATAAACACAAGACACAATCAAATAAATAGCATTTTTCAGGCAAATGTGAAAGAATACGTGACATTTTATCTATTGTGTTTTGCCTGAGCTAGACATTTTTGTCAATAGGTCAAACTAAACACACCGAAGGCTTTTCCTGACCATTGTTCCCACAAACGAGGCATTTTACCTTGAGGGACTGTCCTTGTCAGTAACAATTAACTTGAGGAACCTTTACCTTTCAGCTATTCAAACTCTCACAGAGCCTTGGGTGTGAATGAGACACAACTCTATTAATCTGTGTGAACGAGCCATCATGAGGGACAGATAAACATCACTCAATGAGGTGACCAGGGCTAGACTCAAACATGTGCTGTTTTAAAATGTGCAAGAAAGGGTGTAGCAATTGTTATTCCTGAAGGGGGACGTTTTAACATTTAAGCCGCCCATTTTCAGGAAGATAATCATCACTTTCTAAGACCCCCTACTCTTCAAATCATGCAAAAGCCCCAGCATTAAAGGACTTGGTAAACCTAGATTTTTTATAAACATACAGGACTATTCTCAATATATACATATACATAATATATATATATATATATAGAGAGAGAGAGAGAGAGAGTCTGTGTGGGTGTGTGTGTGTGTGTGTGTGTGTGTGTGTGTGTAACAAAATGTAACTGTAAATGCATAATACTTGACTGTAAAGAAGAAAATTGTAAAGAAAGTAACATCAAAAAGGGACATTCTTATTACAAACTCTTCATGTAAAATCAATGCCAGACTTAACAACCATTTCTGTCATTTTTTATCATAAACATAACACTGTAATCTCAAGGAAAGACAGTTACTGTATATGTTAAGCATTTTCTCTCCAGAAAATCATTATAAAGAATTGTCATTATAAAGAAATGATAGATAGATAGATAGACAGACAGACAGACAGACAGACAGACAGACAGACAGACAGACAGACAGACAGACAGATAGATAGATAGATAGATAGATAGATAGATAGATAGATAGATAGATAGATAGATAGATAGATCGATAGATCGATAGATAGATCGATAGATAGATCGATGCATAAATAAAGAAAAATACAAAAAGTGCATGAATTTAACTTTTAACAATGCATGGATGCATTTTGGTAAGTCGCAGGTTTACACAGGTGTAGTTTATCACATTATACATGTTCTATAGTTTTTCACAACCAATAAGTGTCAAAGTAGGCCTACTCATTGCTTCATTTTAACAACATCTATTGCTTCATAATTTAAAGCACTTTCTTTGTGTCAAATAAATGCCATTTGGTGAGATATTTTGTCATCTGATACAATGCTATGAAGACATTTCATGTGTTTTTTAAATGACTCATTACTTTTTGGATGCACCGAATGGAATACAAATGTAATATAATATGTACAAAGGAGTAATAATTAGAAACAGTTATAAATGCTACAGCTACATATTAAAGCCACACCCGTGCAGCAAATCTGGGGCGTTAAAAGCCGACTGGCTGAGGCTCAAGAGTCTCTTCAAACTATCTGCCATGTGTTCCTCTCACACCTCAGCGCTAGAGCTCTCTCTAATGACAGAGCAAGGCGAGGCCAGGATAACACACACACACACACACAAGCCCCTGCATTCCTCAGCACAGTGCACCATGCCCACCGCAAGTTAAAACACGCTGATGAGAGTCATATCTTTCTCTCCTGGCCAAAAAAAAACACTCCCACAAGCCACTGGGGCAGTGCCATCGCTTCAAGGCCGGGACACAGCGATCGGGCTGTCCAGGCCTGCAGGCTACAAAACACTTCTCTGTTCCAGGCAGAGATTCACGACACATGAAGACATGCACCTGTTAGATAGCTGAGAGAGAGAGAGAGAGAGAGAGAGAGAGAGAGAGAGAGAGAGAGAGTGAGAGTGTGTGTGTGTGTGTGTGTGTGTGTGTGTGTGTGTGTGTGTGTGTGTGTGTGTGTGTGTGTGTGTGTGTGTGTGTGTGTGTGTGTGTGTGTGTGTGTGTGTGTGTGTGTGAGAAGGAGGGAATGAATGAGAGGGTGATGGGAAGGAGAATGTCAAACACTAAGTGCATGCATGTCAAGGTTGTCGTCTAACACTGATAAAAGTCAGTTCATTTGCTTTATAGAAAATGATTATCGTATCGCTCGTTCAAAAATGTGTTTTGTTTATTGCTGACTATATGAAAGATATTAAAGAAACAATGTCCAACCCTAATCGAGCCATAATCAAGATATATATATATTTATTTATTTATTTATATATATATATATATATATATATATATATATGTGTGTGTTGTTATTGTTATAAGTAAACTAAATAATATAAAATATAAATATTAGATGAAAAACTTATACGTAAAAAAAAGCATAAATGGAAATTAGAAATGTTGCCTTGCCAACTAACTCAAATGAAAATAAGTTTAAGTACTAAAATGACTAAAAACGGGAAAAAAAGATAGAACTATTAAAACAACAAATAAAAATGACAAAAGCACATAATAAAATGAAAAAAATAGCTTAAAATTATATATATAATATAATATAATATATATAATATATTATATTATAATATATATATATATATATATATATATATATATATATATATATATATATATATAACAAAAATAAAGAATAAATAAATAATGTCCATATTGAATTATATTAATATTTTTTTTTATAAATTTTTAATTTATTATATTAATATAAAATATAAATTAGTATATAAGTGCATTTTAAAAGTATAATATACATTAAAATATGTAAATATAAAATATTATAAATTATATCAAACTTTTTAATATAAACCTATATGCTATTGAAATTAAATTAAATTATAAATATATAGGCTACATTTGAAATATAAATTGTACATATATTTAAATATCTATAAAATTCATTATAATATTGAATGACATTTGTTTACATATTTTGAGGGAATCAACACAGTTCTCACTGCATATTAAGCTGGGACATTTTATTAAACGAAAATAGATTTTTTCATTCACTTTAGGACAAATGTGCCTCTGCTTTCTCTACTGCAGATATTGACTGTTGACCAGCTGCGGTCCGAACGCCTCAGATAACTCAGCCGTCCCGGCACACAGTCAGGAGATAACACCTGTCCAGACAATCCAAACCACCTGCTCTTTCAAACTCTCCATAAACACTCCCTTACACAACACATGACGTGAGAAAGATGAAAAAGACGGGAGAGACAGAGACAGAGCGCTTGCGAGCGCGAACACACCCCAGGTAGTCACCTTACACTTGAATGTAAGAAGCTGTGTGCATTCCTCAGCTTCTGGAGATGCTCCTCACGGCCCCGGGGCTGAGATTCTATCTGTGAGCATCGACTGAGAAATAACTGAGCCGATTCCAGCCACGTGAAATCATTGTGGTTTGCTTATCTTTACAAAAACATTCCTGTCCTGAAGATCTAAGCGACATCTGAAACCAACCATCCTCATAGACTTTGGCAGCTCCTGTTTTGTTTATAGTTCCTGCTGATGGATGAAGATGTTGATTCAGATTCTTTAGTATAAGATTTGTTATGTTATAGCCATATATAAAACTTTACATTAATGCACATTTATATCTTTAAATCAATATGGCAATTGTTTTTGAAGTTAGGCCACATTAAATAATTGTATCTTATGTCTATAGATTTATGTTATGTTGTGGTGTCAGTTGATTTACTTGACATGTGAAACTGAGAAAAGTTTGCAATCAGGTTGTAACCCTTTAAAGGGATAGTTCACCCGATGAAACTTCTGACATTAATCACTCAACCTCATGTTGTTCCTAACCCGTAAGACTTTCAAATGAAGATCTTTTTCATGAAATCTGAGAGCTTTCTGATTGACAGCTACCACTTTGATGATTCAAAAAGTTCAAAAAGAGATTGTAAAACTAATCCATATGAATTGAGCAATTTGGTCCAAATTTTCTAAAGAGACTCGATCACTTTATATGATGAACAGATTTAATTAAGCTCATCATCAGCGCACACATCAGTTGTGGTAAACAGAAGCTCAAGGATGTTCGCTTGACGTGCGAGAACCAATGAGGTTCATTCTCGTGTTACGCATCACGTTTGAGCTTCTGTAAGAACCAATGAGGTTCATTCTCGTGTGACGCATCACGTTTGAGCTTCTGTAAGAACCAATGAGGTTCATTTTCGTGTGACGCATCACGCTTGAGCTTCAGCAACAACCAATGAGATTCATTCTCGTGTGACGCATCACGCTTGAGCTTCAGCAACAACCAATGAGATTCATTCTCGTGTGACGCATCACGTTTGAGCTTCTGTAAGAACCAATGAGGTTCATTCTCGTGTGACGCATCACGCTTGAGCTTCAGCAACAACCAATGAGATTCATTCTCGTGTGACGCATCACGCTTGAGCTTCAGCAACAACCAATGAGATTCATTCTCGTGTGACGCATCACGTTTGAGCTTCTGTAAGAACCAATGAGGTTCGTTCTCGTGTGACACATCACGCTTGAGCTTCAGCAACAACCAATGAGATTCATTCTCGTGTGACGCATCACGTTTGAGCTTCAGCAACAACCAATGAGATTCATTCTCGTGTGACGCATCACGTTTGAGCTTCTGTAAGAACCAATGAGGTTCATTCTCGTGTGACGCATCACGTTTGAGCTTCAGCAACAACCAATGAGATTCATTCTCGTGTGACGCATCACGTTTGAGCTTCAGCAAGAACCAATGAGGTTCATTCTCGTGTGACGCATCACTCTTGAGCTTCAGCAAGAACCAATGAGATTCATTCTCGTGTGACGCATCACGTTTGAGCTTCTGTAAGAACCAATGAGGTTCATTCTCGTGTTACGCATCACGTTTGAGCTTCTGTAAGAACCAATGAGGTTCATTCTCGTGTGACGCATCACGTTTGAGCTTCTGTAAGAACCAATGAGGTTCATTCTCGTGTTACGCAGCACGTTTGAGCTTCAGCAACAACCAATGAGGTTTGTTCTCACGAGCCAAGCAGGTTCGGTTGAGCTTCTGTTTATGTTCGCTTAAAAGCCTAAATTAAATCTGTTCATCATATAAAACGATTGAGTCTCTTCAGAAAATTTGGACTAAACAACTCAATTCATGGATTAGTTTTACGATCTCTTTATGAACAGTTTGAAGAGTCAAAATGGCAGTGTGTAGCTGTCAATGGAGGGACAGAAAGCTCTCGGATTTCATCAAAAAGATCTTCATTTTTATTCTGAAGATGAATGAAACTCTTGCGGGTTTGGAACGACATGAGGGTGAGTAATTAATGACAGATTTTTCATTTTCGGCTGAACAATCCCCCCTCTCTGTGACATTCAATAAGAAGTGCAAACTGGCCACAAAGATAAATGCAGATGCCAGTAAGTGAAAGCAAGCTGCTTATTCAACACAGATCTCTAGTTATGAAACAAGAATAGTGCTTATATTTCCCAACCAGCTGAATTTCAACATGATTATAATGTTATGCTTACAGTACCAAACACTTCAAATAAGATTTGCACCCGAGTAATGTGTGGTGTGTGTTTCTGTGTACTAAAGAAATAGTGTGTTAAATAGTGTGATCTGCATAGGTGTGTGAGATATTGTGTCTTGTTGCCACCACCTGGTGTAGTGATGTGGTGCACCTGTAAGGGAATATACCTGCCGGATGCAAGAAACTGGAAATGCCAATATAATATATGATTATTATTATTATAAAGTAAAAATGGTCTCGGCTCAGATCCCTCCTTAAGTCTATGAACTTTTTCACCAGTTTTTTTTTCTCTTTGTGTTTATTTCAATGGCTGTGTCTAAAACATTTCAAGGTTCAATACTCAAGTCTGTTCACTAACCCTAAATATGTGACCCTGGACCACAAAACCAGTCACACGGGTACATTTTTTAAGAAATTGAGATGTATACATAATCTGAAAGCTGAATAAGCTTTCCATTGATGAATGGTTTGTTAGGATAGGACAATATTTGGCCGAGATGATACTATTAGAAAATTCGAGGATGCAAAAAAATCGAAACATTGAGAAAATCTCCTTTCAAGTTGTGCTGCATTCACTCACAAAAATATATTTTTTATATATTTACGGTAGGAAATTTACAAAATATCTTCATGGAACATGATCTTTACTTAATATCCTAATGATTTTTGGTATAAAAGAAAAATCGATAATTTTGACCCATATAATGTATTGTTGGCGATTGCCACAAATAAACCCGTGTGACTTATGACTGGTTTTGTGATCCAGGGTCACATATAAGCAATAATAATAGTGATGCTTCCCATAGCAAAAACCACAAATATGAAGCATATGATCTATGGCTCAGTGGGACAGGACTGACAAATGGAGCCACTTGGAGAGGACACCGATAAAGACGAGCGGAAGAGAGAAATCCACGATCAATAGCTCTCCAGACATCAGTATGATCTGCCAGCGTTTGAGTTTTAGTGGAAGACTCCAAATCACATTCCATCAGGGCTTCTGGGAGGAAGCAGGAACGACACGGCCGACACACACTTCCTCTGCCGCTTCACACACACGTTAACCTCCGGCGCCCTGGACAGACGGGCCGGACCCTGCCTGCCACCACGCCAAACACACACACACACACACACACACACACACACACACACACACTTCCTCTGCCGCTTCACACACACGTTAACCTCCGGCGCCCTGGACAGACGGGCTGGACCCTGCCTGCCACCACGCCACACACACACACACACACACACACACACACACACACACACACACACACACACACACACACACACACACACACGATCATCAGAATGTTCTATGTGTTTCTGATCTGAAGTCTGATGACAGTCACTGTGACCTTTAGAGTAACAGTATTGTCAACTTAAGACAAAGTATTTCCCATGACTTATTCATCTTTGAGTTCTGCAGTCAGACTCAGAATCAGATCACAGCGATTTGGGCAATGGGTGTTTTATTCAGTGTGTAACCTTTTCTTGACCGTTTTGTTGTTTCTAACAAATAATTTCTGGAAAACTAAACAGAAAGATGATGAACTAAACCATAACCTAAACCTTGCATGTAAAATGCCTGCAGCCAGTCACAACAAACCCCTGCGGTCAAGAAACCTCTTGCTGATCATTTATTCATATTTAAGTGATGTATTAGCTTAAGGGGGTTTATGTAACCAGGTCTGTTTTAGGCCTTGGCGATTTAGCCTGCAGTGCCAATGTTTCAGTATTGCAATGTGTATATATATACAGTCATGGTCAGAATTAATGGCACCCCTGGTAAATATGATCAAAACTGGCTGTAAAAAATAAATCTGCATTGTTTATCCTTTTGATCTTTCATTCAAAAAATTGGCAAAATGCTAACCTTTCATTGAAGTAAAATAATTAAAAGTGAGGGGAAATCACATTATGAAATAAATGAAAGTTCACTGAAAGTTCTCCAAAACACGGATATTATTACAGAATTATTATAATATTTCACAATATTACTGTTTTTACTATATTTTTTATCAAATAAATGCCTTGGTGAGCAGAAGAGACTTCTTCTTGTTCAGAAGAAACAACAAAAAAATATATTTGATAGCCAGCCCGTCTGGTCCATAAACTACTTTCATCAGCTAAACCCTACTTTTAAAACATTATATTTCATTGCCCTATTTTGGACCAAACCCTTTATTTACAACCAATTACGAGACGCTCGATTCCCTCACAAGAGAGAGACGCGGCCCGCGGGAGCAGTCTCCGGGAAGAATGATGGGGTTTTCTGAATGGTGTCTGTGCACTTCCTGTTTGGCATGATGTCAGAAAGTGGGAAGTTACTGAGTCTGAGTCTGCAATCGGCCCTGCCAATACAATCCAGCTGTGAGACTCGAGCGTACGGGACAGAGAGAGATTCTCAGCGTAGGATAGACAGACGCCTTAGAAAGCATTTGGAGAGTCGCACTTAAAAACGCCATTAAAGGGATAATAAAAACGTTGTCATCATTTACTCACCCTCAAGTTGTTCCAAACCCACATGAGTTTCTTTCTTCTGTTGAACACAAAAGAAGATATTTTAAAGAATGTTGGCAATCAAACAGTCCTACCGTTAATACCGTATACAGTCAAACCAAAACCTCCAACATTTCTCACATTATCACAGTTTATTCACTATAGTTTAGAAAATGGTAATAAAATATGACAAGAACTTTCACTGGTTTTGTCCATCCTTTAGACTGTCTCACAGATGAATAATGTTGAATAGTCAGCTGTTAAATTTAAGTACACTATTAGATAACCAATTTAGTTCAACCAATTACCAAGCAATGCTTAATTTTGTTCAGTCTGTGCTGTAAAAAGGTCACATTAGCAATTAAAGAAAAAACATTAAGCAAATGGTCAGGTCAAAGTGTCAGAATACTTTTTTTGTCCCAAACTTTTATCAATTTAACTGGTAGTCACTGTATGAAGAATTTTTGGGTATATATGTCACAATTTACTTCACTTATGTAAATGAACTATAGTAAAAAATTATATCTGGTGTCTGAATAATTTTTGGTTTGACTGTATATACACACACAAGGAGCATAACTAAATGAGATTGCATTTGTTTACATGCACGTTTATGGCTATATGTGTAAGTCTGTGATTTCTTTAACAAGGCACTAATGTCCCGCCGCAGTCAGCGAGATGTATTCTCGGCTCCATTCGCAGCAATCGGCCGGTCTGTCTTGCTCTAATTGTTTCCAGATTTGTGTGGGAGGTCAAGCCCCACAGTGCGCGGCCCTGCCAAGTTTATAAACACAGCAACGTTTCCAGATGGCCAGCGGCTCCAGCCTGGCTAGCAGGTTGATTGGGTGCAGAATAATAGCAGGTGGAGAACAGACAATGAATTCCTTGACACTTTAGACCTCTCACTCGCTCACACACTCAACGGCAGTTTTCAGAAATAACCATTAGAAGCCTCCGGCGCTTCTCACCGTGGCGTTTGGGGCATGGAGATTTCAGGATTTCCTTTAAGCTTTCTTTTATGACTTTTAAAGTTACTTCATACATTGTGAATGCATCAATACATGCATGTATTATTTCATTAGATGCTATAGATTTTATAGCTGGTGTACTTTAAAAAAATCTAATTTTAATAGTTCTCAAAAAAGTTCTCCATGCTTCTCATTAGATTAGCGTATTGGATTTCAGGTCCTTAAAAGGTGGATAATAGGATAAAAGTTGTTTATGCAACTTTTTTTTTTTTTTCAAATCTTGTCGTGCAACAGGCTGTAAAACTTTGTTTTATAACTGAAAACTTTGTTTTTAAAAGTGTAAAATCAAACTTTCATTACCAGATTTGAAAGAGTCTCTACATTTAAGCCTGCAGGAAATTAAAGTAGCCAATTTCTCCACCACTTTTCCCCCCATATGTGCTGTTTGAGTGACTATAAATGCTTTAAAAACATCTAGTGTACAATTAGTTACGCAACTTTAGGTCAAGTTGAGTCATTTTTATTTGTATAGTGTTTTTAACAATCCATGTTGATTCGAAAATTGTAATTGTACCTTAATGTCTTTAAGCCCCAGTGAGCAATTCAAATCAAAGGAGAATTTAAAAAGAAAGAGAGACTTAGACGACTTGTTGAATAAAGTGTCACGTTTAATTCATGCTGTCATTTCTGGGCGTTTAACTCAGAAGCACCTGGCAGCTTTAGTGACCGATGGGCAAAACCCCTTATTATCTCAGTCTTTAGGTTTCTATAGGAAATTCTATATAGAGATACATGCCCACTGGTCATTGAAGTTCTTTATTTAAACCATCTTTACATGAAGAATATACATAACAAATTGCACAGTATGTTCATATAGACTGCACAAATAATTCTGCATAAATTGGGGTGGAGATTGGGGGGGGGGGGTGTCTTTGCACATTAATGTATTAAAGAAATGCAGTTAAAAAAAATATATAATTTCCAAGAGTTACTCAACTGCTAATACGCGTCTCTACATTTCAAGAAACTCTGATTGCTAAAGAAACAACATTGTGGATGGATGGATGGATGGATAGATGGATACGCATGTTTAGCCTGTCTGAAAGTGTGATATAACATCTTTCTTAAGTAGTGATTCATTGCTCAGCTCATATTTTCCATACGGTATCGCATGACAATCACATCATAACATTGTGCTGACACTCGAATCTGTCACCAGTTCCTCCAGGCTATTCCATCATGACCGAGGCTTTCTGCTTTTATGTCATGCACGTCTGGACGCCTGACTGCGCCGACTGAACTAATACGCTTTGGACATTAAAAGGTGAGATTTTTATCAAGGGAAGCAGATTGTAGACGAGCGGTATCCTTCCACACGGCCCCGTTTCCACAAACTCCTCAGAAGAGCCGTCAGGAACGAGGGAACAGGGACGAATGGAAATGGAAAGAGAGGTTTGGGGAGCTCCTTTCATCGACTGTGGTGTGCTACACTTGTTTTAGCCAAAGTGCCCCCCTTCCCCCTCCACTTCCACCTTAAATCTCCTTCTCTCACTCACCCTCTCGCTCTAGTAGACTCCAGATGTGCCGTGGCTCCAGTGTGGCTGACATATACAGTAAATCGGCATCTGAGGGCTCGTCAATCTGCGGGACACTGAGCGAGCGTTGCAGGCCCGCCCCCTCCTCACCGCTGATGCCGCGGCCGCTGGGGAAACTTTGGATGAAGGAGATCCCCAGAGAGAGGGTTTGTGGAGGCGGAATCAAAAACCAGGAGCCAAGGAACATTTTCAGAAGGAGTCTGAGGGAGAACTGTATCACAAAGCAGCAGAAATCACTCAAGCAACACAAAAGTGTCATGCAGTTGTATTTGAACATTAATTCATATTTAGTGCATGGATTCATAAAGTGTGCTGATTATAGCAATAAAGTAGGCTACTACAGTAGGCTACTAAACAATTACAGTATTCATGTACTATGTTGATAACGTGCAAAAACATATTATAGGGCTACCAAAAACTTATTGAAATGTACCATGCTACTACCATGGAAATTTGGACATATTACAATAAAAACATATTTCACTTGCAAAAAAGTACTGGAAAGTACCTTGGTACTAAGTGAATTTTGGATATTATCCAAATTACAATAGTATCATGGTACTTGCAGTACGTTTTTTGCAAGTGTAATGTTTTAAGCATGCTAATATCATTGTAGCCTATAATAATATTTTATTCATTCATTCAGTACCATGGTATTACCATTTAATACCATGATACCACCACGGTATATTTATAAGGGCCTATGAAGCATTAATTATTTCACATGCAATACTGTAATCAGCACATTTTATGAATGTTTGCACTAAAAAAATCCTATAAGTACCATGATTCACAAACACCACCATATTTAAATGAACATGATAATCATTCAATACCACACCATCTAATGTTTTCACTGCACGGTGACAGCTTCACAATATATTTTCTGTAAGGGATGCTTTATGTGCATCATCAATATTAATATTAATATTCCTGATTTATTTTGTGTACATTTAATTATGTAGCCTATGGAAAAATATTTGAACACCCTAAAAGTGTTACCAGTCAAATTGTCTAAAATCTTAGGACTTTCATCATCAACAAACTTATATGTAAATCGGTCCTCAGCGCATTAACATTTAGAGTCCGCATCGTAAACCTTACAAACTTGTGCAGAGCCAAATTCTGTTAACTCCTCCGCTCCAGACGAAACATGACGAACCTCAGGGGCAGATCAGGGTGAGAGAGCGAGAGACAGAGAAAAAAACACAAACAAATGTTCTCTTTCAAACAAATGTGAGCGCTCGGATGTTTCAACACATCTATAAACACACTAGAGGCTTCGAATTGACCAAGAATTGGGCAATACGTCAATGGTGGGGAGAGCTGGAAAGATTGAGAAAGAATTGTGCTGATGTTAGATAAACTTTTCGAGGAGAAGGTTAAGCTAAACCTTACTCACACGGCCGATGACGTCTGCAGAGCAGTGGACACTCAGAACATGTCCAATTCAAAGGCACGTCAGATGTATTAATTGAGTTGAGTCAAGAGTTGCAGAATTAGGATTCGGAGTGTGTGCAATGGTGTAAGTGTGAGAGAGAGTTTGTGTTCGTCTGGCTCTGCGATAAGAGCACTTACTCAGATTGACTCAAAGCCTGGGAAAATGAGTGGGCTGGAATGTATGAAGAAACAGCATCTGTGCACATACACACACACACACACACACACACACACACAGTTGGCCATACAGTCTACTTAGTCTACTGTATACATGCAAAGTCTTCCTCTGAATATTCATGCATGGAAATTGATGTTTTTTATACCAGGAATGAGCTATAAATGAATCTAGCAATGGTGCGTGTGTGTGGACTGCCGCAGCTCAGAGCGTGGTTGGAGAACTGTGTCGCCAACTTCCTGTGGGATCCCTGTTCTCCATCGTACATATTTGGGGCTGTGTGAGTATGTGAGTAACCGACCCAGGCGTCAGCAAGCTGATTATTTTCACTGACCCGAGTCTGTCTCCTGCGGGGCCTCTGACGGCGCGTGTGAGTGAGAGAGAGAGAGAGAGAGAGAGAGAGAGAGAGAGAGAGAGAGAGAGAGAGAGAGAGAGAGAGAGAGAGAGAGAGAGAGAGAGAGAGATGGTGTGAGCAAAGAGACATAAAGGGGAGCGTTCGAAAAGGATGAAGATCAAGGAAATGCAGAGGTGAAAGGATAGAAAAGAAGAGAAACGGAATGAATAGGAAATAAAAAGAAAGAGGATGAAGTTCCAGAAAGTGTAGAGGTGAAAAGAAAAGAATAAAAAAGAAAAGAAAAATTAAAAGGAAATGAATAGGCATGGAAATGGAAACAAAAAGGAAGATAGAAAAGGACGAAGATCCAGTGTAGAGGTGGTGAAGAAAATGAAAGAAAAGGGATAGGGAAAGGAAATAAAAGAAAATAAATAGGAAATGCAAATAAAAAGTGAAAAAAATTAAGATATGGTGAAAGAAAATGAAAACAAATGAAAAGAAAAGAAAAAGAAAGGAGGATATAAGAGAATGAAAACCTAGAAAGTGTAGTAGTGAAATAAAATAATATCAATATACATTTAAAAAAAAAAAAAAAAAAAAAAAGATACAAAAAGTGTTGATGTCAAAGAAGAGTAAAGTAAAGTATAAAAAAAAGGAATGGAAATGATTAGGAATAGAAAGGGAAGGAAATGGAAAGGGGAAGTCAAGGAAGATAGAAAAGGATGAAAAAGATACAGGAAAAGGGGGCATGAAAGAAAGAGGAAATTAAATGAAATTGGAATGGAAAAGACGGGACTTCAAAAATCAAAGAAAAAGAAAGATAAAGAAAGAAGTGAAAGATTAAACTGAAAAGGAAGAAAAAATTAGGTATAACCACAAGACATTCCTTTTCCTTGTCCTTTTCCTGGAAAGAAAGGAAATGAAAATAAGAGACTTTAGCTGTAAAAGTGAAGTTGTGTGTGTGTGTGTGTGTGTGTGTGTGTGTGTGTCTGAAAGAGCGAGCCGATGTGGCTCCAGTACGGCGGGACACTCGGCAGGTTTGATGAATGTCTCGAGCTCAAGCATCGCTGCCACCCAGAGCTCACGAGGGCCGGCCACAATGACTTACAGTCTCCTGGACCAAACCACCAGCCTTCCCTCTGCTCCCAAACTATCCCATACACACACACCCCTCTCCCTCCAATCCACAAACACCGTGTGTCTATCCTGAGACTCTCCGGAGCAGATCTCAACACCCCGGCCCTCATAACTCACACAAACACACTGATTCTTCCTGTTCTTCCCCTCTATATATAACACACCACAAATCTCACACACTGCTTGGAGAGGAATGTTCTTGTGTGTGGTTGCACCATGTGATTGAGTGTTTTGTAAATACTGGAAAAGGGTGTCTCAGGCAGCAGTGATGCTTGAAGCTGTTACATTTGATGATTTTCATTAATAAATCAGTTCTGCTGTACGCCAATGGTGAATGAAGCAGGTGTAGCACACAGAGAATGTGGAAGAAGCTGATCGCCAACCAATGAACGAGCTCTTGATGCTGGCAACCAATCAAAGCTCTCTTACATTGCCAGATCTACTTCCTACAGGCAGAACCTGCACTCTTAAAGCTACACTGTGTAACTTTTTTAGTTTATGTTTAGCTAAAAACACTTAGTTCTTTCAAAAATATATGTGCTCATTAATGTATATTTACTTCGTTCAAGTAAAAAAAGTATTCTCGTGAGTGTATAATATGCCATTGAAAATACATACGGGTGAGGGGTTCGAATGTCGGTCGCCATGTTGCCCCTCCATCTTGAAAGTACATTAGCCAAAGAGGGACATACCCGTTAATTTAAGCTTCGCCTTTCGCGTTTCCGCAATTCACTGACACCGGCCCTGTTTTTATTTTTTCCTTTCCCTCTACCTCTCCCTCTACCTCTCCCTCGCACCTCCGTCACATCAACTGATCTCTGCTCACGGAGAAAATGATTTAGCCTACTATGTAAACTTTGCATGATAACTGCGGTTATCACTCCGCCCAAGTAGCAGTGCTTCGCCTTCAGAGATTATAGTTCCCAGTATTTATACGGTTAAAATATGTCTGTGTCTCATGTGACTTTGTTTTTTGTACACTCTGTGACTATACAAATCACAACATGTAAATAGGAAAATGTTTGCGTTATTTTGTCACTTATTTGGATTAGTATGCTAGCTGCAACCATTTACATCCAGTCTTTGTGCTAAGCTAGGCTAGCGGTGGGTGCGTCAAACAGACTTATAGCACGCACGGAGATGAAAAAGGTATGTATGGACTTATCTAACTCTGGGGGATAAGGTGAATAAGCTAAAGTCCCAAAAAGTCGGCGTGTTCCTTTAAGGCAGCTTTTGGTCAAATAAATATAAGAGACATGCTGATATTCAAAAGTCTCAAAAAGTCTCTTTGCCTTTAGACATTTTCTTGAATTTAGACTTTAAAAAAAGCAGTGAAGAATATCTCTACAGGCTCAAGTTATTAATGTGATGCAAACAAACACTGCGATGTTATCTTGATCTAATCTCTTTACCCATCCAGTAGATGCATCACCTCACACAATGACACTTTGTTACCACCATCCTGATCAACAGTCCCTAACAATAAACCATTCAGCATGAATAATAGCAATTACCTCCAGCTAAGGATCCAGTTATGCTCCATTAAGACGCTTATAAAACCAGACTGTAATAGCTCGAGGAAAGCAGCACTGTCATAAACCCGACTCCCTGTTGCTCGTACAAATTGTACACCTATACCGGTTATTATCCCTTGGCCATGACAATCCCGAGAATTTTTACTTCCATACGTGATCCTTAGCGCTGTGGTAATAAACCGAGTCATGCATACAGCCACTGATGAAGAGGAATTTGTGCTGGACTATTTTTGGTGCCGCTGTGGTGATACAGTGATGGATTCAGATCAGTACATTGATACTATGCAACTATGATTACCATATTCATATACCATTGTACTCCAAATATTTAAGGCCACTAACCTGAAACTTAAGCTTTGGGAAATCTAGCTATTAGACTGATTGTTGTATCAGCCCTGCATGTTGTAAAAACTATTTTCCACCACATAATCTTAAAATCCATGTAGAACCAGCCAGTCATTCAGTCAAATGTTGCCATTTTTTATATGATATTTACATTTACATCTTTTTATTTTTTTCCTGTTCATTGAAAGGTTCTTTGGGAAACCCAAAATGGTTCTTCTATGGCATTTGCTGCTTAAAACCCACTTTTGGAAATTGTATTTTTAAGAGTGTAGATATAATAAATCACATCACATGTCAGAGCAGTCATTGACAATTTGGCCTTGATCTGGCTGTGATCCAGACTGGACCATGTGATGCATATTATAAGTTGTATAAATTATAAATGTATATTATAAGTACAATAGATGGTATAGCAGCCATTTAAAGGGGTCATCGGATGCAAAATTCACTTTTAGTATATGGTGTTTACATATAAATGTGTCTTTGCACAACCACCATGCAATGAAAAAAATCCATTCAATCCTTTTTTTGAATCCTCGAAAAGCCTAAACACTCTCAATAATCAAGCCAAGTTTGGATTTTTCAATCAATAAAGTTTGGATCCGCCCATTTTTCAATTTTTCAAGTTTGGCTCCACCCACGGCCACTGACGGACTACATTTATGCATTTGGCAGACGCTTTTATCCAAAGCGACTTACATTGCATTTCAAGGTACACATTTACATTCTTATAAGTTCTTGCTTTCCCTGATAATCGAACCCATGACCTCGGCGTTGCAAGCGCCAACGCTCTACTGTTTACTGACATGACGATATCAAAAAGCTATTGTATGAGCATAGAACCCCCAAAAAATGTCCAAAAATGTCCATTAATGATATCAAGATTCTGAGTCTCTCACAAATAAGTATTCTGGATCCATGACACATGACTATTCGTGCAGACCCATTTCCAGATGGACTGTGGGGGGTAAATGTCTTTACACTGGGCGGATAGTGACCCAGAATCATCTGACAGAACAGAGCATAAAGCTGCACTCTCTCTCTTGTTCTTCCCCCCTCGAAGCACATCTCCCCTGCCCTTTCTGTGACTTCTCCTCACCCCTTCACCCCCAGCACACACACATTCCACACTGCATGCTGTGAAAAGCAGGCCTGTTGTGTGGCACAGTCCTGGCGGCAGACTCTGTCACGTTTACAAGCCGTTCCGCCGGCCCCCACTGTGAGCCCGTCTCCAAGCCCCTGCTCCCAAATGACCTATAAAACACTTGCCTCTCACACCAACCTGACCTTAACAGCTCACCATGAGCTCTCTAATTGTGCCATTGAGAGCTAAATGTGCTCTTTTGTGATGGCCGGCCATTAGATCATGAGGACTAATTGGCTGAATATATCTCTTTCCACTGCGCTGGATGCAAAAATGGAAAATGCTAAATTTACTGCGCCAGTGTTTTGCGCGGGGTGTATGTGGATGTCAGAGTAATTACGCAGTTTTTAATGGATTGGGTATATGTAACTGTGACGTGTGTAGTGATCTACATAGTGCTTGTGTGGGCTGAGTATACTTTACAAAGCAAAAAGTAAGAGATTACGTTGTTAGGTAACACTTTAATTTAAGGTGACGTAGTTACACGTTACTACACTGTAGTAATAACAGTAAATTATTCATAATTAAGTAACTAACCCTAAACCAAACCCTAACCGTATAGTAAGTACATTTAGTTAATTAATATTACTCAGTCAGTACTTATTTGAGTAAGTACAATATAACTAGGTCAACTTATAATAAAGTATAACCCATTGTTAAAAAACACCTATCAAACAGTTAAAGTTAGCTTTTAAACATGATAATTAAAGATAATTATTATACATAATATGAGTAAAAAATTAACCTGAGGTCAAACTGATTCGTAATTCTTTGCACATTAATAAATATAGAATCATGTTTAAAAAAAGCTTTTAAACCAGCATTCTTAGAGGTCAAAGGTTAAATGCCACAGGGATGGCAATAGGTGATCTGATCTTAACCCATGATTTGCAGCACGTCACGACACTTTACACATTCACTCGATAATAAATAACAACTCAGAGAGCAGTCACCAAAATAAGATCATCTTCCATTAACAATAACAGCATATCCATATCGAAAATTACAATGAAACAACAGTCCACACAAACAAATACAAAAACCTTTGACGACATCATTAAAGTAAGGCTGGAGTTATGGGTAGCCATATAATCACGTCTCGTACATTTCTAAATCGTGTACTTTAGTTGTTGGGAAACTAAAAAGCTAAAAATGGAATCACAAAACTTCCAAGAAAAGGTCATTTCAACACTGCTGAGAGTGAAAACATTGAAATAGTAACTGAGTTCAAGTAGGAAAAAGGTTACATGCCTCTGGATTAAAATCTCTGGCTGTGTGCATTTGCTTCTTTAGATAAGAGCTGCAAGAATATCATTCCCAGAACAGAGTTTTTTTTTTTTTTTAAGTAATTGTAACAAGTTTTGGCTTGTTTACATGACAACGATGTACTAAAAAACGTTTTTCGCACACAGACACAACGTTATCAAAACAATCCCTGTTCACACAAATCCGCGAAAACGATTAAAAACGCTGTTATGCTGCCAGGCCAGTAGATGGCGATGTCACTTTGTAAAGAAACACTACGCGCCTGAACACGTAAGCAATGCGCAAATCGCAATCGTATGATGTCAACATTTGTACAATATTTTTTTGTAATAGGCCTATATACGGAGATGATAATGGTATTGTTTTCAAAAACGTGCACTTTGAAACCCGTTTTCAAAGGTTTTAGTTTTCAGCCTCCCAAAACGCTGTTGTCGTGTAAATGAACATCCAAACGCATAAAAAGTTTTCCATTTTTAGTTGAAAATGGTGTTGTGTAAACAGCCCCTTACACTGAGGGAGACCTGATCCAGAATATCTACACACTCCATATAGCCTATATATAAGTATATATATAGGCTATATATAGCCTATATATGGAAAAAAAAAATCTATATGTAAGAAAAAAATCTATGAAAGTCACATTATTTAACTAAAAATAAAGGCAGGTGCATATAAAAAAAAGAGGAAAATTTGTTCAAGTAATTTAATAAGGCTGTTTGCCCTTTATATAAATGCTCAGAAAGTAAAAGTCATTATAATGTGACTCAGCCAGAGAGAGAGAGAGCAAAAGGGCACAACATGACATAAAAAAGAAGAGTAAAAGAATAAGTAATGACCACGCAAGCAGGGCTGAAATCGACTGGTTCCTTTTATAGCCTTCCAGCTCAGTGTCGGGTCCTCAGTCATAATTACAGGCTATTTAGATTTTTAGGTGCAACTTCAGCGAGAATTTGTGCCAAAGCTTTGTTTTGATCTAACTGAGAATGGCAGAGACAAATTTTATTTCTGTTCTGTGTTCATAATTGTTCTGCTTCAGCTCCAGAAGGTCCATTAAGTTTAAAAACTGAAATGTGTCTTTTTCACGTATAAACCCAAATGCATATAAATTGTGACTTTGGAGATTTCATATAAAATTTTAATTTTCTGTTATAAAATGCACTGTTAGTAGCCTATCGCAAGTCATATCTCAGCAAGTTCATTAAGGGGTTAAAATATTTGGTGCTATAGTTTTAAAGGACAATGTCAGCATCTCTGAATTATAAAATCAGTAGAGAGGTGGGTCACTGTTAGAAAACACCACAACACTAAATACAAATCATAATCATAATTTAATGCAGCTAACCATATAATTGTAAAAGCTAACACTTACATATCTTGTTGTTGATGTCATGCATAAACAAACTCCACAGGAATCGGGTGCAAATTCATCGGTAACTTAGTTAAAGCAAGAAAAATACATGGACATGATGTGTGACACTCTCATATCCAAAATACATGATTAAAACTACAAAACAGAACCGAAATTTTGACCCAGACTAAATACATGCAGGTAGATAGATCCATCCATCCATCCATCCATCCATCAATCTATATATATATATCTACCCATCCATCCATCCATCCATCCATCCATCTATCTATATATATATATCTACCCATCCATCCATCCATCCATTATCAATTATTTTCATTTAAATTAATATTTATACCAGTCAAAAGTTTGTAATCATTAAGACTTTTCTATGTTTTTTGCAATAAAATAAAGCAATAAATAACTGTGGCACTGTGTTAAGTCCCACATGACATCCAATGTAAAGTCAATGTCCTGAAACAAAACCTGTTGACAAGCAACGTCATTACAGTAAATCCCATGAAGTCATAACAGGAGAAGTTGCTATCTCAGATTCCTGAGAAACTTTCACAGATGGAAACCATTGGCTTTCTAAAGTGTGTCAACAGTTTTAGAATGCATCCCAAGATTCTCATACAACACCTGTAGTATTCCTGCACATCTGCCAGTACTGTCTCCTCGTCGTTCCTAAAATAGAGATCACATTCAATTAGCCATGCGTACACTCAAATGTTAGGCGACTTGTAACTGGTTATTGGGCCATGTTTGCAGCTGGTGGTTATAATCGAGAGACTTTCAAACATTACTAGATGTCCACTTGTCTTAGTAAGCAGCGTTTAGACTGGATGAGAACTATTGTGTGAGGATTAATGGGAACCAGATGTTGCGCTTGTGTCCTCAGAATGAATGGCTCTATTGGGAAAGCAGGCAGAGTCTCATGGGACATTCCATACAGCGGCTCAACCGATTGGTTCGCTTTAAAACAACAAGGCCAAGGTAAACGCTGATTTGAAGGAAGGCAGTGTGTGTGTGTGTGTGTGTGTGTGTGTGTGTGTTTTGGGGGAGAATTTAGTCTTGGACGGCGGAGCCTAAAATAAATCGTTAGGGCTAAAGGAGGAGCTTAGCTCATCCTCTAAGGAAAACAGAAACTTTCGCAAATGACTGACATGCATGATGACTGTGGCGCCAGGCAAGTGCAGACTGCTGCCCACTTTCTGAGGCTTCATGGGAAACGGGGAGTATTGGGGGAGCCGAACTGTTTTTGCACTGATGTCACAGAGTGCTGCAGCATAATTCGCCTTTTTCAGCACATTGTTCTAAAACTCAGTTTCGACATCAGTGTGCCTGAATCCACTGTTACCGCACTGCGGTGAAAGACCTGCTTTTACTGGCCAGAGCTGCTGAGAGAGAACACGATATCTGAGGATACAAGCGCCACACATCCTGCAGGAATAAATGCGAGAATAATGCCGTTATTGTTGATTGAAATAAAGCTGAAATGAAATAAAATATAAACATTGCATTAAAAACTTGTTGCCTGGGCAACTAACTGAAGTGCTGAAATTATAAAAGTTATATATATAATTTAAAAAAAATTATAAAATATAATAAAATGGATGGATGGATGGATGGATGGATGGATGGATGGATGGATGGATGGATGGATGGATGGTTGGATGGTTGGTTGGTTGGATGGATGGATACCGTGGATGGATGGATGGATGGATGGATGGATGGATGGATGGATGGATGGATGGATGGATGGATACCGTGGATGGATGGATGGATGGATGGATGGATGGTTGGATGGATGGATACCGTGGATGGATGGATGGATGGATACCGTGGATGGATGGATGGATGGATACCGTGGATGGATGGATGGATGGATGGATGGATGGATGGATGGGTGGATGGGTGGGTGGATGGATGAATGGATGGATGGATAGATGGATGGATGGATGGATAGATGGATGGATAGATGGATTCCGTAGATAGATGGATGGATGGATTGATGGATGGATGGATGGATGGATGGATGGATGGATGGATGGATGGATGGTGGATGGATGGATGGTTGGATAGATAGATAGATAGATAGATAGATAGATAGATAGATAGATAGATAGATAGATAGATAGATAGATAGATAGATAGATAGATAGATAGATAGATAGATAGATAGATCAAAGGCATTCTATGTGTCTGTTTAGATTAGAATTTTTGACATTTGGCGTTTTAATAGTCAAATTTGAACATTCCGTCAATGTAAGTCAATGATATGATCATTTTAAACAGTTTGTCTATTTCCACCATAATTGAAATGGAACTCAAATGACTAAAGTTCTTTGTAGAATGTCTACAAGTTTACATTTCCTAAAAAAACTCTTAGACTAATGAAGGTTTCATATACAAGTAAAATGTTTTAGGTTAAAACAGCAAAATTCCTCAGAAAGCATTCCAATAAATACAAACTACATGGAATAATATTATGAAGAACGCCAGACTAATAGGTCAATAGGTCTACATAGGTCAATACCATTAATATATATCAGAGAAGAGAAAGACTGTAACATCACAGCCTAACTGGGTTTGGAGCCACTCGGAATAATCTCTTTATAAATGAGGTGTGGGGCCGTCGTCCAGACACAGGAACTGACCCAGACCCAAACCGTGCCCTCAGACTGAAGACTGATGCACACGCTCCTTCTAATCTGACCTCTTGCGAGCTTCTTTCAGTCTAAATATATGCACAAAAACATCGTGTCCACAAAGAAGAGATTCTAGTCTGGCCATGATTTATATAGCACACATAAAACATGACATTATTAGAGCAGCTTGTGGGCATTTTTACCCAGAGATTAAACAGGGTGGCCGCAAACAGTATTTGGACATTTAAGTCACAGTTAAAAATGTATGAATGTGATTACGTTACAGAACAAAATGTCAAACTATGTGGCGTTAGTTGGTAATACTTTACAATAAAGTCCCGTTAGTTACGTAACATTAACCAACAATGAGAAATACATTTGTTACAGTAGCCTATTTATTCATCTTTGTTAACAATAGTTAATCAAAATGCAACTGTTTACACAAATATGTGACCCTGGATCACAAAACCAGTCATATGGCAATAGTCAACATTGTATGGGTCAAAATTATAGATTTTTCTTTTATGCCAAAAATCATTAGGATATTAAGTAAAGATTATGTTCCATGAAGATATTTTGTAAAACTCCTGCTGTAAATATATAAAACATGTATTTTTGTGAGTGAATGCCACACAATCGTGAACATAAATGCACAATTTTAAAGGAGATTTTCTCAATGTTTCGATTTTTTTGCTCCCTCAGATTCCAGATTTTCTAGTTGTATCTCGGCCAAATATTGTCATATCCTAACAAACCATTCATCAATGGAAAGCGTATTTATTCAGCTTTCATATGATATATACATCTCAATTTCAAGAAATTGAGTCATGTGACTGGTTTTGTGGTCCAGGGTCACATATACTTTATGTACTTAATCTTACTTTATTAACCAATGTCTTTGTTGCCGACATTCGATGATTCAATTCAACCATACTAATAAGCAAAAATGACTTTAGATAAACATCACATTTGTTTCATTGCTGAAGCGTGTTGAACTGACTGCATGCCTTCACTAAAAATCTCCAAGAACAGCATCTGATTATAAGACAGAGCGAGAACGATGAAGAAAAGCGAAGAGAAAAGCTCTTTGCAAATGTGATTCATACATTTTTTAGTGGTTTAAGTGTCAAAACACTTTTTCGGGGCCTTTGTATAAGAGAAAATCTAGCATTCAGAGAGGAATTATTCATTTTTATTTTCAGATCCTGTTGCATAATCATCCTACATTCTGACAGTTGTCTTTCTGACTGCGCATTCACACTGATCTGTTATTCAGAAGAGTCACAATTAGGCCCCGTCGATTAGAAAGATCCGACGCTCGGAGCGCCTCTTCCTAACTCCACGTCCTGTGCCTGTCCCGAGCCCCGCGAGCACAAAAGCCACGGTCTAAATCCAGCCGCGGCTCCCGGAGCAACAATAGCTGGAAAGAAGGAGTGTGACGGAGCTTTTCCTCTGACAGAGGTGCAGACGGCCCTGCTTTGTAAGCACTTCCATCCTGTGAAAGTCCCTCGGAACAGAGAAAGGCCTCCACCTGCCATGAAAGTCAAAGGCGCTCGGGGCCGACCACCTTTCCAGGAAGGGACACTGATATCATTCGGCGAAAGACAAAGTACAGATCTGATCTGGGATCGGTCGCTGAGAGGAACGGACGCACACAACGCCCTCGCTTTAGGTACAGTCTCGGAGCCCGGGGCCCCTCCTCCTGTTCGACTGGCGCCAGTACTCAATGGGCCCTGCACTTTGATTATTTGTGTTAACAGTTAATTTAGCACCACAGACACATGTGCCAAAGCTGCCTTCACTTCCTCATGCATCACTAACAAATGTGACTTTTATGAGTTCTTTTGCACAAAACCAGACACCCCCACAACTTCCCCCAAGCCAGCACACACACACACACACACACACACACACAGACACCTCCTGCTTGTTGGCGTCGCTCATAACCCTCTGCCGACCGACAACTGCCTTTAACGCACATACACAAACACACAGCTAATCGCTTCCACATCTTGCGTGAGGAGTTATTTCTGGCTCCTCTGTTCCCAGTGTTTGCATTATCAGAGATACATTTCATGTGCGAGCGGAGCGGGGTTAGGAGACGCACAACTTTATGATATCTTTAATCCATGTTTGCTTTCATGCAAGAATTTAAAAAGGAAAAACACTACAAACATTTGCTCTGCATCAGTGTTGGGGGTAACGCATTAAAAATCAATACAAAGGTATCAAGTTTAGTAATCAGATTACTTTTTTCAAGTAACTAGTAAAAAAAAAGTTACTTTTTCGAATAATAATGTAAGTTACTTTGTTTTCCCATTTATTGACTGACACCCGCACTAATGTGCAGAGACGTCGTGTGCGGCGTGTGAACGTGTCTATAAAAGTGAGCGGGCATTTACTCATCTCACTTGCACAAAAAACACATTCAGTATTCCTCAAAATGAATCAAAACAGTGAAACGCAAACTCTGAATATTACACAAACCTGCAATGATTTAATATGTTAAATTACACAAATATACTTTATGTATTTAATCTCACTTTATTAACCACTGTCTTTGCTGCTGACCTTTGATGATCCAGTTCAAGCTTATAAGCAAAAATGACTTTAGATTATAAACTATAATAATATATAAACACTGGCCTCAAGTCTCTGTAATATCCTGGTCTCTATACATAGTTTATTATATGATCAACAAATTTACAGAAAGGTAATACGCTCTAAAGTTTAAAGCCTAACAACATCCTTTAGCCATTTTCATAATATAGCATATTGTACATAAGTACATACATATAATAATAATAAATAATAGTACCTGCAATAATTAAAATTTAGAATAAACTGATTGTAAAAAAACTATAAAATATAATTCTAAATAATATGGAAAATGATTAAATATAATTACAATAATATATTACTTAATAACATAAATACAATTAATATTATTAATAGTAAAAATTACATGATAAAATATTTAAAACTACATTTCAAGACTGTTGACTTCTTAATATAATCTAAAAACAGTAGAGAGCTGTACTAACAGTAAGGTCACAGGTTTGATTATCAGGCAATGCATGAACTGATAAAATATCATATTTTATACATTAAGCAGGCACTTGTTTCCAAAAATACATGTATGGCCCTGAATGAAATGATAGTCTTGGAAAAAGCATCAAAACGCATACAATTGAATGAAAAAAAAAGACTTTGCTGCATAATCGAAATAAATGTACGGAGGGTGAACAGCTCTCATTCATAAAACAGCTGATTATAATCATGCAATATTATTGATAGGGTGGTATATGGGTCACCCATCAATTTTTCAGTTGAAATCACTGCCCGCCCAAAACACTATGTTCGACAAATATATACATTTCTAAACTAAATAAGTCAGCAAAGTGAGAGCCACATGATCTGCAGGGATGCCGCTGTATTGGACATGGACAGTGCTGAGAAAGACCTACAGTAACTGACCACACACACATGAGCTCATGCCAGAGCAATGCTGCGTCTCAAGGCCACAGGAGCCTCTGAAACATCCTGACTCCACTCACACTCCGGCTCTCGTCTGGCGGTGGAGAGGAACGTCATCCAAAACCTCAGAGGAAACACCACTGCGGCCGCTTCTTCTGCTTTTCAAAACAGAGAAAACTGACATGCTTTCATGAGTCGTTCAAAAGTCAACAGAGAGATGAATGATGAATGAAATCTAATATAGTTAATGATACACACAGCCAACATGTACCAATAAAAAACACACATTTGATGAATCTCCATCATTTGACGGCCCCATTAGAAAGATTCACCTGTTGTGGATGTTTACGGGGCAAAGTGTGCAACTCAGGCCAGAACAACAGAGCGCTGCAGTCATGACTTATGTTTGTAGGCCGACCTGGAAGTTAGCATCACCCTGGTTCCCGAAACCAATGAGATTATGGATTACTGCAAAAAATATGCTCTGTGGCCAAGAAACATTTACGATTCTTAAACAAAATATTCTTCACAAATATTAATTTCGAAGCCTAAACACAGTCACCAAAAATAAAGGCTGAATGTAGGCTACAAATGAACTGCATCCCAGTCACATGACTTCAACGTCACCACCATCAAGCATCTGACAACTTTTATTTTAAAAAAACATTTGTCCTGAAAGTTTGAGTTAGTAGTTTGCAAGAGCGCGAGTCTAAACACAACAAGTGAGTAGAAGAGTTTAGCTGTTCGGCTAATGAAGTTTAATGTCCCCGACAGCCTCTGTAGTCTCATTAGCCATGTTAACAAACACTTTCTTCAAGACACAACACGAGTCGAGTACTTCTCAGCAGTTCAGCAAAACCTTCTACTGATATTTTATGTTGCAGAATAAAGCAACATGAGCTTGTGTTAACCACAGACCTTATTTCAGGCATTTAACCAAAAACTCGTTCAAAAAACCCATTGACTCCAAGACGATGGAACCGGAAGTGCTAATGCTAATGCTAATGCGTTTCTGGGTTTTGACCAAGAAAAATCACTGCAGTTCTCTATACTTCCTGCAAATAAACTAGCGAATACTCGACTTGTATGTAATTTGTCCTTTTGCATCGTAATAAACCCCTTGTTAGACAAGGGCTAACTCAAACAGTATAGGGGTGTGAAATTAACTAATCAATTTATGGACCAAAGTGGGATGCCAATATCTGTTAAATTCATTTGAATGTAAATTCCACTATAGAGCGTGATACTAGCAACACCAAGGACACATTTTTGATTCCCAGAGAATGCATGAACTAATAAAATACCTCGAATGCAAACCTTTGCATATACTGTAAACATCTGCTAAATGCATACAGGTGAAACTCGAAAAATTAGAATTATGAAATTATGGCTTACAGCTTATGAAAACCCCAAATTCAAAATTAGAATATTGTGAAAAGGTTTTCATAAGCTGTAAGCCATAATCATCAAAATGATAACAAATAAAGGCTTGAAATATCTCACTTTGCATGTAATGAGTGTATATAATATATTAGTTTCACCTTTTAAGTTGAGTTACTGAAATAAATGAACTTTTGCACGATATTCAAATTTTGAGTTTCACGTAGATGTATAAAATGTTATTAAACTCGATATCTCTTCAGATAGCTATAAAAATGGGAACTTTAACTTTCTCAGCAAGAACTTCTAAACTGTTGTTTCCCAATAATGGCGGTGGAAGGAGATAGTATTGCAACTTTCTACTATAGCGGCCTTTGTTGCAACACTTAAAAAAATATTGCGTACTTGTTGGTCAGACACATTTCGGAACACAAAAGAACATAACAT
Source organism: Phoxinus phoxinus (assembly GCF_949152265.1). Classification (NCBI taxonomy): domain Eukaryota; kingdom Metazoa; phylum Chordata; class Actinopteri; order Cypriniformes; family Leuciscidae; genus Phoxinus; species Phoxinus phoxinus. The sequence goes on along the minus strand of NC_136899.1, from coordinate 4,469,205 downwards.
TTTGACTTTTACCACTTTACAGGCAAACAATACAAGGACACTAAAGTTAAGAAGGTGTTTGCTTCTTAAAGGAAGCGGAATGCATTCAATGAAACTCTAATGCATCCAAAGGGAAACTGTCCATATCGGAGCTTCACAGGTTGGCAGGTTCATGTCCCTTATTCTCACTGCCTCCTCTTTCCTTCCCAGTATTGTCCTACATCCTGGACTAGTTCTGCAGCCTGTGCCACAACAGCACCAACAGGGACCAACTGTCTTTACAGCCGCTCTGTCACCACAACATTTGTCCGCTAGTCCAACCTCTGCAGGTTTACGGCTGAGATCGGCCCGTTGTTGACACACATTCTGGACTCCAATGGGGTTGATTCAACAACATTCGGGTATAGGCTTACTATTTAACCTTATTTAGAAACTACAACCAGGTAAATGTATGCTTCGGGCATCAAGTGTGCTAAAATGTTTATCTTCCACAAGGGGCACTATGGCGAGAATAAACTCTTCTTCTATGATCAGTTTTCTCTTTCAGGTCAAATACTGTCATGATGCAGTTTGAAGAGGTGCAATTAAGTTAAGGCCAAACGAAAAATAACAAATCTGCCATGTCGTTACAAAAAAAGATATTTTGAAAAATGTGTCAGTGTTTTATTCATCCATGTAAAAGTCAATGTTGTTTGGGTCGCCAATGTTCTTCAAAATATCTTCTATTGTGTTTCACCACATGATGGTGATTAAATGACGACAGATATTTAATTTCTGGGTGAGATATCCCTATAAATTTGGTTAAAATATGAAGCAAAAAACATTTAATTTAAGGGCATAATCATTCTTAAAGGGACAGTTCACCTAATTTTTTTAATTCTGTCATAATTTAGCCTACTCACCCTCATGCCATCCCCGATGTATACAGCTTTCTTTCCTCAGATAAACTAAATTTAAAGGAAAATAATCCATCTCTGTGAGATAATGCAGGAGAACGGGTGTTGTTTGGTATCCTATAAAAAAACACACACAGCAATTGTGACGGTAAATGACTACTTTTACATTTTTGGATGAACTATCCTTTAACTCCATCGTCTTGAGATATGTTACCATCACTGTAATGCAAGAGCACACGTTAAGCATGTGCAAGTATGTTTCTGGCCATGCACACTACATAGTGAGCCTAAAGTAACTTTTATGACTTGTGACAGCAAATTTCTGCAATCTTACTTTTGACAAAAGCTCAGGACAACATCATTTGATGGCTCTGTATAGCCTTGAGTTTCATCAAAAGCATTTGTAATTGACTTGACGTGCTGGTCCATTTGTCTGTCACGCCTCACAAAAGACAAACTGCTGATATCGACACCAAAAATGTTTCATATCCCAATAGCGAACGTGCGATTTACTGACTCTCTTTTGCTTTAAAAGGCCCTGTGCGTAAAATAAGGTCAAACAAACTTTAAGTAGCCGGGTTGCTCTGTTTGATTCGACTTACACAGCTCCAGAAAATATATGGCACCAGATTTGAGGTTTTAAAAGAGACATTAACAGCAATTCTACTGGCGACAAGTGCTATTACTGATGGCACCGGCGCAGGAGACGGATTACAGCCTGCAGGGCCAGTGAGAGGGACGCTTTGCGGCCGTACATCTGGGATTGCGTTTAAGTCTCTTTAAACAGTACGCAAGAAGCCAAAACTCTTTTAATTTAAGAGCAATTAAGTGGATCAGAGCCCCGTTCCCACCCCGTCCCGTTTTCCTTGCTTCCCTTTCTCTCCCTCACTCCGTTTTCACCCTTGTTTTATTAGCTATTTCCTCCCTTCCACCAGCGGCGTGAATGCTCACTTTTCCATAAAAAAGAGCACACTTTCTGACGCTTACATTACATAAACACACACACACACACACACACACACACACACACACAGGAAGACCACCAGGACGAGGAGGGACCTGCAGAACTGAAGACAGGGGCTGAAGCGTTTCGAGTGTGCCGTGTTGCTCCATTTATGGGCGGTAATTAAAAACATCCAGCGGTAATTTAATAGCGCTCACAAGCCAGAGACACAAAGTCTGCTGGCTTTGCCCTATGAATAAATAACTTGGAATGGGATCCGTATACAGCTTATTTGTTCTTCTCCTTTCTCTTCAACACGAATATATATTTTCTTTGCCTTGTTGCCTTTCCTGCCAAAGACAAACTTTAGTATTAAGACATCATGCACGGCTTAACAAACCAATTCATTCAAATAATTAAGTAAATTATAGCTATATATATATATAAAATGTAAAAAAAAAAGTACATATAGGCCTATATTTGTTTTAAAAAATATATTCCAAGGTAGGCTACTCACGTAGTTAAGCGTAAAAAGCCATTAAGACCGGGTTTCACAGACAGGGTTTAGATTAAGCCAGGATTAGGCCTTAGTTCAATTCAGTGCATTTAAGTAGATTTTATAAATGCACCATAAAAATAAAACACATTACTGATGTGCATCTTGAGATAAAACAATGGCACTGATATATTTTACGATATTTCAGTGCAAGTTGCTTTCAGTTAAAACAGCTCAAACATGCATTTAGGCTTAAACCTGGTCTGTGAAACCGGGGGTAAGAGTGTTGATCAACAGGTTTCGGTTTAACACAGCAGTCTTTGTTAATCAATCTTATAATGCTACCAACTTTACAGCGCGGTGCTTTATTGTTCTTATACAAGCATTACGCCTGCAGCATCATATTGATTGCAGCGTGACGTCACAGACTTGATGTCATGGTTTACTTTGCAGCTCGGCAGAGCATTGAGTAAACACACCATCAGACTGTCTCCAGCAGATATTTACAAGTGCATCTCATCAGCGGAGAGTGAGAACAGGCGACAGGGGGAGATTACAGCAACCACACATGATTTCAATCTGACAGAGGTTCTCACACTCAGGAAAGACCTCATGCATATTAGCAACTAAGTCTGTGCAAACTTTTGATGCTGTGCAAGTTTTCCTGCTGTCGGTTTGGCACTGACTGAACAACAACTTTCATTAAGCTATCAAAAACATTTGAATGCAATCATGTGGTACATGCTCAAAACTCAAGGTAGTACCAATGAGTACTAAAAATGATTAGCCTACAACAAAATTGCACCCTGTTTGAAGTATTTACAATGTAAATACCATTTTTTTTTTTTTTGGAGTCTTTCACACTGGCTGAGAAGATTGCTTGTATATAAATGAATTATACTGACACATGACTTGTTGGTCACACTTGCCTTGCAAGCTTAATGACAGAGCAATTCAGTTAACATCTGACATAAGGTTCTTTCTTTAAAAAGGAACTTTTCCTCTCTCTGAAGTGGTTAATTCAGGATGAAAGGTCCCCTTGGACAGAGACAAACCGCTTACAAGTGTCGAGGATAATGCTCCAATTATACACAGCCCGAGACACAAAGACACCATAACACGGCCAAGAGACGACTGCTCTGGTTCCCGCTCTGTCAATGGCTTTCCCTTTGGCAAGGTCAATAAAGCATGTCGTTTTGGGAAACATAAAAATAATGCATTGCTGCAGCACTGGGTCACGGACGCAGTGCGCTCTAGTGATCACAGACGATATTGCACGCAGAGGATCTTCTGAGAAGGTCCCTGTTAATTTGCAAGGGATGAATGAACCTCATGGCTGAGCATATAGCGCCTCCTAGTGCCATACTTTAACATGACAAGCAAAAGCTCAGGTTTGATCATTATAATTCCTGCAGGGTTTAGCATTGAGCAAGGGGATGATGTGACAGTATGTCAACCTCGGTTAATGCAGGAACAGATCAAAGAACACAAACGTACTTCTCTCGAAAGACAGATCAATACAACTCTTCAAGATTAAAATGCACTAGCAGCATACTTCACTAAAGTCATCATTCAGATCAGAAAGAGATGCTTTTGCTCAGGCATTACTTTACACTCTCTCTAGATGTCATTCTGTCCTGAGGTCACACTCACATATCTAGAATAGCCTTCATCAGACATTATCAACCACAGCGACACCGAAAAGTATTTGGATGCTTAAATCTCACACCGTAAAAAATTTTTTTACCTCTCCAAGTCAAAATATTCTAGTGACTGGTCACATCTAAATTTTTTAATTTTGGCCCAAGTGAAATTCTGTAAAATAAATTGAATTAATTGTTGCAATAGTCTGTAAACATTGGCTCAATGAGAAATAATATGTCAGACTAATTGAACAATTTAGATGTGACCAGTCACTAGAAAATTTTGACTTGGGGATGTAATATTTTTTTTTACAGTGCATTTAAAAGTATCTAGGGGAAAAAAATGTCATTGCATTGGATAGCAAACATATCAAACCAAGTGGCATTTGTCCTCAAACGCAGCAGGAGCTTTTCACAATTTCTTTTGCAATTCTAGACACTTTTGACAAACAGAAACACTTAAGTCTAATGTCTTCATTTGTAACTTTTATGATTTCAAACCTAGCAAACTTTTTTTGTGAAATGTCTGAATTGTGCTGACATCAGACTACAGACTGCAACAAAAAATCCTTTTTGGAATAAAATGCACTGATGAATTGTTCACAAAAACATGCATTTAGTAAGAGAAAAGGTTAAATTTTGATATTCTTTCTTAATGTTGACTTCAAACAACAAGACATTTCCATTATAATGTCAATCCATCACAAAAGTGCCACATGTTGTCAACTACATCTAAAAAGCAAACAAAAGTACATTTACTGAAACTGAAAGATAAATATATACTTCCAAGATACACCTTTGTATTTTATCTACCTCTAAAGTGTGTATATTTGTACTTTAAGTCCTGGTTTCACAAAAGGTTCTTTAGATTTTTTTTAAATGTTCTCAACAAACTGGTTCTTTTAAGAACTTTTTACTGGGAGGAATCCAGAACAGTTCTTCTATGGCATCGTTGTGTAAACTGGAACCTGTGAATCACAAGATAAATGTGGTGTAGTTGATTAAAAATAATTATTCCACAAATACTTCAAGACATCCTCCAAAAAATGACCAGAGTAAGAACCAAGTGTGTTCCACAATGTTTGTTTTATTATTCTGAACATAGCCCCGGTGTCACATATTCAACCTAATTTAATGTTACGTCTTTAAAAAAAAGAAAGAAAAAAAAAACATGGGAGAAAAAAAGAAAAAAAAGAAGTTCCTTAGATGCATTACAGGGTGATTTCATTTGTGGCTCTGAAAATGTAGAGACCGTAAGAAAACTGCCACTACATATATTAATTAGCACGATAACTGCCTATTAGTTCTTGCTAATGAAGACTTCAATAAAAAGGTCATAGCCAACTGAAGCATGAATGAACAACAGCACAACAAACCCCCACCATTCACTGGAATTACACTTTAATTCAATGATTAACTCTGTTAGAGTACCTAAGGATTATAACAGTGCTTCTAACGTTATAATTACGGTGTAGTAATGAAAGCATGCCGTTGCAGTTACAGGTGGAGTCGTAAAGCACTGTGGTTAAGCAAGGGCAAGCGTACAGCAAATCTTATGAACACAATCAGTGATTCCTACTGAAAACACCCTACCTCAAACTCACATGTAAATGATTTTCACAGTACGTCACCTTACGAAGTGTGTCACACGCATCAGATAAACTTGTGATGAGCAATTCAAATGTTACGTATCACAACACACACTTGTGTTTAGTTACCTTGCAGTGATATGAGGTCAATGGGAGCTAGGTTTGCAAATCACTGTAAAAATAAGGCTTTGTCAATCAAACGATGCAAAACAGCGAGTCGGACACTCTCCGTATCCCGTCCCTGAATGGCAAGGGTTTGCTGCTTTATTGGTACAGTAACATCTCAGCGTATTTCTGCAGCGTGTGATGGACTCGTGTACAAACACAGTCTGACAGCGGGTTGGAGAGTCACATTTTAATGCACCCGACAAATCGTTGCGCACGGCTTGACTTCAGAACAGAACAGAGCATCCGATTACAACACGCCGAAACAAACTGCGATTGTGTCAAATACAGACATTCAAAATAAAAACCCAACAGAAGAGAGAAAGTCTACTAGAAGACTACAGGCACACTTTTAGGACCCTTAACGTTATTGTCAGCGAGGGGTTCAGATACACACACAAAAAAAGTTCTTTAAACATTAACTTACTTTTTTTTTTTTATATAAGCATGCCATTGTTTATGCATCCTAATTTTTTTAGTTTTGGTGTCCCATTACTTTAACTTAAAATGAACAGATCTGTATACACCTCACCTAGCATGCCTTCTTTCTGCGTCTATGCTGACAGGATTCAGTTCATCAACATAAAGCTTGTGGTCGATGCAAATGTAACTGGAAGAGAGAGATTTGTGCACTCTTGATTTCAAAACAGAACTGAACATGGTGCCACACAATATAAGCATTTTCCTTTCTTTGCTTCTCAAGCTAAACTGTTAGAAATGTCCAATTGTGCTCCTGCAGCGGAGACTGCTTGAGTGTGGAGTGAGCAATAGTTTTGTTTTTTCTTTTTCTGATGATTTACAAGACATTTCTAAGAGAGTAAGGTTTAAGACAGAGGGTCATAACAATCATTTACAATTAATTGCTGTACGTCTGTCCTTCTGGTGGTTGAGGAAGCTTCATATTCTCTTTGGACATCATAAGACGCCTTAGCTCTTGAAGAACGACTTTAATGCTATATGAGTTTTGCCATTTTGCTAGAATTGGTATGCTACGTGCATCCACCTGAAACAGAAAGAGACAGAGAGAGACATGGAGTTACATGATTTAAGATACGACTGAATGCTGCAAGAGTCAATTTGCATTGCACAAATCATGTCACAAAATTAAATAAAGAATAAACAGGATTTATTAAAGAAATGTTTTTTGGGTTTTTAATTCAAGTTAAAATCTGTCAACAGCATTTGTGACAATTTCAATTTGTTCCTCAGTTATAAAAAAGAAAGAATGGTGGTTATAGTAACCCACAATAAAAATGCACGAGTCGGACGGTAAACATTGAATAAAATATGCAGTTTTATAAGCCACGAGATTTAAATATTGTACTTGTTGGTAGGAAACTCATTATTATATTGGTAGCACAATCAAAAGTTCATTTGGCAAGAAAAAAACTGTCCCATCTGAACTAAAAAAATACCAGTTTCACATTTCTATTTTCAGACTAACCTGGTTAACTTATACTGGTAGGGTTACTGTAAGTGTAATATTTGCATAAAAAAACTGAAGGATATGACAAAACTATTATCGATGCTAATCAAAATATGCCACAAATGCAATCGATACAGCTCAACTCCAACAACCCGGAACTTGTCAAGAGGAGATTTTCTTGAAAAGAAAGGAAAAAGATAAAAAGGAAAAAACAGTAACAGCTTAAACTAGAAAAGCAAAGTGGTTGAAGTCATTGTAATGACATGCAAAAAAAAAAAAAAAAAAAAAAAAACTGTTCCTATATCCAGGGATCTTTTCCATTTTCCATTTTAAAAGGCTCAAATTTCCAAACTTCTCTGTAGATTTTTCAGACCATATTTAACACAAATGGTTCTTACAGCATTATATTTGATATATAGAATATTTTTATTTACTCAGTTTTTTTATTGGTTGTTTTAAAGTGATAACATGCTCTTATATGACAAGAAACCTAAAACGCTTTACAAATGGCATATATTCACATCTGACACATCGGTTTGATACTGTACATGTGGTTTAATGTGTTATGATCACCAAACGGCCTTCAGTGAAGTTCAAAAGAGACTCGTTTACGGAAAATGTGCGCATTGAATTAATTCAGTCATGTTCGACAATCCCTAAATGATCACTGAACTTTTGCCATGAAAACACGGAGCTTGAGTTATAAATATATTTTAAAAATATATTGTAAATACTTAATTTCTAAAAAATTTTAATTGTAGAAACCTTTACTTTTTCCATACTTATCCAGACCTGGAAGTAACTCAAATCAAATTCCATACTTTTCCAAACTGCGTAGGAACCCTGTGTAACACTTAAGGGACTAATCAAACTGCCCAATAAAAAAATATGAAACAGGACTAAATCTCCAGATGTGCCAGATGATTAAGCTTTATTATGACTATAAAGTTTAGGGTAGCTTGGGGTAAGCTGTGTCACTGGATGTAACGTCCCCTTAATCTAGCAACAGAAAGCAAGAAACTTTGTGTAAAGGGTGAAATCTTCAGTAATTTTCCCAATTCTTCCTTCTCATTTCAGTTGAAAACAGGCATCCTTATATTAGCTGTGTTTGTTTTACTTTTATTTTATTTTTACTTGCCTAGAAGTATATTTAATGTAAAAGTGACAGCGCTGACCTAATTCCCCCCAATTTCTTTCAACAAATTAGCTCGCAAAATGACAGCATTTTGGTCTGGGATTTAGTTCATCTTAAACCAATATACTTCCACTTGGCAAACAGATCTTGATTCTATATCCAACAGACTATCGCATATTTGGACCGATCATTAAGAAAAACACACAGAAGAGAATAAAAAAAAGTATCAATCCTCTGTGGTGTAATAAACCGTTTAATTTTCTGCGGCTCCTTTTTGTATTCTGTCTCCGGCTGAATCTCATTAGACATGTTTGAGATTCATTATTGGTTCTGCTTAGGCAGGCACAGTGAAAAACGTCCCTCCTCTGCAGTGCTGATGTGACTCGAGTGACTCTTTTCTGCATCCGTATGAAAATAACTGCAACGTCACATTTCTCTAGTTTGCTGTAAAATTATCTCAAACATAACAGACAATACGCTGGTAAAATAACACTCAAAAATAGTCAGATGTAAAAATGATTCAACTTACCAACCCATTGGAATTATTTATTCCATTCATGCTAATTTTTGTAACAAATCTAATATTCGGTGGTAATTCGGGATATTTAGGTCCGCACTCCACTTTCAGGCTGTATATCCTGTTTTCGTAATTAGTCTGAGAAATGAAGAAAAAGTCAAAGGTTAAAGCCGAAATGCCAAATGGAACATGAAAGTGAGAGGATAACAAGCACATCAACTCATCAAAGAGAATAGACCTACACAACTCGAAAAAAAAGAAGAAAAAAAAAACACTTCACATGCTGCTGACGTAATGTTTTTCAGTATTCTGTACGATAGTAGCACACGATGATGGACTACAGATGGAAAGAAACATCCCTCTTCAGTTTTAAATGATGGTCTATTAAACAGAAAGGAATTTACCGATTGGATCCACTCAAAATGACCTTTTTCGTGCTAGCTGAATAGTTTAATGCGAAAGAAATCTGAACCAATTCTGTTTAGCAAAATACCAGGCTATATGTCTAATTGTTTACAATTATCTTACTTTGTTTAATAACACTATTATTATGGAGAATCCAATGAATAAATGTGTAGTTCATATTCCACCTCAAAATCAACACTAATAAAATTGAGTTATATTAATTAAGATTATTTGCACAGTGACATTATTTTATAACAATTCAGCATAATTCTCATTACTGTAGGGTGAAAAAAATATTTTATTAAAATCAGCATTCATTTAATTTATAACAAAAGTGCTTAAATGTCATTGCAAATGGTGCTAAAATATGATTTATTATCTTTATGCAAAATACATATTTTCTATAATTTTCGGGTGAAATGTGACCTAGACAGGTTTCATTCAGCCATTAAGCAAATTAAACAAAATCACAGTATACCACATAGCCAGAAGCGGGCCACATTTCCAGCCCCCCAAAAATTATGTTGCCAGTTTGTACAATTACATAAACCACTAAAGAAGGTTTCTGCTGCAGGACTGCTTTTCATTGGCCTGGCTCCGCCCTCCTACGTACTTCCGCTCAATTTTAATTTCCCTTCAGTACTACGTCTGGGCTTGCGGTATATTCTTGGGTTTTCTCCGATACATTTTTTACCGGTCCAATCAGCGAACAGACGGAGTGGTTGGGAACGATGACGTTGAGGTCGTGCGCTAGTTTGAGTTGATATACGTCACGAGACTCACGACCAAACGCTAGCGATTGGTTATGGCAGATCCAATAGTTTTAAACTTCAACAGAGTACCTGCCTTCAAGAAAGTTAACGCTTGTCAATGGAGAGAGGCCAGACTCTGTACAAATGAAATGTACGAGAGTCTGGTAGAATCAGGCTTGCTTTTCATGGCATGCATCTTTATCTTTAATCTACACCACCAGCTGTCCTGCGTCAGGCTGGAGAGTATGAAGGCATGCTATTCACTAGTGTCCAAGATTTCAGTCACGCTATAAAATAGTTTGACAGCGGAAACGCAAAAAAAGAAGAAGCCTGATTTCTCAACACAACATTTAAAGAATGTAATAATTTTGTCAGACGAGTCATCCGTATTGTTGTCATTTAACTGCTACATAAAAGCAAACGTACTCGTGCAGGTCCGATGATCATGCCCGTCCACCGTGTGAGAGTCATATCCTCATCATCCTCCAGACCCCAGCTCACCGTCCCATCACCGACACCCTTCTGTCCTTCCTCAAGCTCTTCCAACAAACGAAAATTGCGAGGGACTTTAACTCCTGCAAGAACACAAAGACAATTCATTAAAGACAGTGCCTCTCGGACTAGTCGAAAAAACTCTGTTAGGGTAGAGATTTGACGTGTTTACAATATTTTAGAGGAAGAATACAAGAAAAATGGAAACTTAGGCAACACATGCGGTTTTTAAGAGCTCGTATTAATCAGGAGATATCTCAATGATAAAATTCTCTTGAAAAAGTAAAAACAGAATTGAACGTGGCAGGATAGTAAGTTGAATAATTACTTTAATTTCAGTTTTTGTATATTTTCTACAAACATTTCAGAGATTCAGACAGTTGTGTTTTCGTAGGTCAGGTAGGGTAGGTCAGAATTGTCTAAAAAAAATTTTTATTCAAATTTGTTTAAACTGTCTTTATATACCAATGCATAATTAAAATGCAAGTACTCTGAAATAGAGAGTAAAAAAAAACGAGTGACTCTAGTGTATTTAATCTTCATAAAATACAGCTCATTAATTCCATTCACTCCCACCTAAAAACGGGTGCGCGACTGCGCGCACGTGGGCAGAGCCAGTAATAGCGGCGGTAGTCATGGCGACGGAGAGTGACAGTTGCGCAAGCCAATCCTGTGATTCGTCCCGAATGGAAATAATGAGCTGTGTTTAATGAAGATTAAACGGTCTAGAGTCACTCGATTTTTATACTCTTTTTATCAGAGTACTTACATTTTAATTATGCATTGATATATATAGAAAGTTTAATCAAATTTGGTAAAAAGTTTTTATATAAATCCTGCCTACCCTACCTTTAATATGAAATCAACATGTTTTCCTTTATTCGTGGATGAGCAAAACCTCTTATTTGAGGTACATTTGATGTGTATTTGATGCACTGGCTGGGAAAACAATTTGTCAAACAAAACAATGACTGTATGAGGGATCTCACGGTCTTCTTCAATCTTCATAAACAGAATAGAACAGAACGGTCAGATCAGCCAGAGACAAAAAATAATAATGTAATTAAGAGCATGTCACACAAAATCTGTGCAGTTTCAAATATAACATGTTAATAAACTGCATTTCAACACTGATTAGCGATCTAGTGTTTTCATACTCTAGCGTTGACAAAGTGGAGGTACGAGATTTGCAAGATCAGGTGGAACTTGCAAAAAGATGTGAATGATTCAGGAAATGACGCCCATTCTCTATCACGGTTTCTCACTTCCTCAAAATCTCATGGCCAAGACGAGACTGAATAGCTCAATATATTTCTGAAAAAGAATCAGCTGAGGCATCTGACCTTAAAATATGCAAACATACACATTTATTTTCAACTTCACTTTTTCATGCATCTTATTCTGTGTCAAGATGGGCAACTGTGTGCAAACTAGCTTGTGCAAATGCAATGCAATCTTCTCTACAGATCAAAGTTAACGTTTAAAGTACATGTTTAAGATGTGCTGATCTTTACATATAAACCCTAAAAATTTAATTTGAAATTAATAAAAGAGACCTGCTCTAATTTGCAGCTACATACAATACCAATAGTAAACAATTATAATGAATTTCTAAAATTTTCTGAGATTTAATGGGTTTGAAGGTCTCCTTGAATTATGTATAAATCAGCCCCTCATAATCTCTAAACGTCATGTATATTATTATGAAATGGCTTTCATAATAATTATATGGAAAAGTGCGTAATGATTGTATTATATATATATATATATATATATATATATATTAATATAACACAATCATTACGCACTTTTCCATATACTTATCTTTAAAATGTTTAAATTACTATGTGAGGCTGTTTTAACCTGCTCAGGTTCTGGTTTGACACATAAACACCAGTTAAAGGCCCGTTTTGACACGGCACTGGACGGAACCAGCAGCAGCACGCGCGTCCACGCTCCGCCTCGCCTCACATTTGCACCGTTACACCCGCCCAACTGCAACATACAGCATTTTATCAATGCCTCGGTACCATATAAAAGCACAATTATTCTCGATGTGTGCCTATATTATTCATTAGCTGAAAATATAAAATAAATCTGATGTTATTTTTAAACTACAGGTCTGATTGTGGGCCGTTAGCACGATGCTAGCACACACACACACATAGTTCAAACTGCACACAGGTCTGTGAAGTGAAGTAAATAAAGGCATTTGAGCACGGTAAACCTCTCAGGTAATGCATATGGGATTGTGAAGCATGTGCTTGGCGCTTCAGGTTTTAAAAAACGGCCGCGGAGGACCGCGAGGATTGAAGAGATTGTGAGACTAACCTGAGGAGGCCGCCATCTTCTTCTGCCCGAATCCAAAAGCATACGAAAGCGTGACGTCCTGGGTCATGTGACTAATGCGCGCAGTGCTGTAGGAAGAGAGGAGGGGTGTGGCTCCACTGCAAAGATTTTTTAAAATATATAATTTATGACCCTAGACTACAGGATTATATCACAGTGTAACATTTAAGGCCATTTGAGTGAAGTCTTTAGCATGTTGTCATGTTTTAATTGGTAAATGTGGTCATTTGTTTATCCCACTCAAATCCTAAATGTACACAATATATACATTTCATAATATGGTTATATTAACCAATTTGACACCATTTATTTTCATCCTGCTAGGCATCCGGTTAATTTTATTGCCATTGTATAAATAATCCAGCTATATTTGATATCTCATGAAAACTATTCAATGCTTGACTTCCAGTGTGAGACTATATAGTTAACTAAAGTGTTTTTATAATGTCTATTTGTCTCACTATACACTGCAAGCCGTTTAGATTTTGCGGTTTTAACTTTATAAACACCAGTGGAAAGTCAGCGACAGTGGAAAGTCAGCGACTGATTTAGGTCAGTGAATTCATGCTTTGCATGTTTATGTAAATAACAGCCATAAACCACACTGTTTACAAAATCTTCTCTTGAACAACAGAATTCATTTATTGCATCCAGAAAGGCTCCATACATATGACTATTAACAATAATTGCTCTATAGAAAAAGAAAATAGGATAAAGCAAGTAACAAAAGAGGAAGCAGCAGCCAGGCATAGTAAGCATTCACAGAAGCCGGACAGTCTTTCCTGTGACGGTCAGATAATCTTCATCAGCAAGTGCTCTGAGGGCCTCATCAAACATGTCCTTAGTAATGGCCTGAAATTGGAGGAAAACATTTTACGTTAAGATTTATAGTTGGATTATCTTATACGTTATTAGTATTAATAAAATAATAAAAAGCATACCGCTTCTGACTGGCCACGAAGATCATCAAACAACTGTTGGTACTTCATAGCTGGTGTTTTGCCCTTTGTTTGGATGAGCTTCTTCAGGGCCTGAGCCACTTCCTCCTTGCGCTTGCGTGCTGTAGCACTCATACCTGTACAGAAACAACCAATCAAAACCATCAGACTCTCTAATTTGCATGACATTCACAGGTACTAGTTAAGAGATGATTGGTCAAACTGAGGAACAGCGCTGATTTGTCGCAATGAAATCAAAATGGACGATTCTTATTTTTTTATAGAGCTAATTATAAATTATTTATCCATGCACATCATTATTATATGCCGTGTTCTTTTCATGACGTGTCTAAACATCATCCACAACTGACTGCAAACTTGCACTTTACATTTTTTTCTCATTCCAGAAGCCGTTTTTACTCACAATTTACATCACAATGATAAAGAATATTGCAACTTCAGTTTCATGCAGACTTAAAAAGCGTAATAACAATAATTATTATTTTTAGAGCTGTTAATTAAATTGGTTAACTTAGTTATGGGGGAAAAATAACATTAAAATCATTAACGCATTTACCGCCCCAGACCTACGCATGTCTGTTTATGTTGAATCAAATAAAAACTTTTTTTTTTCTAAAGCTACTTTCTGTAATGTCTATTTGTTCCTTTTCTCATTTAACACAATAATAACCTTAATTCATCTTTTGGTCAGCCAAATTTGACGTGCGATTAATTAGATTACATTGTGTAATTTATTAATTACAAATTTGAATCGCTTGACAGCCCTATAAATAGGTATATCTGCACAAGCATTATGAGACCATGTGACTCAACCTGACCAGAACAGACAGTTGTCAAACTCGTACCTGTGGTGAGGATGGAGATATCCACGAATCCTGTCCTGGGATCAGTGGCGGACTGTTTCAGGGCCTCTCTGTGTAGTCTCTTGGCTTCCTCCACGTCGATGGTTTCGACTTTGCTTGAGAAACGTACTTTAGCGTGCGCTTCAGACAGTCTGATGAGAGACTCCAGCTGACGGGGGTACGCGGACACCATACCTCTACCGCTGCCGATCTTACGCATGTCCACATACGCCTGCAAGGGTCAAAATTAAAAATTGTAAACATTAAATATTACATGTAATACTATACTACTGCAGGTGCCTTGATCTATATTGTGTTTATATACCTCAATAAGGGCCTGACTAGCTTCCTCGTTGAGTCGGGGATGCACAGTTGTACGAGCAAAGGCGATGTAGTCTTTCAGCACGGCCATGTCCAGATGCTCCTCTTCAATCTGCTCTTCACTCTGATAATACAGAGACACGAGATGGTGTGCGAGACGTCTGTCATACGCCTCATCCTGAGGGTCCAGCATTAGGAAGATCAAATCGAACCTAAGAACAAGAGATTTTTCAGAGAAACACTTGGATGAGGCTACAAAAAGCTGGGGGTTTCAACATTGATAATATTAAGAAATGTTCCTTGAGCAGCAAATCATCATATCAGAATGATTTCTGAAGGATCATGTGACACTGAAGACTGGAGTAATGATGCTGAAAATTCAGCTTTGATCACAGGAATAAATTACATTTAAAAAATAAAAGTGACTTTTAATTGCAAAAATATCAGAATTTTAGCGTTTTTACTGTATTTTTGATCGAATAAATGCAGCGTTGGTGAGCAAAATGATTTTGAATGTAGCTCACAATCAAATCTTATCTTGACGGATAAAACATCTCTCCCTACCTTACATCCCACTCAATTGTCGAAAATTGATAGAAATACATAACATGTTGTAAATACTGTTATGTTTTATTTTGTACCTGGACAGAAGTGTGTGAGGCAGCTGGATGTTTTCTATGGTCGTCTTTTTGGGGTTCCACTGAGACTCCACCGGATTGGCTGCGGCGAGGACGGAGGTCCGAGCATTAAGCTGGCAAATGATCCCAGCCTATGACGCACAAAAACTTTCTTGATTATCTGTCCTAACAAAATCCTTCACTCAATCACAAGGTATTGTTTAAGCATCGCCCTCACCTTGGCAATAGAGAGCGTTTGCTGCTCCATGACTTCATGCAGCACAGATCTCGTGCTGTCGCTCATCTTATCAAACTCGTCGATGCAGCAGATGCCGTTGTCACTGAGCACGAGCGCTCCGGTCTGCAGGACCAGCTGCCGGGTTTCCGGGTCCTTCATCACATAGGCTGTGAGGCCGACGGCACTGGATCCTTTCCCGGACGTGTACTGCCCGCGAGGAACCAGGTTAAACACGTACTGGAGCAGCTGGGATTTACTGGTACCCGGATCGCCACAAAGCAGGATGTTGATCTCTGCGCGGAAGTTCCCGCGGCCCGTCTGAGAGAAGTCCTTACGGGTCCCGCCAAATAACTGCAACAGGATGCCCTGAAAAAAATGCATTCTATCAACTTACATCCTGAGAAACATGTCGTAAGGGGAACAAAAAGACGAGGCAGGCTTAAGCAGTCACAAAATTAAACGTACTTTCTTGATGTCCTCGTGTTCATAGATGCTGGGCGCCAGGGCAGAGGACAGGCGTTCGTAGACGTCCGGTTTAGCGGCTAGTTCTTTGAGCATGGCGACTCTGTCTTTAGTGAAGAGTTTCTGGTCACCGTCCTCGTCCACTCCGTGAAGACGCTTCTCATCGGTCTTGCGGAAGTGAATGGCGTCGATGTGGGTTTTGTACACAGACTTCACCTGGCTCTGTCGTGGGTTCAGACGCATAGGGGCGGCTCTGTAAATGCCTGAGGAGAATAACAGACATGATGGTTAGTCTTCACAAAATACCAGTTCTCTCATAATACAAAAGGACTGGTTGAACTTAAAGACATTTGAACCTTTATTTAAGAAAAATAAACCCCTCTCTATATATATATATATATATATAGTGCATGGAGCACTAGAATGATTATCAGTATATTATCATCATATTAAATCATTAGAATGATTTCTGTAGGATCATGTGACACTGACGACTGGAGTAATGGCTGATGACAATTCAGCTTTGCATCAAAGAAATTAAATGAAGTATATTAAAATAGAAAAACTTTATTTTAAATAGTAATAATTTCACAAAATGAGTGTTTTTTCTGTATTTTGGTTCAAATAAATGCAGCCTTGGTGAGCAGAAGAGACTTCTTTCAAAAACACAATTTACTCATCAGCTAACAAACATTAAAGGGATAGTTCACCCAAAAATTAAAATGCTGTCATTTACTCACCCTCACGCATTGCCAACATTCTTTAAAATATCATTGTGTTCAACAGAAGGAAGCACTTTAGCACCACTGTTATATTACACCACATAAAGTCCCCATGAACCTGAAGTTGCAAACGACTTTTCTCCAGTGTTGTGACGTATTTCCAAGTGAAAGTGAATATTGAACAGAGGGTTTTACTTCAGCGCTCCTCCTCTCCATCTCTGCTTATAGCAGACTGACGGTTTGAGGAGAGTGGTGAAGCGCTTTCAACCCAAGCCGTCAAACTGACGTCATCAGAAAAGGAACGCCATTCCAGACCGGAAGTAACTTTTCAGATTTAGATTAAAGATTACCACTGCAAACAATTTATTTCTGTGTATTAACTTACACAGATTAATTGTTCACCACAAGACTAGTAATATGCGCTAACAAAGTAAATAGGGTCAATTTTGATTTCATGTCGAATTTAAATGACAACAGGACGTACCAGTGATGTTTATTCTGTCTCCAGGTTGCACTTTGTCCACCAGGTCATTGTGAGCGTAGACGACTGTGGTGTGTGGCGTCTGCCCAGCTGGCATGTCCTCTGGAGATTCCTGCAGTTTTATCTATCAGATACATTTAAAAAAACAAAAAACAGAAAAGTCCATATTAATGCTTGCCTTCATAATTGGTCTCAATTTTTGTTTTGGTCAACTAGTAAACAAATGCCATTACAAAAGAAACCCTTTCTTAAGCAGCAGGATATGATGTGCAAAAAAACACAACCTCATCAGCACTATTTAGTTCAGTTGATAAATGAAAACAGGACTGCCAGTACTGGTCAGGTTGAGTCACATGGTCTCATTTATAATGTAATACTTGTGGAGACCACTAGTATGAAAAAATACAATTAAAATCCCAACAACTCACCATTTGTTTGTCGGAAAAGGCCGAGCGGTTATGCACCAGAGCCAAGCTGTGTGTGGTGTTGCAGTTGCGGCAGACGGCAGGTTCAGCGATGCGTCCGCGGTCCACCTCCACACGCGTGTTAAACGCACACACCTGACAGCGGAAAAACGCCTCCTGCATCTCAGGGATCAGCTGAGAGGTGCGGATCACCATCCCACTGATAGTGATGAGCTGGTCAATGTCTGAACGGAAACCAGAGATGATGATGATGAGACGGGTGCACTCATTTATCAGTAAACATCGTCCGGCTTGCTGGGGTTCTTACCTTCAGGGTTGAGCGCGCGCATGTTTCTGGTTTTCACGGCGCTGTAGGGACGCACCTGGATCTGATGCTCCAACACAGAGTCTGGGAAACGGTCAAAGAAGAGCTCATTGACAGCCATATCGAAAGTGGGGATGACTTCCTGTAAGGATAAGAGTGAAAGACTTTCAATAGTCAAAGAGACAATGTAATAAACTAGAGGTTATGTTTTTAAAGAAATATCTTCTGCTCACCAAGGCTGTATTTATTTGATCAAAAAATTCAGTAAAAACTGAGATAGTGGAATTTTATGTTTTTTTATTTTAATATTTTGGAATATATTTATTCCTGTGATGCAAAGCTCCAGTCATTACTCCTGTCTAGTGTCACATGATTCTTCAGGAATCATTCGAATATGCTGATTTGCTGCTCAAGAAACATTTATTAGAACTATCAATGTTGAAAAAAGTTGTGCTGCTTCATATTTTTGTGGAAACCACATTTTTTTCAGGATTCTTTGATAAATAGAAAGTCCAAATAACACTTATTTGAAATAGAAATCTTTTGTAACATTATATAAATGTCTTCACTGTCACTTTTGATCAATTTAATGAATCCATGCGGAATAGAATGACTAATTTCTTTAAAAAATAAATAAATATTAGTGCGTGTTCAGACCTGTAGAATATTTGCTTTGTTCCGAAACAGGGATTTAAATTGTTACAATGTTGCAATTTCTTCTTGGTTCGGTTCACTTTCACAAGGCAACATTTCTAAACAGACCAACAACCTGTTCGTGGGCCAGATTGTTTTTTTAACACAGGCGAACCTCTCCACCTGGATCAGGTGATCTTGGACCAATTGTTTCGGTGTGAAGCCTCACTAAACTGAACTAATGCAGAAAATGCACCAGGTTCCGCATCAAACGGACATTACCGGGACGAATCTTTTGAACGGTAGTGTCAATTTGTATATATTAGGCTGATTTCACCTGATGCTGCGGTTGGTCTTACCTGCGGATAACAGATCAGCTGACGGTAGAGATCGGCGTCAAAAGTCTGAATGTGACTGCAGTTCACATTCAATACCGGCTCTCCAACAACACTGATCTGAGAACACAAACAAATCATCAATATTATTACACAAGAACTGGATATTTTTGCATGAACTACGACCAATTGTTAACCCTTTTGAGCCTTTCTAATAAGCACTGCACTTCTCACCTCATCCAGTTTCTGCATATAGAGAGGCTCATTCAGATCCAGACCAGCATTCTCATCCTCTTTGGAGTTGGGGTCTGTGAAATGCTGAAGGAAACGCTGAAAAAACAATACAGATTCTCAACAGAAGGTCATTTAGCCATGGACAAGACCAGCTTTTCGTCAGTCATCTGTGGATTGGTGTAGTTACTCAGACTTCAGCCACACCTGAAACTTCTCCTTGCAGGTTCCCACATTGACATCAGTCCCCCAGATCACCAGCCTCTGTCCCGCGGCTCCGGTCCCCTGTTCACTGCCAGCCGCTGCGTCTCCAGACGGCTGAAAATCACACACAAATTATACATTTTGATTTTTAAGGATGTGATTGTTCTGTATTTATATGGATTAGTGTTATTTTAGCATAATATATGATATTGCAGTTATTTACTGTGTACTATCTATACACCATCATATTTATGAATATTTTCAACTAGCGTTATATTTTTTATATTTTCAGTGTTTATTTAAAATTTTAAGTAATTTTGTTATTGCATAATTTTCTAATTCCGTTTTTATTTCCAGTTAGCAATTTTAGTGCTTCAAATTAAACATTTACTTGTTTACTTGCCATGACAACATCATTTTAGTTTCATTTATATTTTACTTCAGCTTTTTTTCCAATGAACAAAAAATGTTTGTTAAAGATAAGCCAAAAATTAATTGCTGCATTTTTCAACCTTAAATATGACTCAGTACAATACTATTACTGCAATTATATATTTATTTTATAATTAGGGCCCAAGCCTTGAAAAGGCGAAGGCCCTATTGTTTTCCTTCGGATTATTATTATTATTATTATTATTATTATTATTATTTTTCTTACGACTATTCGGGCACTTTTGGGTCTCTTAACGTGCTCAAAAACTCTTGAAACTTTGCACACGGGTCAGAACCCGCGGCCATTAGAGCCGGACTGAAGCTGGTACCCGGGCGTGGCAGGGGGGCTCGACAGCGCCCCCTGGAACGGGGTCCGAAAACTTGGTCCATAAATCAAACACGCTTGCATGTAATAATATGAAAATCGATATACTTATAGATCTCATCGGTTCATATATCCTTCGTGCTTTTACTTTTTACGCCAGCCCAACAGGAAGTCGGCTATTTAGGGTAGTTTAAAAACGCATGTTCTGGCATTTGAAATACTCCTCCTAGAAAATTCAACCAATCGCCACGAAACTCGGTTTACATGAAGTCAAGACATGGAGGATGAAAAATTGCCAGGGGATTTTTGATATCTCGAACGGTTTGGCCGTGGCGAGGAAACAAATTTATGGCGAATATTGGAAACAGGAAGTGTGTTATAACATTCTCATACATTAACTGATCTTGATGAAACTTCAGCAGTGTGTTCGCTGTAAGAGGCCGATCACATGGATGTGACTATTGTGAGTCAAAGTTATAGCGCCACCAACTGGCAGCAGGAAGTGTGTCACTTTCAAAATGCTTTAAAATCACCCTCTTATTTTTACCCGATTTGCTTCAAACTTTATGTGTATAATGTAAACACACGGCAGATGTAGACCTGTGAAAGGATTATTGATATCTTAAATACTGTTGCCATGGCAACGCATCAAACTTTAATATTCTTTTTTAAAGTTTTTGAGACTCTTAACATGCTTGAAATTGCATGAAACTCGACAGACACTTTACATTTATTGCCTAGTACACTTGTGCAAAGTTTCAGAAACGGGCGTGGTAAGGGGCTCAGTAGCGCCACCTTTAGTCAAAAATGGGGTATTAGTTTTACCTACAGTAACAAAAATCGGTATTTATATTTTTCTCCCCGAGCCGGACAACTTTCTAATTTACAGTCATTAGCTCCGACCAACAGGAAGTCAGATATTTTGGTTTGAATGTGATTTGATGGGAATTTTGCCAGTCTCTCTCAGTGTCTGTGTGTGTGAGAGAGGAGGGGGGCTTTATTTTAACCCTTTCTCTGCTGTGTGGGACTTCTCGGGCACTTTTGGGGCCCTTAACGTGCTCGAAAACTCTTGAAACTTTGCACACAGGTCAGAACCTGCGGCCATCAGGGCCGGGCTGAAGCTGGTACCCGGGCGTGGCAGGGGGGCTCAACAGCGCCCCCTTGAACGTGGTCCGAGAACTTGGTCCCTATATCAAACTGAATATTGCATGAATTAGTATGAAACTCGGTACACATATAGATCTCATCGGGCCGAACAACTTTCGTGCTCTAAGTTTTACGCCAGCCCAACAGGAAGTCGGCTATTATGGGTTGTATGAAAACGCACGCCCCTGGAATTTTATATACTCCTCCAAGAAATTTAATTTGATCTTCACCAAACTCGGTCAGCATGAAGTCAAGACATTGAGGACGCTAAATTGTGGACGGATATTTGATATCTCGAACGGTTTGGCCGTGGCGAGGAAACGAAGTTATGGCGAGAAAAGAAAAACACAATGTGTTATAACGTCTTCATACATTTATTGATCTTGATGAAACTTCAGCAGTGTGTTTGTTGTAAGAGGGCTATCACATGGATGTGACTATTGTGAGTCAAAGTTATAGCGCCACCAACTGGCAGCAGGAAGTGTGTTACTTTCAAGATACTTTTGACTAAAGTGGGGGGGTTATTTTTACCTACAGTCACAAAACTCGGTCTGTATATTATGCTTATCGATCCGGACAACTCTCTCATTTACAGTCATAAGCTCCGACCAACAGGAAGTCAGATATTTTGGTTTGAATATGGTTTTGTCTCTCTCTGACAGAGTTCCCCCTGCCATTCTCTCTCTGTGTGTGTGGGGGGGGGGGGGGGGGGAGGGCACACACACAGACAGCCCCCCCCCCCCCCCTTTTCTGTGTGTGTTTGGAGGGGAGCAGAAAGACTCACAATGATACAAGCTCTAAAGCAGACTTCTTCTCGACAGTCAAAGCGGGGTTACGTTATTGCCCGTCGTGCACAGGAACCCGAAAGGCAACGGGGTGGCGGCTTTATATATATATATATATATATATATATATATATATATATATATATATATATATATATATATATATATATATATAAATAAATATAGCTGCAAGCAGCGATGGAGGGCCCAAGCCGGTGGCAGCGCCAGCCCGGTGCCTTTAGTGTAACTAAAGGCACCAGGGTGGCGGTGCCACCGGCTTGGGCCCGTAATCGCTGCTTGCAGCTATATTTATTTATATATATATATATATATATATTAATTTTTTTAATTTGTTGAATTTTTAGAACTGAAATAATAAAATTATAAATTTTAATAATACCAACCACCGTTATTTTTATGTTCGTAGAGTCATATTGAATGGGAAAAAGTTTTTGTCTTTGACCACAGCCTGATTGAAGCACATGAACAAACCACAAAATTAAGTCCATACACAGTAAAATATTAACACTTATAATACCACAAATATATATATATATATGAGTTTATATCTGTTAACCCAAAAATATATTTTGAAAAATGTTAATAATAATTAAAAAATAATTCATTACATTTATATAGTGCTTTTCTCGGCACTCAAAGCGCTTTACATGGAAGGGGTGAATCTCTTCAACTATTTGAGAAAAATACTTTTCCAACTATTTCCTACAAAAGAAGACTAAAACTCACACAGGTTTGGAACAACTTGAGGGTGAGACAAAATTTTCATTTTTGGGTTAACTATCCCTTTAACAAATTACATTTATTAAAAACAAACCCAGGGAGTCAAAAATGAAAAGATTCAACAACTCTAAAACTAGACTTTCCCTCACCGGCTCCGAGTGCATGTCGACCTGCGGAGCTTTCCGCACAGATCCCAGGTCGGGCCGCTGCCGGGCCGGTGTCCCGCGTATGCCGCTGCGGGGCGTTCCTTCCACCCTGGAGCTGGGCGTGCCGTACATCAGCGGAGAACTGGCGTCGATCTCACTCTGCAGGACTGGATGAAACAAACCCTGATGTATAGAGACCTTCCCCCAATTCAAATACATGACCAATTCATTTCAATGCAAATATGATGTTGAGTTAGAGTCGTACCAGAGCGTGGAGCCATAGGGCTGGAGAACAGCGAGTTGTCCATGGCTGGAGATGTGGGCATGGGCTGAAGCTCGGTGGACGTGTCATGGGCTCTGGAGCGCTGAGACGGCGGGGAGAGCGGGTCCTCGCTCGCGGCTGCAAACACACAAACCTGGTTAGCAACTGTCAAAGACAAACCTGATGAGAAAATACTGAGGATTAAAAACCACATGCATGCCAGCATATAGTGAATGGTGTGTGGACTCACGGGTCGGAGGGTCTCTCTTACGGCTCTGGGATGATGGGGAAGACATCTTGACTCAAAACTGAAAAGTTAAAACTCAAAATTAGTGAACTGGAACTAAATTCATTTAAATGATTTCTAAACTATTTGAATCATTAAACATTACAATATAATTTAAACTTAATTTCAGTTCAATTCTAATAGTTGCATGTTTAGGTAACACTTTATTTTACAGTGTCCTTGTTGCATGAACTTACTATTGTAATAACAGTAAATTATGCATAATTACATGCAACTAACCCTAAACCAAACCTAATTCTAAGCCCACAGTTCGTACATGTTGTTTATTAATATTACTCAGTACTTAAATATATAATTGCAGTGTAACAATGACACCTTAAAATACAGTTTAGCATATAAAAGATATATATGACTTCAATAGTTATTATAAACTCTCAATATTTCTGTATTGACAACAGGCCTATGATTTTTTCCCCAAAAGGAAATAAATTAGATTATTATCACATCACTGTGATGGCTAAAATGTGATGGTAAAATGTCAATGCATCACAAAAAAAAAGAAAAAAAAAGAATAGAAACAAATGATCAACACTCATTTTGCCAACAGATTCTAAAATAATTCTAATGTTTGCATGAGATTCACAGGGAATAAACCACAGACTTCATATTTAAAATACGTGCAAATCAACACAAAAGAACATAACGAAGATTAATTATGTAAACACATGATCTGGGAAATGAATATGTGGGTTTTATTAAGAAGGATGAATAGTAACTGTGTATCAGTGAATGCGAACAGCAAGAGCACGCTGCCACTCATACAATGGCATTACCGAGTCTTTAAACTAGAATACCAAATAACCATTATTTTACACCATAACACACTATGTTAACGCCCGGTTGATCAAGATCTTTTTCAGGTCCTCGTGATTACGTTTTCTTTTTGGAAATACGGTTAGTTTATAACACAACATAACACTTACCGTTCGCACTGTTTCCCTTCCGACGTGAATGGTGGCGCGAAACTGTCTGTGACGTAAATTTCGCGGGGAAATTTTGACCAACCAAGAATAGGCTCCTCACTATCAGTCCAGAGGGGGAGACGTGCGCTACGTGGGTACATAAATAATATAAAAATAGTTATTTCTTAGATTACGCAATAAAGTTTCAATTACATAAGTTTAAAATGAAAGTAAACTCTTTTTCAAACGTTCTCAATAGCAGACTGACAATTCTAGAATGGGTGACATAAACGAATCCCATCAACTGTTTGGTACAGTCCGACGTTTTCGCGGGAAAGAACATCAACACAGAGTAAATAGAAGTAATTCCTCTGACATCCACTAGATGTCTATGTGGTTGACAAGATAAAGTGCCTCAGTGAGCCAAATGTACTAGTATGTGATTTGTAGTATGTAGAACAACAACTGGACGTCCCTTAGAAAACGATTTTCTTTTGATTCCCTTTGCTTTAATCGGACTCTTGTTCCTTTGTTGTATTTTGTAATATTCTTTTTGTACTGAATTTATACGTTCAATGTGCTTCTAAAACTAAATAAACACCCAGATGAAAAGAACAGTTGTAGTTCAACAGCTCACATCAGACACTACTACTACAGATCATAATAACAATACAGATTTCGTTAACTATGTTTGCTTGTAAATAGTTTTTCTTTTGAAGTTGACCGAAATAAACTTAAATAACTTACTAACAATAATAATAAACCAAAAATCGTTTTGATTATTTATTTATTTAGGTAATGGCGCATTAAATTAGTTTTCTCTCACCGATCCTTCTTTGTACACATAAGTTACATACGCATTCAAACATGTCCTGCAACAAAGTTTTTAAAGTTCGTTTTTCATTTTTTGTTTAGTCGTATTTATACATGTATGTTGGTAGTTGCGCATTAAATGACTTTCTCTTCCACACATGCATACGCATTGAAACATGTCCTGCCACAACACCAAGTTCTGACAGTTCTTGAAGTGTCTCTTCTCGTGTGCTGGTAGGCGTTCATGCACACCCGACTCTCCTCAAATAGGAGCCCGGGCGGAACACGTGACGGCCTCTGGACATTCACTGGCTTCTGGAAGGGGGCGTTGATGCTGTGACGCAAGCCGCGCGCTAGTACTTATGCACGGGGACGGGAGAGTTTCGATAGAGAGCTACGAGGACTTTAACACCTGTGCGCGAGACAGCCAGACTTTTGGAGATACGCGCTGGGTGCGCGAAACAGGGTGTGATTGCTCGAGACACTTTTGGGTTTTTTAAACTGCTTTTCCAAACTGACTCGGAAGGGATCTGTGATTTTGGTACCATCTGAGTGAGTTTCGCTACGTCCATGTCTGACATATACAACCTGGACTCGCAGTGCGTAACGCCACCATGCAACATGAGCTGGGCCATGGAGCCTGCCAATTTCTATGATAATAAAGTGATGCCAGGGGATGCAAAACCCGGGGGCGAGCATGGCATGTCCCAGGACAATAATAACAACAACAGCAGCAGCAGCAACATGATGGAGCTCAGCAATGCTCCTGCCATCTACGACGATGAGAGCGCGATCGACTTCAGCACCTACATCGAGTCCATGTCCACGGTCCCGCTGGAGATCTGCAACGACGAGCTCTTTGCAGACTTGTTCAACAACACCATGAAGCAAGAAAAGCCTGACTTTTACACGCAGAGCATCGGTGGCTTTGCGCAAAAGAGCTCGGAGAGGCTCCAGCAGCAGGACGGGGGGTTTGGCAAGGGCGCGTTTTGCGCACCGATCAAGAGGGAGTCGGACTGGAGCGACAGCGACCAATCCTCATCCTTACCATCTCAGATCGAGACGTGCGCGCAGACGTCCGTGAGGCTCATGCACACGGGACAACCCACACCTCCCACCACACCTGAGCCAGAACCCGTTAGCCACAGGAGGCCGGGGAAGGAAAAGGGCAAAAAGAATGTCGACAGACACAGCAATGAGTATCGGCAGCGGCGCGAGAGGAACAACATCGCCGTGCGTAAAAGCAGGGACAAGGCGAAGCAGCGCAACATGGAGATGCAGCATAAGATGCTGGAGCTGAACGTGGAGAACGAACGCCTGCACAAAACGATCGATCAGCTGTCGCGAGAACTAGGCAGCCTCAGAAACTTCTTCAAACAGAGACCCGAACTTTCGTTTGGGACGGCGGCACGCGCGGCTGTTGACAGTCGGTGACGCGCGTCAGAAAACCTGCCAAAACATACCTCAGTGAACTTGAATTACTATGTTCTTCTGTAGCAGACGTGCATTAAGTTACGCATTGGATGATGGACTTTGGCACCGCACGGTGTCGTGATTATTTTTGTGAATGTTTTTGTATTCTAAATTATTACAGAAAAAAGCTTCATATATGTTTTTATGGTACTTGTTTTATAATTCCCCAAAACTTCGTATTAATGCCAGAGCATGTTTGAAATTGTACAGTGTGTACAAATGTATAATAAAACGACGTCAAATTTCAAAAAGATCCATGTGAACGCGCATGTTTGACGGGGGTGGGTCTGAGGGGGCGTGGTCCTTTGAAAGGTCCAGCTGTCAATCAGTTCAACGATTTGTCATATGGGGTTTAAGGAATAGCGATTTTGGATAAAGTAATGTTTGCTGTAAACATTAGAGAGACACATTCATGTTTTGTTCTACAACATATAGGCTGTCAGACATCAAAGGCAAATTTAGAAGCTGCTGTTTCTGCTTTTTTTTTTTAAAGTTGGTAAAAAAGGGCTACAACCATCACAAAGGTCAACGTTTAAGTGCTTGATGAATTTAACAGAAATTTACATAAAAAACAATGGTATTCACAGGTGAAGCATTCTTAATGTATTTATTGCTTACAATATCTATAAATGTTCTTTTTTTTAAAGTCATGTTGTCGAGTGGGAAAGGTGTAGCATTTTATACTAGTTTACAGTTAGACACGGCCCTAGATTCATTAATGTGACCACTTTAGAATCAATTCACTGGCATAAATAATAATAATCATTAACCATAATACAAATGTCCATAGAGCATTGTTGTAGTGTATTGATTATCAGTGAGTCAAGAAGTAGGAACAGTCAAAATAATCAGTTATCAGACAGTTAAAAATGATCTATTGAAATGGTTGTGAAGAAAAAAAAGGTTGATCTTTAATAAAAATGACTTCAGTTATTTGGAGGCATAACACTTTATTTATAGTGAATGTAGGTATTCAACTGTCATAGAGAGCAATACATCGATAAGGCAGATCAGAGCTCGTTTAAACTTTCTTTTTTGTACAAATAATTTAACTTAAACCACCATAATGTGCCTGGAAGCAACTTTTGGCAATTGATTGACAACAACAAATGTATTTTATCAGCTTATACTGGGTGTACATCTTTCATACGAATATTAATTAGATTGTGGTTTCAAAACTACAGGGTCCAGATTGATCGTTCAAAAAGTAATTTGGTTCAGGTGCTAGAGTTATTCTGGCACTATGCCCTTTTTCCCCTTTTGTTTATTTACATACACTTGGAAGTAAGGCAAGACACAATATTAACAGATGAGTGTGCTAGTCAGCGCAGGTCAAAGGATAACTCCTCCAAACCCATCCAAACCGTGTGACTTCTGTTCACCACATGGACGAAGGTGCTGAGAGGACCGATCTCCGACCCAAGAACATTTTCCACACTGTAACCCTGTCAAACAAACAGATCACACAAAACAAACTATTAACTCTCAATTCAAAACAGAAACAGAGCGACTTCTGTCTAGGCCAGAACCTTACCTCAGGACACCTTGTGGAGTTCAAGAGAGAATTAATGGTCTTTTGCTGCAACTGAAACATGCACATGAATGCATTAATATCATCATTTGATTCACACAATGTGGCAGGAATACTGTATGAAACATTAATATTTTCTGTTAACCTACAGACACCGGCGGAAATCATTTAGACTGAGGAAATCAACCCTGTCTGACCTCTTCAAATCAGAAAAAAAAATTTGCCCAATTTTTTTTTACATTTGCACTTGACAGCCCTCGTTTGACAAGATAATCCAAAGGCTTTATGTATGTAAATGCACTGCTTCTTTTACACAAGGATAGTTGTATCAATCAAACGCATTAAAAATAGCGTAGTATTAAGTGAATCAGTCTTGGTGCTTCTTGAAGAAACAAGTGAAAATAACAATAAAAAAAGCAATCTGACATTTAAGAGCAGAATATATCAACTTTCCATTTCATGCATCAGTTACTCAGTGGTCCAAAATAGTAGTATGCTTCATAAGTTTCTTCCAGTGGGTGTGAAACACATTTCTGATAACATACGAGAGGTATCTTGTTAAATCTGTTCCATAATCTGCGGCCCTCCGCTATCGCTGAAATTTCCAGGAAATAAAACGGAATGAAGATAAACTCTCGATGACACACTAGTTACTGCACGAGTGATTAAATCATGCTAGCTTCACTTCCCTGAGTGTTTGCGTTCATCCTTCTAACGCAGTTTGAGATGTAGATACAGGCGTCTTGGAGTGTGTTTTCAAGGCGAGTAAAATTAGAATCTCACGAAACTTATCTTGAAGAGGTCGGCGGCAAAAAGAGAAGAAGAATATTTGACATAAAATACACTACTGATTATTTTTTTAACCTAATTTTCAAGATAATCAAAACCCCATTCCCATTACTAACGCGTAACGTGAAAATCTCATTCTCATGTAAATGCAATATTTATTCCCACTATGTGAATAGGTGTTTTTTTCTACATAAAGCAGGTGAAAGCATCTCACCTTGACTTTGACAGTACCGTGGCTCAGTGAGGAGCAGCTCAGAAACACCTCCAGCTGCATCTTTATGGTCGCTTCATCCATCACTGCTCCACATACTAAACAGAGGAATCCTTCCCTAGAAACCAGCACACCAACACAGATGCAACTTTTATCGTAGTTTGTCCTTCAAATGTTTGAGTTTTTTCCAGTTTGAGGGCTCGAAGGCACCATGATTCATCACTTCGGCTTTACTATTACACTGGAATGTGAAAACAATTTAGCCGTGCAAGTGGGTTGTGATTAAACTCAAAGTAATGGAGGCATCTTACACATTAACTCTGAACAGACACAGGTCAACAACCTTATGGACCGTATAAGACGAACACATGCATCCGCCATTCCACGAAGTCCACATCCTGTTTTACTTCCATAATCTGACATGTTTCGGAGACATTTAATGTATGGGACTTGACGAGATACTTCACATGCACATAAATTAGACAATTACAACCAATCATAATAGAGCTCATTTAAATACAGAAGTTGTAAAAACACACTATGAGAAACGTGTTTAAAATCACCATCAAATCAAAGTTATGCTTATGGAATATTGCAGTATTTATCATAAATTATCTATCCGTGCACAATTTAATTCATGTGCCTGATAATCTCTAATCAAAAAAACTTCCTCTCCCTCTTGCAGCGACATCGCTTTTCTCTAATGATGCGTTTACTAATGCGTGAGGGCGGGGCAACCTGTCACTCACATGAGATCCACCAATAGCAAACCACAACCAGCCAATCAATTCCACATGGGCAAAATCAGGTCCTGCCCTACGTTTATATATATATATATATATATGGATATATGGAATAAAAGACTCGCAACTTCCGTTTCATTACGACTTTAATCTTAAGGGTCAAAGAGAAGGAAGACAAATGGTCATGTCAAACTACATCATAAGTGTTTTTTGTGGCTTCGGGAACTAAATAAAATGCCCCAAACATGTCCCCTAATGCACTTTTGGAAAACTCAATTTCCTAACTTAGTAAAGAAAGCATTTGGGATTCAATAAACACTTTTTTAATGAGCTGGACAAACAACATTTTATTAATGACACAAGAATTTGCAGCTGTGACGCTGCAGTAAAGATGTCTGTAGGCATTTCTACACAACATTGGTATTAAAGTTTTTCCTTACAGTGCTTAACACTTTAAGAGAACAGTTCTTAAAATAACTTTCTTATTGTGAACAACATCTCACTAATCTAAAGAACCTTTTGTGTAATGGAAAGGTTCTATGGATCTTCTTACATGTTCTTTATGGAACTGTAGATACCAGTAAAGAAGCTTTATTTCTAAGAGTGTAGATTGAACTTTAATCTGTCCGCATATCCCTATCTTATCCATACCACTGTAGGTTGACGATCACTTAGGATTGTTTCATGTCTTTAAAGTTCACTGGTTTGGACTTAGAACCAGTCTAGCACAGAACTTTGGACTTACTGTGTTTCTCGAGTCTCTAAACGGCAGCTCTCACACCGGCTGCAGGCGGGCCAGGAGAACGCTGTGCTTTCGTCCACTGCAACGATCACACCTGCACATTAACATATGCAAATCACACATTCATTACAACTTTGCTGGATGATTGCAGGATAAACCATGCATTGTGTTAGTATCTAACAGTTATATGTAATAATAAATAGTTTACTAGTTTCCATTTTCTACTTATAATTTAGCCCATACTGTTATTTTTTACTACCGTACTTACTGTGTAAACGATCTAATTACGGCTATTTGTACACTTCTGATTTAACCTCGAAGCCAATACTACTGTGAAATAGGACACCCAAAGGACACACAATCAAATAGTTTGTTTCTTCAAACTTCTGAGAACTTTCAAATGTAGGACATTTTCTGACAAATAACATCATACAAGCAGTAACACGCAGCACACATGTTAGATAATACACAACAGGCAGAGTGATAAGACCCCTGCGTGAACCTCTGCTCTCCGGAGAATCCTCCGGCACACGGCCAGAAGCTGAAGTTGCTGACCACAGCAGAAGATTATTTGTGCTAGTTACACTTTCGAGTCAGATGATTTGTCTTATCTACAGGGTGAAAGAGATTCAAAGTCTAACATGGAGTGTCAAATATCACATTTGTATTCTTCAACAGAACATTGAACAACCTGAACATAATGCCTGCATGAAACCTGTGAGAGCAGGCACAACATAACATAACATAACATAACATAACATAACATAACATAACATAACATAACATAACATAACATAACATAACATTTAACATAACATAACATAACATAACATAACATAACATAACATAACATAACATATTGGTTTTAGTGATTACGCTTATTCTGCATTTGGAAAAGTGGTGAAACAAGTTATTAGCGAAAATTATCCATAATTGGGGATCATTTACAGAATGAAAAACAATACAGTGAGATTGCATCACTTTGCATGAGTTAAAATAACATACGAGAATGAACAGAGCACAAAATGAGACTTTTTATATCTCAAAACCGGGCAGAAAGACAACTTTCCTTCAATGTGGGGGAGAAAGAGCTTTAAAAAGGAAAAGCACATGACAAACCACAAGAAGGTCCCTAACAAAGCATCAAGAACAAAGCCTGAGCCAACAAACAACTGGTTTCGTTTAAATGGACAAACATGTTGTATCCCCCGGAGATCTGGTTCTGTCAGGGTGGACCGCACCAACTCCTCAAAAACAGGGGAGGCTATGGGGGGAATATACCAACCTGTGACAGAGCAGAGAGAGTATGGGAGGGTTTCTGGACCCAGGTGATCCAGTATTATGGGCTGTGGTATGGAGAAAGACGGGTCCTCTGGTTCCAGTTGGATTACTGTCTGATCCCAGCAGAATATCTGACCTTTGAAAGGAGCAGTAGCATAATTAATGTCACAGAACGTTCTATACAGGTGAAACTCGAAACATTTGAATATCGTGCAAAAGTTCATTTATTTCAGTAATTCAGTAATTAAAAGGTGAAACTAATATATTATATTGACTCATTGCATGCAAAGTGAGATATTTCAAGCCTTTATTTGTTATAATTTTGATGATTATGGCTTACAGCTTATGAAAACCTTTTCACAATATACTAATTTTGAATTTTTGAAGCCACAACCATCAAAATTATAACAAATAAAGGCGTGAAATATCTTATATTACATGTAATGAGTCTACATAATATATTAGTTTCACCTTTTAAGTTGAATTATTGAAATAAATGAACTTTTGCACGATATTCAAATTTTTCGAGTTTCACCTGTACATGCAACATGAATATTCATGTAAGAAACCTCTAAATCTCGAAATAGTTGAGATATGAAGCAGCAGAACCAGAGAGATTTTCTGCTTGAATGGCTTCCATTCAGAAGTGCTGAACTTTTCCTTAAAAAAACGACAAACTGAACTTTTCATGCATTAAAATCTCATGAAAACATGTCCAGGTCATATTTCAACCACACTAAAAAAATAAATAAACCAAATGAAGCCTTTTTTTTTTTTACCTTTAAGATTTTGTGACATTATTTACAATTAAGCACAAATTTCAATATGATTTGTTTTGTATTTATTATAAATAATTTAATTACTTATCTAAATAAATACTAATATGACGTACTGTATAAATACATTATATAAAAATATATAAGGATTTACTATAATTTATAAACTTTATAAAATAATATTTTCACATTACGTTAAAAAATGTCAATGCAAAGAAATCTTAACCGTCCAAAAGTTCTAATACTATCATTGCGATTGAACGAACCAGCAATTAGCAAGTAATTTGCACTTTGTCACAATAAAAAAAGCAGTGCACGAGACAGGTGATGCATTCCTGTAAGTCTATGTGATGAAATACCATGCTCCTTCACTGCATCTCTGATCTTCAGAACGGGCCGTTGCTGCAGGGCGTCCAGGGCCTGTGTTACTGAGCTCCGGATCAGGCAGGACGGGCTCAGACACACGGCTACGGTTCTCCCGCTTCCCTCTGCGTTTGGCTCCGCTTGGAGACTGGGATCTGTCACAAACAGCAGCATCTCCACTTCGCCTGCACTTGAGCTCTGCAAGACCGAGATGCATGCGGCAATCAGTGCATTTTATTGAATACATTAATATGAACAGAGAATAGCACTGAAATATACAGTAAGAATTTTAATGTGTAATGCACATTTGGAGATAATTGATGAAATGTGCAAATTCTACATAAATAGTGTAAAAATTTGAATATAGAAATTCAAGGATAAAACAATTATATTTCAACAAGAAAAAATTATTTCTATATTAAGATTATACTATATTTATTATATTACATTTCTTTAATAAATGACAGGGATATTGGCTCTACCTTAACTACATTACTTTAACATTCATATGTAAATAAAACTTTAACTGTTTGCATCATTTATAAAGACATAAATCTGTCATTATTACAGGAATAATGCATTTTCCTGGCAATTTTCCCAGACAGATTGTTCATTTATAACCCTACGCAGATGTGCAATGTCAAAAACAAAACAGAGCTAATCAAAACAAAACACATTCATCTACTGTACACATTAGTATGCAAGCATGACCCTTAACCTCAAATAAAATAAATCCCAGGTTATCAAAGTCCAAAGTCTAAGGGTTTGCAAGATCAATCATGCAGATTATCATAGGGTGATGTCACTTACAGTAAGCTAACGGTAAACAGTGTGTAAAGCTTTCCAAAAGCTTCTCCAAAGGTGTACAGTTTGGAAGCTTCCCTGAAGGGGGAAAGACTTGGCAAATGTGCTGGGAAAACAGCTAGGGTGGGTTCTTGAGAAGACAAAGGCAAAGCTAAGGACTGGTTCTCACACTCTTTAAAGCAGGCATGCCAAGGTGCTCCACAAAGATATAGCTATGATCAAAATGTTTATCTGATTTATGCATTTATTGCAAAAAAAAAAAAAAAGTTTAAGAAAACATTACCAATAAATGTTTATGGACCACAGTGGCACGAAAGCTGCAACGAAATCTCAAAGATTCATCCTAAAAAACAAAGACAGAACAAGTCATTAGTAAATCAACTTCGATTAAAAGAACATTATTTCATGGTTTGCACAACAGTCTTCTTGTTGTTAACTAAAAACAAAACTAAATTTATAAAAAAAAATGTAAAGCTGAAATATAATTTAAATACTAATGAAAAATGCACCTGAAGTGCTAAAATTATTAAACCTGAAATAAAAATGAAGCTATATAGAAAAATAGCTAATAAAATGACAAATGATCAAAATATTAATAAAAACTATAATATTGTATAAAATTACACTCTTCCACACCTTTTGACCAATTCCAATTAAAAAATGTTGACTTAACATTACTGGATAATAATTTATTTTATTATCATTCATTTATAAAGACTGCACTCACAAAGACTAATTTCCAGCCAATTAAATATTTTAGTGCTGAGCATTATAGAAACAAATATTTATTTACTGTAAAAAATCTTCAACACTTTTAAAAAGAAAATCTCATATCTGGAAATGACAATTCTTTAAAATGATGCCCTTTTACAGTCTTGATTTTATTTGTGGGCTCTATCCCACTCTGTCAGTAATGCTCTGTTCAGTTCCTGTCTATATGAAGCCCCTCCCTCTGAAAAGAGCAATGTCCTCCGATTGGCAATGTCCGATTGGTCGAGTGGACCAGTGTGCTGTGATTGGTCACCACTTCGAGCATGTTTTGGAAATGTCACACCCCTTACACCATGGGCACTAGTTTTAGCTTCTCATGTGTAAACACTAACAATGCTGTTTGCTTTGCCTTATCAATTCGAGCTCAAGTCAGATAAAGAAAATGTAGAAGGACAAGCGGATCGACCAGAACCACCTTTGCAAGCACGACTTAAACAGGAGGTTTCACAGTGGTACGTTTTATTTAGTAATTATCTTATACTTTTATACTTATATATGCAATGTTGTGTGTGTAGCACACATATAAATGGGGTTGTACTGTTCAGGAACGGTGATAAAAAATTATTTTAACCACTGTTCCCTAAGTTTGTCTACCTTAGAAAAGCCGAAAAAGGGGCTTTAGATTTGGGGTGGAAAAAGCAGCATTTCTTGGACATAGCAACAACAGATTACTAAAGGCCCCGATATACTCACGGCAAAGTTTTTTCGCTCTTCAATTTGTGGTAAAAAGAAGTTCGAAATATGTGACCAGCGGTATACTGTTGGTGTTTAGATGACTATGTTAATATGTGCTGTGCGCTTTCCTTTCAACAACAAAATAAACAACAAAAATGACAGCGATGAGAACACAGCGGTTAAGAAAGCATCTGATCATCGCGATCTGGATGTCTGCACCAGCTCTGCAATTCAGCACTCCAGTAAAGTCATGTTACGTTTATTATAGAATAGATCTAACTATTGATACGTTATATAATAGATCGTTATAAAATAGATCATATTAAAGCAAGCAGCTTTAAAGTATTAAACAATAAA
>NC_136899.1:4413269-4428269 GCF_949152265.1 Phoxinus phoxinus | reverse complement strand
TTTCCATATAATTAAAGTTGACAGGGACTAAAAAAAAAGATAAAATTACCAAGAAAGTAGTTAATATGTGACGTATGTACCAAATTCCAAAGCTTCTAAAGCTGTTCGCTAGCTTTAGTGAGGAAAAGATCAGAAGTTAAGATGTTATCCACTGAAAATCTTCCCTTTTACTTTGTTTTGGATTTGATTGTTTTAAATACAATATGATAGGTACAGGGGCGGAAGGGAATATTATCAGTTGATAATAACTTAAAATGCATATTTTTCTTCACAAAAGGCGATCATATGGCTTTAGAAGACATATTTTAAGTTTTTAGTGTCTTTTGGAGCTTGATTTCACTTTTATTTTATGGAAAAAAGCAGCATGAATAATCTCTATGCTTCTCTTTATGGGAAAAAACACATAGTTTGGGAGTTTTGAAAAGCACAAGGGCAAGTAAATGATTAGGCCTATAGAATTTCCATAAGTGTTTAAAATCTCTATTCACCATAAAGCCATGAGGCCGTTGATCCCACATAAGCTGTGCATGTTGAAAAGCATCTTGTGCATTCGTGTACATGGCTCATGTTCATATCCGTGGAAACACGTCACCAGAATTCCCATCACATGCCATCTTTAACTTAAACAACATAGATGTTAAAGGAGTGAGTGACCACGCAGACGATCTCGAGTAAGCGGACACGTGTAGCGAGATGCCAGAAATGCTCGGCGCAGACGTAAGTTTCGCAGACACACTGACACTGTGAGCTGCTAATCTGACCCAGCGAGGGTGGAAACAGAAGCTCATATTAACTTTCAGTTCAATGGAGTGCAGTAAGGCTCACTAATGATTTACAAATAGTCCAGAAAACAGGGTGT
The DNA here is from genome assembly GCF_949152265.1 of Phoxinus phoxinus. NCBI lineage: Eukaryota > Metazoa > Chordata > Actinopteri > Cypriniformes > Leuciscidae > Phoxinus > Phoxinus phoxinus. Next base: position 4,427,410 of record NC_136899.1, on the reverse strand, counting down.
AGATGAGACAGAATACCAAGAAGGTTTACTGTTAGAAATAGACAATCATTTTGATTTCTGACCATATTTTCTTTTTAATTGTTTTATTTATACTCTAAAAATACATATATATTCTATAAATAAATATTGCTTTATTCATAAACTTGATTTATACAATTCAATATTTATTTATATAAATATTTTTACTTTTTTAAATAGTTGTATTAATATTCTAAAAATACATATTATTCTATAAATTAATATTCCAATATATATATATATATATATATATATATATATATATATATGCATGCATATAGGCATAAATAATGGTTATTTCTGTCCATATTTGCTTTTTTATTTATTTATTTATATTCTAAAAATAAAAAAATTACTATTATATGAAATTAATTTAATACTATGTGAAAATATATATTATACATATAATAAATAATATAATGGTTATATATTATATATTGTGTGTGTGTGTGTCTATATATATATATATATATATATATATATATAATTTATTCATTATATAAATATATAGACAATATATGACAAAATTATATCTATATGTATTTGTTTTATACACATAAAATTGTCATGTAAATATATATATATATATTCATTTATATAAATAAATATTGCTTTATATAATATAAAGTTATGAATAAAGAATATTGTCAGAAATAAAAAAAAATGTTATTTATTGCTGGTTTTTCCACCTACATCCAACTATTTCTTTAGTAGTCTATCCATTACCTAATATCTAGATGCATACTAACTGCTAAGCTGTGGGTCCAAGAAAAAAAAGAAAGAAAAAAAAAGTAGCAGAGGAAATTAACTTGGTTGGGTTTTTCTGGACAGACTTCAATTAATACTCATGATGTTTTTCAGATCAGCAGGATGTTTTTAGTGTCATGTGACTTCATCACAGACTCACTTGTCACGTGTGAGACGCTGGACGACCCTCAGGGCCTGGAGGAGGCACACACCACCCTCCAGATGTTCAGAGTTCAGCTGGATCTCGGATTCTGTGGACACACACTGCAGAAGAACCTCACCGAACATCCCGTAACTGTCCTGAACGAGAGCACACAACCTGACAGAAACAGAGAAGGAGAACAATCATTTAACTGCCACGACTGACTAATTTGCTTTGCATTGCTGCTATTCTGTTTGATTTTTTTGGATATATTACTTGTTTACTCCATTTGCACTGCTTTTATTTTACTTATTTTTAACAATTTCTCCTTGATTTTGCAATGCAAATGTTTAGTTTTTTTGTTATGCCAATAATAAAGCATGCTAAACTGAAATTAAAATGGCAAGAAAGACAGTGGTTGAGAAAGAAAGTTGTTTTTTTTACTGAAGGTAAAACTCCAGCAGGCATTTGAGTTTATTTGGACAAACTCTTAATGACAAACTGTACTCATAAGTAAACTGCACAAAATTAAGACCTGCAAATGAGAGTCTCTGAAGCTTCATCCCAACAACAAACACTCACATAGATACAGATATCGTCTACAGATTAAATGTTGACTTTGGCACCAGACAGGGACTAACTAATAACTTGATCTATGGCCTGACTCGTAGCGGTCACATGGCGGTGTTTCTATACTCAAAATGATATTTTTGCAGGTATTAATAGTCTCTACAGATAGTCACTTCACAGAGACTGGCGACTTTTTTTGGAGCCAGTAAACCACGGGACTAAACAAACAGGCTGGTATTTAAATATATTTTCACATGCTAGACAGTGATTTGATTGCACAGTAGAGATAACTATAGTGGAATACAAAAATAAACACCGTTGATTCGTACATTCTTCACACTGATTTAGTTGAAGACGTGTTTAGTTGAAAAACTGCTTGCAAGGCAGCTCCTCAAAATAATCTACATTTACTATTTTTCTTCTCCACATTTTCTGAAACAAATTCAGCTGAAACCACGTAATGTGCAGACCGTTAACAAACATTGTTCAGTTTAGAACTTTTTGTCAGCGGAAACCATGACCTAAAATATTTACTTCAAGTACTCCGAGATTTTAGGTTAATATTTCAATTATCAAAAAAGGTACACAATGTAACATTTGGCCCTATAGCAGTTAAAAATAAAACTGTGTATTTTGCGGAAGAAGATTGTTTTGGTTGTGCTTCGGCTCTGCGTGACGGATTATGCGAATTATGACCCTTCACAACAGATAATGCTTTACAATGAACTCTGTTAGAGAGCTACATATGGCAATTGACCGTTCGTAAAGACCCGCCCCCCTTAGTTACTGTCGCTATGTCCGACAAGCTACGCCGCTCTCACGCCACACCATGTTCTCACGCAGAGAAAACCACATCACGGAGCAGAGAGGACGCTGACAACACGCTGACAGACAGGACAGACCAGGTTACTTTTCAGTTACTTTTGATATTAAACATATTAAACAAAGTCTCACCTTTCAAATTTGGTCATTTTTAAAAAAGAAATTTAAACAATAAATGCCGTTTTGTGGCTCTTTAATGTGTCGTGACAGATCGCTGTGTCGCCTCAGTTAAAGCCGCTCGTGAACCGATCATCTCTTCCTTCTAGTTCATTTATAGCACCAAATAAACATGAATGAACATCAGAAGGAATGTTGTTTTAACCGCAGAAAGCCGTCAGTACTCTGTTTCTCAAGTTCAAATCCTCCCATGTTAATCTACTAACTCTCCTGACTGCTTTGTCGGACAAAATGGCGGATGGCGAAGTATGATTGGTCAGATCACCTGTCAATCAAGCTCCCTGCGAAGGGTCAATTAATCTGTTCAATAAAATACCTTACTCACCTGTCGAGTAATAAAACACGCCACCTCCACGTATATGACGAGACACGCATGTATGCAATATCCCGCCACGTCTAAAATAAAAACACTTACAATAGGCTTACCATAGAAAAAAAACTTTTGGAAGTATTCATGTATTTGGGAAACCCAAAGATCGCACAACCAACACTGAAGGCCCGTTTACACCAAGGATGATAACGATAACGATAAAGATATTGTTCTAAAAAAAATTCTAAATATGAAAGAAAAGCCAAGTCAGTCCACAGCACAACTATAACAATAATGGCGCAGAGAAACAATTTAGTTAGAATCACTTTCAGAACGAATTTTTACAGCTGATAAACGATAAAAACATTGACAGCCAATCAGAATCCACCTGAGCTCAAGCATTTAAAGCGGCGGACGACAAAAGCTGGTGTGGACACTAATATAGTTATCGGTTTTGGTGTGAACAGACTTAAATCGATCTAGTTCATATAAAATGTTAAATAAAAATGGACCATGAAAATACATCTATTTAAAATCTAACTGATATAATTACAATATCTGCATACTGAACTGTGATTGGTCTTTTCTGCCTATTTTCTCAACTATTTCTGGCCATTTATCTCAACTTTTGCTGTGTAACATTACAAAAGGCAACATTGAAGTTGAGTTATGTGTTGATTCACACGCAGAACTGACAGAAAACAAGATTCTCTTCAAGCTTCTTTCTATTTGAATTCAGTTGGGTTCGAATTTCTTCTCGGATTGGGTCAGTTTCACTTTTACGAAAATGATTTAATACTTATGCTGTCCAAGAAAAACTCTCAAAAAGCGCTTTGTCTTTACAAGACACTGTGTCCAACTCGGGCCAGATCAGGATAAAACTGATAAATGTCGTTTCATGTTTCACTAATAAATGTCCAAAATCAAATCTGCTTTCAAAACAGATTAAAAGACTGTATAACGCAAATAATTTGACTATGTTAAAGCTAATGATATTGGTGACCTTTGATGAACCATGACTGGCATATCGGGATTCGGGAATCATCCTGAACTGTGGTTACCCTGTTGTAGCGCTGCTAAAGAACATGGGGTTAAGTAAGTGTGGTTGTGAACACTGAGGCTTGTTTAGACCCGTGTGTCTATGAAACCAGAGAACAGGAGGGGTGACTGGGCAGTAGCACTCTGTGGTATATGGCCAGGTTGATATAAACAAACCCCTTCTTTATTCCCTTTATCCCTCTAACGGAGCAGCACCGGGTTTCTGTCATTGGTCAGCAGCAGTCACTAGCCACTTTCAGGAATCTGTTATTGTGAGCGTTCGCAGGAGTTCGCAGGAATTCGCAGCAACTTGGAGGCGCTTCCAGGAACTGCGATCCATTGAGCTTGTCCAAACACTCACACAAGCGGCGCACAAACACATACACACACACACACGAACACACACACACAAGCCTACTCGATGTAGGTACCCCACTACCCCTCCATTTCCTTCACACATGCACAAAAACTTCTCTGGCAGCTGATTGGTTAAGGCACAGTGGGCGGGATTCCTTCCGACATGGTGCCGGCCAATGGGAGCAGAGATTTTGATAAACAGGTCTGTAATCTGACACGTAAAGCACATTGTGTTCCACTTCTTCTTGAAAACATCCAACCCCTCCTGTCTGAGCAAAGAGAACTTCTTCAGCCTGTTTATACTGCTCTGAGTTTTTACTGGAACAACATATCTTCTTGGACCAAAAGTTAAATGCTAATTATTGTCTAGAAAAACTGGCCACAAAAACGAGGAGGAGGAGGAGGAGGAGGAGGGGAAAGAAAATGTATACAAGAGAGAGAGAGAGAGAGAGAGAGAGAGAGAGAGAGAGAGAGAGAGAGAGAGAGAGAGAGAGAGAGAGAGAGAGAGAGAGAGAGAGAGAGAGAGAGAGAGAGAGAGAGAGAGAGAGAAACTGCAATGTAACTGCAAACTAACAGTTGTAATGAGATGGGTGGCCTTGTTGAAGCACACCACACATCTACGCTGCATGCTGGAGGGTATAAACAGGGAAAATGGGTATCAAACATATGCTTATAATCTGATTTTAAGCCTGTGTGTAGTGAAATTATTAACAGAGGCAAGACAGCTTGAACATAAGGAACAATAAGTCCTTTTTGCCAGTGTTGTTATTGTTAACTAAAACAAAAAATTGTTTTTGTTAATTTAAATAAAGCTGAAATAAAATTAAATCTATTTTATCTATCTATAAAATCTATCTATAAAACATTAGATAAAAAATTTTTTTTTGAAATGTTGCCTTGGCAACTAACTGAAATAAATTGAAGGTTGAACTAAAACTGAAATAAAAAATTAATTAAAAGCTAAAAAATAAATATAATTACAACAACCAAAAAATTATAAAAGCAAGAACAATTACTAAACCTTAAATTAAATTAAAATGAAAACTAATTAGAAATATTAATAAATACTATAATAGAAAATAAATCATACTAAAATAATTTCAACAGCTGTGTAACCAGGTAAACAAATAAAATATGAGTGTTTTAAAAGTTCACGTTTAACTTTCCAAACTGGAGAAAGATTGAACACCAAGACAGAGAAAAGTACCAGTTAAAAAACACAAAACAATTTCTTTGGTAGAGCAAATGAACAAACAAGCAGTATTTTCTTCAAAAAGTCCAAAAGGACATTTTCACATGCTATATACCTCCCGATACAAAATTGTGCCGCCACAATGCTAGGGTGTTATTGGTGGTTGCCAGGATGTTGCTAGGGTGTTGTGGGTGGTTGCCAGGATGTTGCTAGGGTGTTGTGGGTGGTTGCCAGGATGTTGCTAGGGTGTTGTGGGTGGTTGCCAGTTGCCAGGATGTTGCTATGGTGTTGTGGGTGGTTGCCAGGATGTTGCTAGGGTATTGTGAGTGGTTGCCAAGATGTTACTAGGGTGTTCTGGGTGGTTATTTACAGGTCCAATGTCTCATGAGTCTCAATGACATTGCTCAGATCCATCCTTCAATTCTATTCATAATATTTATAGAAAATCTTTATCATTATTATTTAGCAACAACAACAACAATACATACGTGTTCTCAGTATAATTATTCATTATACTAATTAAAAAACTGGTTCTGAGACATTTGCACATAAAAAATTACAATATTGGTCTATCTGTATTAAAAAGGAATGTAAACATCCCCGTTTTATTCTCTGAGATCATGAGGCCTGTCCAAAGGAAGAGAATCTATGAGCATGTGAGGTTGCGAATGGCAGATATCATGTGCTGCGGTCTGCTTAAAACTCTGTGCATTACGTGTGCGTGTATGTGTTTTCTTCATCTTTGTCAGTGGCCTCACACACACACCAGGTTTGGTCCAGTCAGGGTTTCCCCGTCAACACACACTCCAGACCACAGTGTCTCGTCTTCCTGTGTTTCAGTGTTTACGGCATGCAGCAGCAGCGTCTGACAGGGATCCAGTTACCGACAGTCAAATGACTCTTTTTTTCCAATCACCCTTCATCAACACAGCACCACGTGCATTTTTGACAACAAATCAATGCGTCTCGAAGCGGGGCAGAGACCAGAGCGTGAGGGAGGCGCATGCTCTTTACAACTGTATGACAACATGCTACAAAAAACTCTATAACTCCATAGCAACATGCAAAAAATTCATACATCCCAAGCAATGTGCTAAAACCACTCTGAACACCTTAGCAACGTCCAAAACAACGTTAGCAACTACATAGCAACATACTTAAAAACAGCTAAAACATTCTCCCACGATTCGGAATAGATAACTTAACAAAATAACGTCATGTAATAGAGGTTATGACAAAATGTTAATTGCTTTAATAATTCTGAATTAATTATAAAAAAAAAATTGAATGAATGATTCAATGACTCACTCATGAATACTTCACTTGTTTCATTACAGGATGAATGAGTGTTTTTGAAAGAATCTCTTGAATGAATGATTCAATGACAAATAGATCAATGTGCTACAAAAAAAACTCAGAAGACTATAGAGTGCAAAAGTCGGGTTCCGGATATAAAAACTCCATTGATTTTCTCCATAAGGACATTGATTTTAAACGAAAACTTATAAACATTTCAAGACAGACCTACTGTGAGTAAGGTATTTGCTTTTGCTGAAGCCGTTAGCCCACATTATTTCATTTTTTAAATAATTGTGTTTAACAGTGGAATTCCTGGTGAAAAACCACATTACCCATGATGCTGTACAGTCAAAATAGCACTTTAGCTCCGCCCACTCCCATGAATCACTGTGAATGATGTAAACAAGTCGATCTCTCTACACTCTTAAAATACTTAAATGTTTGTATATATTATTCTTTCCCTTACTAAAGCCGTTAAGTACACCATCTTGTACCTTGTTTGCTACAAAATTTGTAATGCTGTGATTCACCTCGTAGCAGATTTGCTTGGTTCATGGCTTATAACTCTTTAACGAAGAATTTTTAAAAATCACTATGGAAAAAATGTATGGAAAAAATACTTCCGGAACCAGCGCCGCTAAAGAAGTGGGCGGGCACTGTTGCACTCTATAGCAACTACATAGCAACACCCTGGCAACCACTCATGACGATGAGATTTGCACAGGCAAACTCAGGTTTTCTTCAGCTGTAGTTTTTTTTCCTTGCAAGGGGGAAATTTTCACTTTCTGTTCTTTATTTTACTTTTTTTTCTAGATCTGGCTATGGATCACTGACATTGCTGGGCTTAATTAGAGATGTTTGTAGAGTTTTACCATGTGGTGCAAAGAACTGTGTGTGTGTGTGTGTGTGTGTGTGTGAGAGAGAGAGAGAGAGAGTGTGTGTGTGTGTGTGTGTGTGTATGAGAGAGAGAGAGAGGAGAGAGAGAGAGAGAGAGAGAGAGAGAGAGAGAGAGAGAGAGAGAGAGAGAGTACTCTATGTACTGGGAGGGGTTGTTTGGTTAGTCATTGACAGAATATGGAGCAAAGTTGCTCTCTCTCACCATTTATCACTCCATGAGGAGATTGACCTCTTGGAGCTTCAGCGGTGGGGTTTAGAACAGACAATGGCCTAATTATACCACACTGGAACACTGAGTGCACGTCCACACAGGACAAACACACAATCTGACGACGCATTTCATTCAATATCTCGTAAAACTACTATACACACACAGCACACTAGATCTACTGATATTCATGCTGTGTGATTTGAACCAGTAATATCAATAAATGTATTTTATTATGTCCCCAAGCACATTCTTAATCAATTTAGATACATTTTATTAGAAGCAAATGCTTTGAGATGTAACTGGTTTGCTAAACTGGTTTGGCTGGTTACTGGGGAAGGAGAGTTGCTGATAAACTGCACGTCGTATTTACTTACATAGATCTCAAGTCTCTGTGCTGCTAACGGCTCCAAACTGTGCTTAAAACCCAATAGTTTGTTATTGCTTTTAACAATAGCAAAGTAGAAGTGTAAAAGAAAGAAAAGATATTTCAGTCAATTCAACTTTTTGCTTTTTGACTAAATATTTAATAGTAAAATTACAAATTATAAATTATAAAATTTATTATAAAAATATACTATTGATCAAATAAATGCAGCCTTGAGTCTTCTTTCAGAAACATTAAAAAATCTTACCAACCCCAAACTTTTGAACAGGACTATATATATATTTTTAAGTATATTTATTAAACAACACCCATATCTTCAAGCATTTTAGAAGGTCTTTGGCCAAAATTAGAGTTTTGTTTATAAAAAATCTGCAAGAAGCAACAGTGTGCAGGACTTTTAAAATGTTAAAAATTCAGTGCTATGCAAACGAGAGCAACTGAAACCCAGAGGCCCAGTACCTGCCGATGTGCTGCGGTGGCACTGGTTCTGCTGGTTTGCTCAGTGCTTTGTGCTGGAGAGAAGCTCTGTGAAGGGATTGGGTGATGGGGATGCAGTAGACCCTCTGAACGACCACCTCAACAGGACCGCTCTGAGAGCCCGACGACCCACAAGCCTCCACTGCGTCCAGTAGAGACATCCGAATTTCAATTCTGTTCAACTCGCCGACCTGAGGATGGACAATTGGATAAGTTTATCTTAAAACTTTTTTCAAACCAGTCGAAATTTCATGACTTTCACGTAATATCACGGCACAATGGACAATGTCACCTCAAACCAGCAACTCTCACTGAAAATTAAAGATTTCTGGTCTCTTTGTCTCTGGGGTCAAGTGTGTTGCTCTCAACGCTCATGGCCTTTGAAGGACCACACCAAAACTTACAGATCAAAACAGCAGCTTTTGGTTACCAACTCTAAGCCTTAACCACAACATCACAACAAGAACTAGTGGAATTTAACTGTTAAAAAAAAAAAAAAAAAAAAAAAAAAAAAAAAAAAGTTTTTTTTTTTAAAGAAATTAATACTTTTAATCAGCAAGGATGTATTAAATTGATCAAAAATGATAGTAAAGACATTTATAATGTTACAAAATGCTGTTCTTTTGAACGTTCAATAAAAAATGATAACTACAAAAATATTACGCAGCACAACTGTTCAATATTGATAATGTTTCTTGAGAAGCAAATCATCATATTAGAATGATTTCTGAAGGATCATGTGACTAAAGCCTGGGATTAAATTATGTTTTCAAATATGACATTTTAAATTGAAATAATATTTAACAATTACAGTTTTTACTGTATGTTTGACAAATAAATGCAGTGAGCATTAGCGATTTTTGACAAAAACATTAAAATATCTTACTGACCTTTTAAATAGTAGTTTAAGTGTTGATGACAGTATGATAATGCACATTTAAATTGATTTTCCAATCAAAAGTGATCATATTTATGATATATTTTAAAGAATGTTTAAAAAAACATTGGATCCCATTGACCAATAGGGTGATGATCTCATCACTTTATACTTTTAAACCTGTGGTGTGTTTACAACCAACATAAACTTTGTTTAGACAACACTGCACTTTGGTTATTTTGAGTCGTAGACGTTGCATCATGAATTTGTTACACCGGGGTCTCGTCATATAGGACAATTTGGTTTTATTTTCACACTTAAGCAAATATTCATGCATAGAAACACCCCTCTTTAATCATTTAGACACACTGTCACACAGGAAATGGCAGCTGTCTCCATTCCAACAGCACGTCAGTACTTTCACACCGAATTCGAAATCTAGACGTGTCCCTTCTCTGGGAATTTCTGTTTTCTTCCCGTGATCACATGAGAGGGAACAGCTGACGAACCTGTTTACAGGGAATGGATTTCTGTGTTGACACTTGGCTTGTCCCTGACCGCCACAGGCACCTGGTTAACGGCGGAGGTCTGCATTTCTCCACGGCGACTGCATCTCTCGGCCCGTCTGCGTTATCCTTATTCTCCACGCAGATTTTCTGACTGAAGTGGGTGTTGAGAATTATGGGATAGCGTTCCCCTTCCACAACCAGATTCTGCCTGGAGGAGGGAGACAAAAATGGGAGTTCTGCTGGTTTTAATGTGTTGTTTTTGGGAAATTAACGGTACTTACAGCACAAAAACATCTAACCTTTCTTTATACAGCTTGACGCTTTACAACATTTTCACAAAACGCAACTACATTGATTGACAGTGATTGACACTGAGTAAAACCACCTCCACACTTCTCACACACATAAAAGAGTCTCAAACTATTCTCAGGTACACACAAAAGCTCAAGCCCTTCCCTCCCTGGGTGGAAAACGACTGTTGGTGATAAAGAGTGACTGACTGATCAACAAAGATGCTCTTTTCCATTTCACAGGCAGTCTGAAAACGCTGATTTTAAGTTGACATAAGTTCTTTGTACTTGGCATCTAACAGATCAACCGCGAAACACGCCGTGCTCTTTGGTGTGCCTTAGTAAGAGACCAAGATGTTGTTTGCTAAAAGAAAGATGTGAATTCGGTCCTTTGTTATGATTCTTCTCTAAAGAAAGTGGCATCTAAACATGGCTCGTTCTGAAGCACTATTCATCTAGTCTTTTCAAATGGATAAAAATGAGCTGCAAATTGGGCCAGACTTTTGATAGTTAAAAGTTACGTAGGCTGTGTTTCTCAAAAGCATCATGAGTGAAGTTGATATTAGAGACCATTGGTTCTAACTTCTATGATCTACTTAAGGCTTGTTCACACCAATAACGAAACCTATAAAGATAACTATAACAATAACTACATTAGCGACCACACCAGTAGACAATATCACTCTGTTTAATCTAAGTGTGCTGCTGCGGTTGTGTCCTCTGCCGCTTTAAATGTTTGAGCTCTTTAAAGTCATGTGGATTCTGATTGGTTGTCAATGTTTTTATTGCTCATCAGCTGGAAAAAAAGTCATTGTGAAAGTGATTCCAACTATTTTGCTTCTCTATGACATTCTTGTTATAGTTGTGGTATGGATTGACTGCTACTGCTTTTTTTTTTACTATATCTTTATTGTTATCATCCTTGGTGTGAACGGGCCATTACAATGCTTTCGAGAAACAGTCCTGGCAAAGATCAATCATTTAATGAAAATAATATAATAATTTTTTACATTACAATCATAAAATGGCAACACTAATATTGAGGCCTGTCTTAATTTCTTCAAGTTTTATTTTACCACAGGAAGCCTTTAAAGCTTCTCTTTAAAAAATACTTCTCATTAAAGTATGGGAAGATGTTCACAAAAGCACATTAAAAGTCATATTGCGATGTGTTTAATTTTGATGAATCATGCAGCCCTACAAAGACCTATGATCAGTTTCGTTATTATGGAAAGATCTACACTACTAGGCAGGAGTCACTGGAACATGAACAGGAAAGTGTTTACAACTAGTTATTGATATGACGCACATGGGGACAAAAGCCTGCAAATTATATACACACTTTTGTGAAAACATCTACAAGTTGGTAAGCACATACAGTACATAATACCCACTGTCACAGATGCATGAGAATGTACCATTCGCAGGGCCTCATGAGTAGGTTACAAACAGCCCTGATCAATCTTTGCACTGGATGTATGGTAATTTGTCACAGATCTGTTCCAAAGAAACGTGTCTTCAATAAGCGGAGACCTCCACTCCACTACAAGCCGGGGCCTGCAGAGCTCATGTCATGAGACGTAGCATGTACGTCAGCATTTAAATCATCGTGCCCTGAGAGAGAATTGAACAGGTGCCAGCAGAGGCAAGTAATCTCACTGAGCCTCATGAACCTCAGCCAACAGCTCCAGGGCAGCCAGCAAAGACAAGTTTACACAGGACAGGGGGGGGGGTCCTCTCCACCCTAATGTAAAAAGGCGCTTTTTTAGTCAGCCTAAGAAGAATAGGAAAGAAAATTCCAGTCTTTGACAACCCAAGAGTGACAGGTAAAAAAAAATAAAAAATCATCACCAAAAAAAATTTAAAATTCTGATTTTCTTGTTGGTCATTAAATCTACAACCGAGAAATATTTTTTACTATGTGCAATAACTAATCAAATACTTTTAATATTATCATTTATAATTAACATTTAATGTGATTTTGAAATATTGATACAAAGGGTTCCAGTGCTGATACAGGGGGAATATCGCACGGCTGAAAAGGCTCTCAGCCAATCAGATTCGAGAACCATGAAAGAACTGATGAATAAATAAATAAATAAATAAAACTACAGCTCTCAACTAACTTCTGTAACACACACACACACACACACACACACACACACACACACACACACACACACACACACACACACACACACACACACACACACACACACACACACACACACACACACACACACACACAGCTTCCATTAGTTTTGCTGACTTTATTATTCTAAAATGTACATAAATATTAATTATAAAATCATATTAAAATATAAACTATAATATTATGAATAATTTCGATAAAAATACAAATAAGTACTCCGGGAACAATATAAATGTAATTTCTTACAAACAAATGAAGAAATATCCTTTCTCATAAATGATATGCAAATAAAAATACAATGCAAAATCTTGGAGATCAGTTCCACAGGAAACAAAGTCTTAAGAGAGATTTGTTAATCTCACTGTGTACATAGTGTCATGTGGTGATCGGGATATACGTATGAATGCATTTCCGGTGGTTTGGAGAAGGAAGTAATGTACAAACGTAAGAGTGTGCTGACGTCAGAGCTGACACAAACAGGTGAGGGAGCGGCACAGGTGTAATCACAACCTGTCATTTCCTTCATAGCTGAACCATGAATGAGCTGGGAACAGCGTGTGTGTGTGTTCTTGTGTGTGATGGAATTGGTCATCAGAAATACACTATTACATAATTAACCAAACTGCTTTGGATTTTCAATTTTTGACTTTAATGTATGCCAAATCTAAAACGGTAGTTCTCAAATGGTGATAAATGCAAAATATAAACAGGGACTAACTATATATACAGAGTTAGGGGAGCAAATAAGCATTTTTAAAATAACAATGAGGTTATCAGTTTCTGTGCAAATTCCCGTCACTTGGACAGGTTAGAATGGACATGTAAAATCAGAGTCCTGAAGCAAAACCAGTGAGAACCACTTATACCACAATAATAGACAGAAATTCATCTAAACTATGATCAAATTGATGGGATTTCTAAAAGCACAAAACTTCACGGTTCATCTGTGATTTCATTCTCGATAGCCTTTTTAAGAGTTTGAGCATTTAAAGTGGTAGATGATAAAACTGCAGCACACACTTATAATAAACAGAACATTATCGTGCATTGATATGGATACTAATATAGTTAGCTTTATAGTTATCGTTTTTGGTGTGATCAGGTCTTAACAGTCATTTTCAATTAAAAAGGTTTGTCAAAACAAACCTGTTTGAAATTTTTAAGTTTTGTCACCATTAGCAATTTGTAATTTTATATTACATAACATTTTTTATGGAAATTAATGCCATTGCCTTTTTGGATTACTCATTTAATTCATTTGGAATTTGAATCATTAATTCCAATTCAACTTCCTGAGGGGTGTGGACAAATCAATTAAAATTCCACCTGATGAATTGAAAGGAAGTCAATTCTTACTTTTGGAATTTTGCCCGACCCTGTGTCACACTTGCACAACTATTTCATTGAACTGAGAAAAAAAAAAGAGAAAAAAAAAAGTGAATAAAATTCGCTTTAAAGGTTTTAAAAATGGTTCTTGCATTCATGCGATTTAAAAAAAAAAAAAAAACTCAATGTCTACATTAATCAACTACCCACGGGTTTTTAACATATTTGCCGATACATAAAGTGTTATCATCTGCCGCCCATTTTCTGCAAACTATGGGGGCCGAATTGGAGTCAATCTGTTGGACTTTCCAGGGTAAAATGAACTCTTGGACTTTCCAGGGTCAA
>NC_136899.1:4079100-4413069 GCF_949152265.1 Phoxinus phoxinus | reverse complement strand
TGGCGATTTGTTTTTGAGGTGTCCGAAGAATGGCCTGAGCGGATCGAACCCACTCGCTGACCGACTGCTTGCTGGTTTCGGCTGGGTCCAGAAGGAAAGAGTTTGCTCTGCTTTCTTCTGGATCTTCATCACTGTCGTCGTAAGATGAGTAGTCTGAAATCGCAGCTGTAGACTAGAAAGGAGAGGAAGGATAGTTTTAGTCATTTGACAGATGCTTTTATCCACAGCAGTGTAGTTATTGTTAAAGTAAAATAAATGAAAAGCCAGAGAGAAATATATATATATATTTATATATATAAAAAAAATTAATTAAAATGACAAAAGCATGCAAAAAAGTATTAAAACTTCAATTAATATGAAAACTGAAAATGTAAAACGTAGCTCAAAATATGAATAAATACAGCTTATGAAAACCTTTTCACAATATTCTAATTTTGAATTTGGGGTTTTCATAAGCCATAATCATCAAAATTATAACAAATAAAGGCTTGAAATATCTCACTTTGCATGTAAAGAGTCTATATAATATATTAGTTTCACCCTTTAAGTTGAATTACTGAAATAAATGAACTTTTGCATGATATTCACATTTTTCGAGTTTCACCTGTAGTATAAAAATATTTAAACTTAACACTACTCCAAAGTCACTTCATCACAAGCATGAAAGGACATTTTAATACTTTTTGCCTTTTTTTTGTCAGAAGAGCATTTATTAGAAAATAAATTATTTGGGGAGAGAGGGTGAATATGATACATGATAAATAATTGGGATATGATACATGTCAGATTGGAACCTGCACTATCCACATCATTACATGAGCATCATAGCTCAAGGTTGAACAGTCCTGGGAGACCTGTACGTCTACCTCAAATAGATCTTCCTTAAAGGGATAAGTTTACCCAAAAATTAAAAATCTGTCATAATCACCCTTAAAGGATTAGTTCACTTTTAAAATGAAAATTCTGTCATCATATACTCACCCTTAAGTTGTTTCAAACCTGTATGAATTTTTTTCCTCTGCTGAACACAAAGGAAGATATTTAGAAGAATGTCAGTAACCAGACAGTTTTTGGTTCCCAATGACTTCCATAGTAGGAAAAAAATATACTATGGAAGTCAATGGGAACCAGAAACTGGTTACTGACATTCTTCTAAATATCTTCCTTTGTGTTCAGCAGAGGAAAGAAATTCATACAGGTTTGAAACAACTTAAGGGTGAGTATATGATGACAGAATTTTCATTTTAAAAGTGAACTAATCGTTTAAGTTGTTCCAAACCTGTATGAATGTCTTTCTTCTGCTGAACACAAAAGAAGATATTTTGAAGAATGTCGGTAACCAGACAGTTGATGGACCCCATTGACTTTGAAAGAATGGAAAAGGAATAATGGGGACCATCGATTGTCCGAAATTTATACAGGTTTGAAACGACTTGACGGTGAATAAATGATGACAACATTTTCATTTTTGGGTGAACAATCCCTTTAATGTTTGACTATAAAATTAACATTAAAACTGCAGAGACACAGCAATAAACCCACAGAGGAACTGATTTCAGGATTGCAAGCCTAAATAACATTGACATAATATTGTGATTGATCGTTTCCAACGACTTTTAAGGCATACAATACACCCTTAGCGTTCAAACTCACATCAATCAAACTCTTGGTTCACAATTACACAAATTATGGTACCTGAATGACGCCGCCTGACAGGCTGCCGCCATGGTGTCAAAGTGAAATTATGGACTAAACAGGTGTTACAAAAATACGGCAGCCTGTTTTTTTCCTTATTCACACACACAAAAACATCATGCTGGGATATGAAAGCCAACACAGTATTAAGCTGAGCCTTAAAAAAGGAACAAAAACAAGTCATTATTACAGATGGCCGAGGGCCACCAAAATAAAGCCAAAAATCTGAATATCTATGAACCAGTAACTTGTACAACACAATCATCATTCAAAGTCACATTTCACATGGATGCTAGAGAAGAAAATAAGTGAGTAGGGCAAAGGTGGGACGCAAAAAAACAACAAGAACTAAGTGATCTCCCATTAAATCTATCCTGCTGCACATATGGTAATTCCCAAAGGGCCTAAGCGTCTGCCTATCCAGCGCTGCATTCATTTCAACCTCTGGCCTCTGGAAAAGGCTTCGAATCACTCTTCTTAAGCACTGCCACTGAACTCTGAATCCACACGCAACTCCTACCCAGTCTTCCTACGTACCACACTTGCCTTTTAGTTACTAAATCTAAAATCACGGTGAGTATTGGTGTTTGCTAAGGCAAGAATCACTGTTATTATTGCTCATACTTAGGGTTAAGGGTTTCTTCAAATAAATAATAAATTGGCGATTTAAATGTCAAAGACTTACATTCAAAGATGAACTAGAGACCATAATATATAGAAAGAATGAATCTATACATATAAAGTTCAAAAGAACAGCATTTATCAGAAACAGAAAGCTTTTGTAACATTATAGACTGCCGTTCAAAAGTTTGGGGTCAGTGAGAATTGTTCTTGGAGGGGGAAGAAATAAAATAAATCAATACTTTTATTCAGCAAGGATGCATTAAATTGATCAAAAGTTACAGGAAAGACATTTCTAATGTTACAAAAGATTATATTTCAGATACAACTTTCTATTCATCAAAGAATCCTGCAAAAAAAAAAGTTTTCAACATTGATAATAATAATAATGAATGTTTTTTGAGAATCAAATCATCATATTAGAATGATTCCTGAAGGATCATGTGACACTGAAGACTGGAGTAATGATGCTGAAAATTCAGCTTTGATCACAGGAATAAATTATATTTTGAAATATATTCAAATAGAAAACAGTTATTTAAATGGTCATAATATTTTTAATCAAATAATCAAGTTTTTTATCAAATAAATGCAGCCTTGGTGAGCAGAAAATACTTATTTTTAAAACATTAAAAATCTTACTGATCTCAAACTTTTGAACGGCAGTGTATATATTTATTTGTGGACAAATTTCCAGGCCTGTAAATTACAACTTTTCCATAAACAGTCCAGATAAACATATGTTATACATATATGCATTTTTCTCATGCTCTATTGTGAACTGAACACTGGGAAATCAAAGCTATCCGATCAGAGAAAACGCATGAAGTGGTCAGGTGTAAACAGTCCCTGTGCGGTGACGAGCAAATTCTACAGCCCTTTGTGAAAATTAAAGAGAATTGATTCCAAATGCATCATGGGAAAATCTACAAGGCAATCTGAGAGATGTGACGAGAGACATCCAGCCCTGACAAAACACACACCCTCAAACAAACAATAGACAGATAAATTCCAAAGATTGACCTGAAGATACGAGCATGAGGCCCGATGATATGTGATATACATCATTTACCTTATGACAGGTCGTAAAAAAAGACAGATGTAAGGGAATGGGAGGGGGTTTGTGTGTGTGAGTGTTTGTGTGGCTGCATTGTCACAAACTGGTATTCTCGTGAGAAAAAAAAAAAAATCGGCTGCCTCCTGATCATGTGGAGACACGAACGGCATTCCAGCCCGCCAAACAGCCTACACACTCTTTTATTTGAATCAACTTGACCCTGCAGGGCAGCCTGCCAGCGAACAGTGCACTACACGCGCTCTCTGTCTCTCTCTCTGCAGTACACTATGTTCCTGGCCCGGGCTCAAAAATGTGTTCACCCTGCACTGGCTCAAAATGAATGGAGGAGTACACAAACTTTTTCGCTCTATCAAATCTATCACTCCAGATACGTCACATAGGGGCAGTTCCCAAACCAGCGGGAACAGGACGATCACGGAGCTGAACGGAGAGGGATGCCAAGCCACGGAAAAGTGTGTCAGCGCCAAGGACGCCCGAGTTTGATTTGCAATTGCAGGAAGACATAAGGAAATTGATTATGGGTAGAAACAAAGGTGTAGTAAATTGAGAAATTAAGCAATAAACACATTATGTCTAGACGCATGTCTGTTTTTTCCACTCTTCCAGTAAATGGACCCAAAACTATTTTCCTGTGAAAGCTGGGCAAGTAAACAAACGTTTTTTTTTTTTTTTTAAACAAATGGTTTCAATCTTGAATCCAGGAAGCAGGGCTGATTTAAAAGACACTTTTAAAAAGGAGGCATGGGAGTAAGTGCTAAACATAGCTGTGATTTGGATGACAGGCGTTTCAGATAAAGATGTTTCAGCATCATTCATGCAAACCCTTAGTGACACCTTGAGGAAATTCAAAAATAATGTTTAAAAGATGTTTTTCAGTAGTAACTTTTTTTTATCCCCCCAAAAAACTGGTATTTTCTGATCAGCAGGAGAAAAAACAATGTTGAATGCACATAATTCTTCCCATATCTTCTGTTGTTGACGTCTGAGGCATTCAATCAAACTCTGACATTTTGGCACAAATTCACCTGTCATTCGGTAATGTTAGATAAATAATACAGATGACAGCATGGACAGGTTCAGTGACATACCCTCATCCTCAGAAACCATGAACAGAACTACACAAGGTTAAAAAGAAAATATTATTTTAAGAAATGCATTAAATACGGGTTCGCTCACAAAGATAAACATGATTTGAAACAACTGCAATGTGCTTATACAGAGAATTACTCAGAGTAATATAAAATATTGAATTATTAATGATTTGGTTATATATATATCATTCTTTTTTTAAAACAATATTATTATTTAAATGATTATGTTTTAAATGTAATACATTTTTAAATAAAAATATTTAATATTAGGGTTAGGTAAATTTTTTTTATCCGATGACCCAAGCATTTCCGATGACAAAGAAACTCAAAAAATCTGAATCTGTATCTTGGGTGTTATTGAATTATTATTTGGATCTATGCCACATAACCAGACTAAACTACAAGGAATCTTTCGAAAGTTTAACTAATGTGTGATGTGATGCCTTACAAACTATTAATTAGTCAGTTCACAGCTGTGTTTATACAGTGCTGGATAACATCTCTTTAACATGACAAACATACATACCACTGCCCTTCCAGGAAACAGAAGAATGAATGAATGAATGAATCATTTAATTAGCACTTTACTATGTTGTACTGTACACCCAAAGCGCTTTACAATCATATCTGGGTGAGATAGAAGAAACTATCTAGCCAGCACAGTCTGGATGGAATTGCAGTTCATGTCATAATGGTACGATTCACGATTACTGGCAACATGATGAATTATGATAATCATGGTCAAAGATCACTAGCATAAGGTAGACTACTTCATGGTGTCATCGTTGATGACACAGATCTTGGGAACAACGTTCCTGTTCGAAAACATTAAATCAGTGTGAAATGAAATGGTCTATCCCAAAATGAAAATTCATCATTCACTCACCATTTTGTCATTCCAAAACTGCATGACTTAAACACAAAAGCATTTGGGTATTTGGAAGAATGTTGCAAATGCTTTTGTCCATTCAATGAAAGTCAAAGGTATCCAATTATGTTTTGGACCCCATTGACTTTCTTTGTATAGACAAAAGCAGTTATGGCAGCATTCTTCGAATACGGAGACATTTTTCACGAAAGTCATATGAGGGCGAGTAAATAATGACCGGTTTTTCATTTTTTTGGGTGAACTCTTGTTTTTAAGGGTCTGGCTCACGATCACATTGATGAGAGTAAGACTGAGATCTCAGTATCTCTTGAATCTACTGAGGACTGAAACTGCTTTGTTCTCCACCCAAATCGCAACCACTTCCCGACAATTAGTGTTAAGATAATTATTAACTTCCTAACCTACATTGCCTCATCTAATTTACATTCTCAGTTCACACAGTTCACAAAACTCACAGTTCATAACTCACTATTAATGATGATGTGTATATTTCTAACCTGAATCAAATCTAATCTAAAGATACTGCATTTTGGTTTATTTAATTTAAGACATCTCAGCAAAGACTACTTCAATTCGGCTTTCAGATAATATGCACTACACATGTGGCACTGAAATATCTTAAAATGTGTCACTGTCATTGTTTAGTCTCAAGATGCACACCAGTGATGTTTGCTTCTAAGGCATGTTTATAAAAGCAATCTTAAATGCCCTAATTGAACTAAGGCCTAATCCTGGCTTGTGAAAAGCCAGGATTGTCTAAGCCCTGTCTGTGAAACCAGGTCATAATAATAAACCATTATAAGATGCATAGTGGAAATTAGACGCATTGTGTGCACTGGCAAAACAACAGATCTGAGTTAGACAAGCATTAATTACATAAAACTAATGTCTTATTATTATTTCATTTCATGTGTCATGTTGTTTTGGAAAATAATATGACGTTGAGCCACATTTGATCTTATAATCAGATGACTTGAGTGACACAAAATGCCAAATATTAATAAACTAATACCAAGTAAGGTTGCAAATAAATATTTGAGCCAAAGGTCAGTCCTAAAAGGAGCAGGGACATTGAGAACCCTGGTGAGCGCTTTAAGACGTCTCATCCGAGGAATCCTAGCGCCCCCTACTGAACAACCGTGCGTCCTAGATCCAATTT
This sequence comes from Phoxinus phoxinus, assembly GCF_949152265.1. Taxonomy (NCBI): domain Eukaryota; kingdom Metazoa; phylum Chordata; class Actinopteri; order Cypriniformes; family Leuciscidae; genus Phoxinus; species Phoxinus phoxinus. The sequence goes on along the minus strand of NC_136899.1, from coordinate 4,406,536 downwards.
TTCTCCTTAAATCTGTCTTTTAATATTTTCCATTTAAAAATATTTGTGTTCTTCTTTTAAAGTTAACATGAAATTACTTTTAATACATTCTGCCAATGTAAAACTATAAAACATACTATAAAAGTGTTTTCTGTTAGAACGGTGTCGTGTTAGCGGCCCCTAAGTTAATAATAACTAATGATCTTCATAACGGAAGTGAATCAATCAATCAAAACTAACTTTAGCTGGACAATAACTTTATTCTAGAGCTGCTGTAAAGCCAAAACAATCTCTGTTACTGTAATTTCCTATTATCACTGTAACGCTTCTTTTAAACAATCGAAGCGCTATATAAATGAAGGTGAATTGACTTGACTTACCGGACCAGGATTGAGAAAGTCACTGTGCTCTTTTGAAGCTGAATTGTCCTCCTCTAATTCGCTGTCTGAATCAATAGAGGGCAGGTCATCTGTCTCTGGGGGAAATGCAGCAGATAATATCATGCGTTATCTGGATTACATAAGCCGGTGCATATTAAACTACAGTTATGAACATCTAGGACTGCAGCCAGAGCGCAAGGTTTTGATTAGACGAGAATTTTTTTACATCACTCCACATTCCTGATAGCACTTGTCAAGTAATAATCACTACACTTGTTGAGTAATATGAACTTTAATACTCTTTAACTGAGAAATAATAAGGAATGCTGATATAAGGAAATCAAAACTGTATATTCTTTACTACAACCAAGCTAACTTCTATTTAAAGTCTGCCATCTAGAGCAACATTTATGATTCAACATATGTATTTCAAAGAGTAAGGATTGTTTGTTGTTGCTTGCAATGTTCAGGATAGTTTTTTTTATTTAGATTCATCATTTTACATTTCTAATGTTTGATTTATAATTATCACAATTATTTTAAAAAATCTAGATTTTTATCACACATTTTTCCCCATTAAACTTTTTTCTTTTCTTCTTTTTTTTACTTTTAAAAGACAATTTTCAATAATAGCCAGAAATTATACAAAGGCAACTCTAAGACAGCCATGAGTTCCATAAACATCTAGAAAATTATGGCAATTTATCAGTGTTAGCAGGTCAGATAATTTTGCATAGTTGACAAGCAAAATTCACAACTTTTTAAATTGTGCAAAAATATGTGTATATGATAAAAAATATGTATACATGATGGCCCAAAATGCTGTCACACTCGCCTTGGGCCAGCAAGCCACCCTTATTGTTGAACCCTGAAACTATGGGTCAAATTAAACTCCTGGTGTATTCATATTCATCATCAAAACCAACTCTGTGCTCACCTACGCCAGTGCTGAACATCCGCAGACTCCTGTAATAGTCAACAGGATGTTGTTTGTGTGTTCTGGGCCGATGTGGTGCCTGTGTGACAGTCAGTCGAGAAGGAGGATGACTATCATTGTCTGCTTCTTCCTCGTCACTGGAGCTCCAGGCAATGTGCACCGGTTCATCTGTGCCAGCGTCTCTTTTCCCTTAAATCAATACATTTATTCAGCAAGGACGCATTCAATTGATCAAAAGTGTTTACAAAAGTTAAAATAAATGCTGTTCTTTTGAACTTTCTATTTATAAAAGAATCCAGAAAAATATGTAGCAGCATAAATGGTTTCAACATTGATAATAATCAACATATCATCATATTAGAATGATTTCTGAAGGATCATGTGACACTGAAGACTGGAGTAATGATGCTAAAAATTCAGCTTTGATCACAGGAATAAATTACATTTTAAAATATAGTTTTCAACTATCTTAATATTTATTAAATTGAAATAATACTTCATAATATTAGTTTTACCAACAAACAACAAAAATCATACCAAGCCCTAAATTGAATAGTAGTGTTAATATATGGAACAGAATATCTAATTGATGATATTGTTGCACTTCTCATCTAATTATAAATTCGGTTGTGTTACCAGAAACCGACGCCAGCGCCACATTATGTGCATTTCTGCTCTTCTTCTCTGATGTTTGCAGCTTCTGAAATACAAACACATGATGTTCAGTGCATGTGTGTAGAAGAGCAACAGCGTGACGTGTCATGACGTCTACGTAGCGTAACACACCTGGACGACAGATGTGTCCAGGAAACTGTCCCCGCATCTCTCCCAGCTCTTGGTGGCAGGTGTGGATGTTCTGGCCGAGGGTTTTCCCGCCTTTCTGAAACTGTCCTTCAAATCGTCTGGGAATAACACACACCTCATGTCCAGGTTTCTCTTACGCTGAAACCATATACACACAAACATGGAGATTATAACATATATATATATATATACATATGAAGACTTCAGATGCAGAAGCCTCTAATTGCCATCTGAAATTTTCTTCAAAAATGAGCATTTTTATCAGCTCGTATATTTAGGTTCAGTAATTTCACTTTAATGACAATTAATAGGTAATTTTCACTGCCATTAAAGTGAAATAACTGAACATAAACATACAAGCTTGATAAAAAATGATATATATGTATATATAAAATAGTTTACTTAATTTTTTTTTTTTTTTTTAATTAAGACAAAGGTAACTTAGGTCACTGGAAAGTATGTTCGTAGTTTTGATTTTATTTGATTAACATTTTATGGCCACTACATCATTTACAACGTATGTTATTTCAGTTTGTCTAAAATATGAAAAATATTAATACATAAGGTAGGTGTGTCCAAATTTTTTACTGAAAATGTATATGCATATTCATATATTGGTCGCTTTCATTTTTCTATCTCTAACCTAATTTTGTGATTTATATTTCTGGTTCTACGGAGTTTTCATTACTTCTGCATGTTGAGCAGTGGATAAATACACTTCGAATGGAATGACAGTGATTTAAAGTATACAAGAGGTCCTCCCAAACATCTACAAAGTTTGAGAAAGTGTATTTACAAAGTGTTTATTGATCGCTTACCTTGGCCATCATGTTATGACTTAATTTTTCCTCAAACAGGGCTTATTATAACTGTTTACATTGTTAGGCTGTAGTTCACTAAACTGCACGGTCAGTTTCTTCTTCGGTTCGTCTCTCCCGCTCTTTTAGTTTATTACGCTGCGCACTACTGACACCTGGCTATGGAAAGCCAAATGGTTCATAATTCGCGTGCTTTTGACCGCCGTATTAATATTAAAACGCCGTCTTCATAACGCCGCCAGACGTTAAATAAGCGGCGTCAGGCGATAAGTTAGCGCCACACGCCGCCATGCGTTAAAATAACGCCACTCGCCAATAGGTGTTAAATTGACGCCACACGCCACTCAAAATGCAGATTTATGAACTCATCTACATGGCTCCTCCTACACTGGGTTTGAAGACTCTACGGCAAGTCGGAGAGGACAATTCTGTTTGAAAAAAGAGCAAGAAAATGGCAAGGAGAGGATTTGTTTTGCGGTGTAAATACACTTGACTGCACTCGACTTTTACTCTCTGATAATCCAGGGCCTGATGTCTTTATAACGCATATCAAATTTGAAATAATACTTAAATAAAATGATAACTCTAAAGTAATAATGAAAGCACCAAAAAGGAGTAGAGTGCATATCCATAGTTTTAACTATGCCTGATCTAAGGTAAACTTATGAGGAATTACAGAGTATATATTGTGTAATATCTGTGTAGTATTTTACGTTTTTCACTTTCTGTTGCACTTTAGCTAAATTACTGTAAGCATTTATGGCATCTTTTATATTTCTTATTTTAATCATTCCTCTGTACTATTTCTTGTTTATTTTTGTGCATTATATAGGCTATTTATATTATAAAACATTTATGCCAATAAAGTAGTTTGAAGTTAAACCGACTACATACAGTAGCCTACATTGTCAATCTCTGTATCCCATATTATGCATGCCAACTCAAAAAAGCAAACTCATACCAGTGATAACTTTTATTTCAAAACAAAAATAATTGTGTAAAAGATATATGCACACATACAGATAATCACGTACAGTACATCAACCATACACACACACGTATGAAGAATGAGGTTGCGACTGCTGGACAGAGGAGGTGTTGGTGGAGTTGGCTGGCAATGTGCTTCAGCAAATTTCCCCTATTTATCATGGATGCTTAACTGTTTGGTTACTGACATTCTTCAAAATATCTTCCTTTGTGTTCAGCAGAAGAAAGAAAGTCATACAGGTTTGAAACAACTTGAGGGTAAGCAAATGATGACAGAATTTTCATTTTCTTAAAGTTAACTTTAAGACTAATTTTGAAGTGAACTATCCATTTAAATACTGCTCACACGTCCCCTTTACTTAACACAGTTGTATGCATTTTTGCAGGGAGGAATGGCAAAGAGCCTTTGAGTTATAAAGTAAACAACAACAAAAAATAGGTGAGAGAGATTAGAGTAAGAGTTAGATAATAATTAACACAGCAAAACAAAAATTATATAAATTAAAATAGCAAAAGTGTTACACAGGGAATATAAATGGGGATGACAATGCCAAGGATCTGCAAAGAGAAGCAAGTATAGAGCATCATAATTAGCATAAAAAGTTTTATTATTTTATTACTCTAGTGCAGGGGTGACCAAACTCAATCCTGGAGGGCCACTGTCCTGCAGAGTTTATATCCCTCTTGACTCCACACTCCTGCCTGGAAGTTTCTAGCATGTCTGTGACTGGTTCAAGTGTTTAACTGGGGTTGGAGCTGAACTCTACAGGACAGTGGCCCTCCAGCAGCAGGATTGGACAGTGCATAAGTAACATTATGCAATATATAAAACAAGCCCTACTTTCAATGAGTTTTGCTGAATTTGTATTATTGAATGTTGTTTCATGTTCAATGAAATACATGGATAATAACAATAATATAAAAATAGTTTACATTTAATACATTTATTCATAGAAAAAATAAATTATCCTACAACATAACTTTGTATATTGTAACTATTAACTATTAAATCTTTAATTTATTCTCCTGGTTCAGTTTTGCCACAGTATTTATTTTTAAGGGCCATGTTTTAACACTATATCTATATGTAAAGTCACACGATCTTATTTGTATACCACTTAATTTTAACATCACACTAAACGCCACTTCAGAATTAGAACAAAAAACTAGAACAAAACAAAGAGTAGTTTGCCTGTACTCACCATGCAGCGATGAACATCGGGAATCAAAACATGTTGTTGTTGGTCTTGTCTTTTCTTAACGGGAGGGGCGAGCCAGACTACATCCTTTTTATTTTATTGGTTTACCTAAATTTTTTTCTTAAACATAATTAATTTACATTACACTTCACACTCACAGTCATCGTGTATTTACACCGCAAAACAAATCCTCTACTTGCCATTTTCTTGCTCTTTTTTCAAACAGAATTGTCCTCTCCGACTTGCCGTAGAGTCTTCAAACCCAGTGTAGGAGGAGCCATGTAGATGAGTTCATAAATCTGCATTTTGAGTGGCGTGTGGCGTCTATAGAGCATCACAGTCCCGCCCACAGCCGGTGCCGGAAGTAAAAATTCAATACAATTTCTCCATAGACATTTGGGGTATAAGCCATAAAAACGTAACCATACATGGTAGACTTAAAACCAGCAACGGCTGTACTAAGCGATTGTATATGCTCATATAAACGCCAAAAGTTCATGGGGCACTAACCTTGATTTGAGATAAATGCCTTTTATTCGCGATGTCTTGGATAAGTACTTCATTACCCACAATCCTAAACAATCCCACAATCCCTCAGTGATGCATCTGATTGGTGGATGTCGTGTAAACCCCGCGAAGGTCAGAGCGTTGCCATGGAAGCAGGACTCTAACAGTAGAGACCAGAGCCCGTCTGAACGGAGTGTTTTCTTTAGCGGAAGCCATATAAATAGTTTTAAATCAATACATTCCTTTTTAAATTTATATTTTGTGTCAAATTATTTATTTATTTGGTAGGTAGCCATGTAATAAGCGGGATAATGTATAGCGAGTTGGTTGTTATAGCGAATACAACCTTCAGGCTCCGCTTCGGGCTCATAATCAGCCTTTCGCGAGTTGTATTCGCTATAACAACCTTTACATTATCCCTTACTTATCGTTCACTTTAGCTAGGCTACTGTAGCCTTCATATGGTATGAGTCATATCAAGCATTTTATGATGCCACTGTCAAAACAATATTAAGCCTAGGCATAACGTTACCTCTTCATGCATTTACTGAACATTTATGTAATAATTCATGGCAAGTTAATAAACTGAATATGACGGTCCAAGAGCAGACCATGCAGCGGTCCATGCATCAGACCGGTGGCGCTGTGCACTTTCTGGTTTGCTGACCATCACTTTTTAATTTTCACTTGTTGTGGATATTAAGAAAATACATAAAATTTTATTACAATTAAGGATGAACTATAACATCATGAAAATGAGCATGGACCTCAGCCTGTCCTGTCAGCAGAGTGTCCTGTGTCATAAAGGGCTTTGAAATAAACACACAAACTAACGTTACACACTGACTGAACACACGTGTGTTGATGACTGAGCTGCACCATGTTGCTAACGCTATCGTTAACCGCTTTCACACACGCACACAATATATTATTATTTTTATTTACACGATTATTACTGAAATAACTGCTATTAACTACACATTTACTATATAAAATTCACTCAAAAGGCTCTTTCGCGGTTGGCTTCAGTCGACTTCAGTGAGGCGCGGTGGTTTATGGGATGAGTAGTTCCTTCGCTCGGAAATGAAAATATGTACACAGTCTTGTACCTTTGCCTTTTTTTGGATTTTCTCTTCGTTTTTTTACTCGAAATGATATGTTGTATGCTTATGAGTTCAGCCATAGCTGGTTATCCTCAGACATGCTCTAAAACTCTTTAGATACGGATTTTTCCAAAAGTCAATGGGAGAAATGAATGGGAAATTTACTTCCGGCACCAGAGCCCTCTCGGGCTGTGGGCGGGACTGTGAAGCTCTATTTAACACCTATTGGCGAGTGGCGTTATTTTAACGCGTGGCGGCGTGTGGCGCTAACTTATCGCCTGACGCCGCTTATTTAACGTCTGGCGGCGTTATGAAGACGGCGTTTTAATATTAATACGGCGGTCAAAAGCACGCGAATTATGAACCATTTGGCTTTCCATACCTGGCGGGCATTAGAGTCATTAACGCTCTCAGGCTCAGCACTGCTACTGCATGGAACTCCAAGGCTGACCAAAAATAAAAAAAATACATGGTACAAAATCGATGCAATGGTTTTTAATCATCATTATGAACGACCGAATAGCTTTTCTATTCAAAGACATCCTACTCTGTTCTCTTAAGACGTTTGTTCATATGAAAAGAAATTGAGAATCAATAAAATACTACATGAAAAAAATATACCTAATGTTTCCTTTTCCATAAACCGTGTTGATTTGTGTGATGTCAGCTGTTATGAAAAAGTTTTTTTATTTTTTATTCTCTTTAAGAGTCTCAGGAGTTGTATATTTCTATTATTTTAATGACCACACCCTCAAACATTTGATATTTAAGAAAAGTTGTTTGTGTCCCATGTAAGATATTTAAACTACTCCTAAACAGTGGTATGCGTAATCTCATAGATATTAAATAAAACATATGTCTACAATACTGGACAAAACTAATCGTCTTACCCTAAATAAATGGCAACTTATTCATAATAAAAACCAATAATTTCTTCCTTTTTGAAAATGAAAGGGTTTTATTAGTGCAAGTCTATCCATATCTTCAGAGATTTAAAACAGCAAGTTAAACATAAAAAAAAAACATTTAACATAATTAGTTTTTTTTTTCTTCTTTTTTATTAAATATGTAAAAAGCAGGTCAAGTTATTCACAAATAAAATGCAAACATGCAACACATTTGGGGAATGCATAAGGGGAGATACTGTGAGGGAAATAAAAAAAAACATTGTCTATTTATAAGTATTAACAGTACATATGTTTACATTCCTTTTCATTGTACACAATAATAAATGACATAAGCGTTGACCTGTGGAGAATATTGACGAGTATCAGGAGATCACGAGAATGTTTTCTGTTCAGAAGTTCTTACGCTAAAACCTGTGCTTTAGAACAACGGTTAAAAAAATTCTTCAATATGCATCGTTTTCTTCAGATGATGGCCGTTTTTTTTACTGTACATATAAAGTAAAACATGTTTAGACACAGAATACCGATTGCACAGTTCAAATGAAATGCTTCCTATCAAACACTGTGATTGGCTTCCACCTCTGTGAAGTTGAGACACATTTAGCCAAAAAAACAAAACAAATTATAATAAAATTATATATATACTGTATATAATCTAACAAGGTGAAATACAGAGCAAGGTTTCCAAATGAAATGCAGAATGCATTATATTCCAATGCAAAATTTACTATAGTAACCAATGGTCAGTTTTTGTAAGGAATCTAACAGGAGGTTTTATTTCACAAATGGTATTGGTAGCTCTTTAAACTACTCTTATTGCAGGATATCTAAATTTCATGATTTGATGTTACATCTAAAAACAAACAGCTTAAGAAATACATTTTCCTTCATCAGTGTAGTGAGATGAAAAAGTATGGTAAAGTTAAAACCAAAAGTATTTGTTATCAAGGGCTTTACACGATCACGATTCACCATTTAAGCTGCTGTCAGATACATGTTCATAATAGACATGACGCAATTAAACAGGGCTAATGAAGAAAAGAATTTGACGAAAGACACCTTTGAATATTTGGCCAATTTGTCTCACTCCTTCACCACCAGAGCAAATGAGAAATAAACCGTCATGAGTTTGAGAAAGTGAACCCGAAGTAGTTTTCTGACTGAGTGCATGTATGTTCAGTATTCGTCCTGTGTGTCGTCAGGAACGTCCTCCTCTTGAGCCGGAGCCTCATGTTCCTCCCCGCCGGCCTCCTGCGCACACACACACATGCGCACACACACACACACACACACAGACGTGCACACACACACACACACACACACACACACACACACACACACACACACACACACACACACACACACACACACACACACACACGCGCACACACACACACACGCACGCACACACACACACACACACACGCACACACACACACGCGCACACACACAGACGCGCACACACACACACACACACACACACACAGAAAGACACGCACACAGAAAGACACGCACACAGAAAGACACGCACACAGAAAGACACACACACAGAAAGACACACACACAGAAAGACACACACACAGAAAGACACACACACAGAAAGACACACACACAGAAAGACACACACAGAGAAAGACACACACACAGAAAGACACACACACAGAAAGACACACACACAGAAAGACACACACACACACACACACACACACACACACACACAGAGTGACAGAAAGACACATACACACAGAAAGACACACACACACACAAACAGACAGAAAGACACACAGAAAGACACACACACACACACAGAAAGACACACACACAGACAGACACACACACACACACACACACACACAGAGAGAAAGACAGACACACACACCGACAGAGACAGAAAGACACACACACACAGAAAGACACACACACACACACACACACACACACACAGACAGAGACAGAAAGACACACACACACACACACAGAAAGACACACACACACAGACAGACACACAGACACAGACAGACACACAGACACACACACAGAGAGACAGACAGACACACACAGACAGACAGACACACACACACACACACACACACACACACACACACACACAGAGAGACAGACAGACACAGACAGACACACCCACAGACAGACACACACACACACACAGAGAGACAGAAAGACACACACACAGACAGACACACACAGACACATACACACACAGGACACACACACGCACGCACACAGTTGTTTGTTAGTTATTTAGGGGGATCTTGGCATTTTAGATGATGTCAGTTTGTCCTAGTATAGTAGTTTAACAACATATCTTAAATCAGTCTTTCATCTAGTGTTATGAATCGTGACAAACTGCACTACATATGACAGAAGCACTTGATGTGAAGGGGTCATATCACAGAAAATAATTCAAAAGTACATTGAGTTATGACCGATTTGATGTACATCTATTCAGTATTATATTAATAGTATGCAGTATGTTAACAATAACAGGTCATTTATAGAAAAATAGCCCGTTTAATTCTGATTGACAGAAAGAGGATAAAAGAAACAACAAAGAAAAACTAAATTATGACTGTTTTTTGACCTCGTCCAAAATCATAAGTTTGGAATATGACAAACAAAAAAAAACAAAAAAAGTAAAATGAATGATTGAATGCATACATAAAAGAAAGTTGTGTTGTCTTATAAAAAGAAAATATTAAATAATAATAAAACAACAATAAATGGTGTGGTTTTATTAAAAGAAAAAAATAATAAAAAAAGGTGTGATGTTTTATTAAGACAAAAGAGCAAAAAAAAAGTAATGTAATAAATACATACATACATAAATAGGTGTGATGCTTAATATTAATAATAATAAAATGTGATGTTTTATTAAAAAAATTAAAAATGAGCAGAAATTACAAAATATAAACAAACAAATAAAGTGTAAGCTCACTGTGCTGACGACAAACCCCCACGGGAAGCACTAACCTCGTCTGCTGAGTACAGCACTTCCATGAGTCTCTCCACGAAGGGCCCGTTGTCCTGGCCATGATCCTGACACAGCAGCTCCACCTCTCTCAGCTTCCCGAAGTAGAAATCCCGCTCCTTCTCCACTCCTTCTAGTGCTAGCTTTAATGTGTTGAGCTACGGCAGTGAGAGACAACAGTTAGGAATGCTTCTGCTGTACATGGACAGTAAAAGCTGGTTATTGCTTTATAGACGTGCCTCTAAACGACATAATTCTTCATTGAGTAGATGCACTTCTACTTCCTGTTTTGGCCTTTTCAGAATTGTATTGATTTGTATGCTCCAATAAAAGTCCTTTGCTTGTTTATTGTACATAATTAACAATGCATTACTTTTTTATTAATGAAAGCTTTGATGCAAATCAAAAAGTCCAAGTCCAAAAATGCAGAGACAGTCCATGGTGTCAGAATAAAGATCACTAGGTTCCCAAAAACTTGTCCATCACAGGTAAAAAAAAAATATATATATATATATATATATGTTATGATAATGTCTATCCACCTTATTCCTGACGATCTCACTGTGTTTTGAATTATGGGCGGCACTTCCGGTTTGGGGAACTTCCATTCAAAAAGGCTGAAACTAATCATTTCAAATCATAAGTTTGCCAAACAAATAAAGCTTATCCGTTAGTTTGACTGGCTGAGCTGTCAATTTCCCTTCATGGTTTATTTTCAGGCATCATGAGAATAACGTACACTTGGTATTTTAACGTGACATGTTATAACAGGAATATCTACGGCAAGCTCTTTTCAGTCGCTGCTTTCTTTCCCTCGTGATCATTTTTTTTTTTCCTTTGCAATCCTCTGTAAAAGTATGAAAAAGGACAACATATACTGCGCATTTATGGTCTGTTTCCTGAATTTAATTTACGATATATTCCAATAATAATTTACTGGAATGCATGAATAATCTCTCTCGTATTCTCATCAAATCCAAATTCCAGGTTTGTTTTCACGGGTAAATGCAATTTATAATCTGTCAAAATGACGGAAATCATTTTGAAATAGTAACACATGAAGTTAATGAACATTTTTGATTAAGGAAACATAAGTTACAGATATATTACAGTGATATTTAACTAGAACTCGCGCTTTTGGGGTTATTTGGTCAGTTGAAAGTACCTTGTTGATGCTTTTACACTTTTAAAATTCTTTTTAATGTTCTATGGTTGAACGGTGAGTAGATTAACACCGTCTTACGTCTTAAATTGCGTTCATAGAGCGAGCCTTTTCACTGATTGTTTACAGCTTAACGGAAGTTACACCCATAATTCGCGCAAAGCGGCATGGGGCGCAGGAATAGTGTGGATGAAGATGTATATTATGTCATAATATTTAGAATGATGCCTATAATACCATACAAGCATCTAGAAAGATGCCTATGATGTCGTAAGAACATTCTAGAAAGATGCCTATGGGCTGAATTAAGCTCTTTTCTTTTTAGCCCTACAAATGTGACCCAGACCTTCATTCGCAAAGAGGTTATCTTTTATTATGAAAACCCAAAGTTGCGGTCCCTTGAATATGTTGTTAATTTCTTTATCTTGTATGCAAAATTCTTCATCCACAAGCAAAAATGGCTTACGTCTCCCTAAGCTTTCCTCTTTTTCTTGCTGAACTTAACTCTTTTATTTCATCCCTTAAACTTATAAATAACAAAAAAAAAGTGAACATTTTTTGATGCATTATGATGATTTATTCAAAGATATGATTTAACCTTATTATTATTATGCTTTTCTTTTTTTGTGCATGTATATTTACATAATTTGATGTATGCAAATCCAGGATATTCATGTTTTCTGTTGTGTATCATTGTTTGTTCATTGTAAATGATACAACCCTGCTTAACTTCCCTGAGCTTGTAGTTATGTATAAGATTGCAAAAAAAAAAAAAAATATCATAAAGAGATCTAAAAAGATGCCTATGATGTCGTGAGAACATCTAGAAAGATGCCTATGTCATAAAGAGGTCTAAAAAGATGCTTCTGATATCATAAGGTCTAGAAAGATTCCTGTCATAGTGATCTAGAAAGATTCCTGTCATAGTGATCTAGAAAGATGCCTATGATGTTGTAAGAGGATCTAAAAAGATGAGTATGATGTCGAAAAAGGATAAGAACATCTAGAAAGATGCCTATGACGTTGAAAGATGCCTATGTCGTAATAAGATAAAAAAGATGCCTATTATGTCATAAGAAGATCTAGAAAGATGAAGGAAGGAACACAGCACACTATATGCTGTCTAGGAATATAGGCTTTGATGCCCAAAAATCCTATCTAGCTCACTAAATGCCTAAAGCTGTCCAAGTAGTGTATCGTGTATCAAGGCTAAAATCAATGCAACAATACATTTAGACAAACATCTTCCAAACTGATCTCATCTCATGGTCTGGTTTAGCACTTTAGCTATTATGTTCTTGATTGCTCAAACGGTCTATTTAAAGAGTTTAATAGTGTTAGTAGGGTTAGGGGTGTCCACCTGTTCGCCTAGTTGTGTTACTTGGGCTTCCAGCTCCTTCTCTCCCTTAACGGGTGTCGCTGACATCACAGGAATCTTTTTGGCAGAGGAGGGTCGGGAGGTGGAGGTGGAGGATTTAGGGGTTGAACTGGCTGATCTAGTAGCTCCTGCACACAAGTTAACAGATGCCATGATGCAGGAGGCTCAACCTTTAGTAGATGTCAATAAGCCAGTTGATTAATTATGATTGTTAATAAACCAGGAGCAGCCCGAACAGACCTGCGGTGGGAGAGCAGGCGGCGTGGAGGGATTTCTTTGGCAGGTTGAAGATCTGCTCGCCGGGATCTGGAGGGGGAATGGCGTCCTGGCCCTGTCTGGCCTGGACCGGGTCGTATTCCTTCCCGTCGTAGTTGGCGTCGAAGAACTTCTTGAACCACTGAATGAAGTCCAGGTTGTCTTGAAATCGCCCCTTGACGAGCTTCTCTACAGGGATAATCTAAGAGGAAGGGGAACAGGATGTGTGCGAATGTGAAGAACTACTTAAATACAGTCATTTAGTTAAATCAGGGTTTCACAAACTGGTGGGAGACGCAGGGAATTGGTGCTTGAATTGAAAATAAAAAATTTTTTAATAAAAATGAAACATTTTTGAAAACATTTTTTAGTCACGTCATGTGACTGACAATTAACCGACACCACTGAACAGTGAGCACTTGAATGAGTTCTTAAATTATTGAAATATTAACTTCAAATCTCAAGTAAACTTCAATGTGTGGTTGAAATCACTTAAATAAATCTCGTCAAATAAGTGGTTAGCATTTTAAGCGCTGTAAAATAGCATCGTTTTTTGGAAATGGAAAAAAACAGTCTGGGGTTTTTGGGGTCTTTCATGCATTTTCTTACCAGACAAAACCACAACTTTCTTTCATGCTAAAAAAAAAAGATTTTGATCAGATTTTATTTCCGCAACCCTACTTCTGTGGCCCGTTCAGCGGTTCCAGTGAAAGCGTCTCACCTTGTCAACATTCATCCTCTTGAAGGAGGCCTGCAGGAGTTTGAAGTTGTGGATGTACTCATGCTCCAGCTTGGCCTGGAACTTCACCTTCTTAAGACTGATACAGCCGGGAAACAGCATGTCCATGAACTGACAGTACGCTGCTCCTGTAACGGCATGTGCAAATGATTCGACAATCCGTAGGACTCATTCTGCATCTTTCACATCTCCAAAACTATCAACCAGATTTAGATTCAGTTTCACGTTCATCTAATAGTGGAATTTCCTCTGAAGTAAACCTAATCTGCTCAATCAGAACAAGGGCACTTAGAGGGAGGATACAAGGACGTCACTTAAAATGCCAGTGCAACGTCATGTAAATCAATGTCTTCAGCCCGTCTAGGTAGACCTGGACCCGTTCCAGAGGATATTCAGTGTCTCTGAGATCTTTAAATACCTCTGGCCTGACCTGTGCTTATGCTGAACTAAATTAAGGTCCGTGTGATGTCATGCTAAAGCATAGAAGTTTGATATTACTAGTCAACGTTCAAACTAATTTTGACAGATGACTTTTAATGGATGCATGATTAATGGATAAAGATTAGAATCATTTAATAGAAATTGGTGTATAAAACGTTTAAAAAGGGTGTGTTTACACTTGTAGTTCGGTTCGCTTGGTCCGGACCAAAAAAAACAATCAAAAAACATTTACTCCTATTTGCGAGCAGAGTAAACTATTTAACTAGAAAATAACTATTTATTAAGATATAAAAATATTTTATTGTCATTTATTATAGAAATCACAATTACCTGGTAAAGATATATATCCCAAAACTATAAACTACTTATACATAGGCCTATACTTACAAATAAAAATAATGCTAATATAAATAATGTGCAATGTCATTTGTTTTATTAAGTATTTTTTAGCTTAATTACTGGGCTTTACTAGCCTATATTTACCATTCACCAACATAATTCCTTTTTTAACGTTCATCAAACTCCAGAAATCCAATTTCTCCGGCAAACTAAAATCACACAAAGGATTAAACTGATCGAGAATTTCAAACAAATAATTAAATAAATGTAAAAACACTTAATCACAGCGGTCATCAAAAGTAATGTAGTCATTTCAGATTAAAAGTACTTAATGAAAGATAAGAACTAAATGAGAAGTTGACAAATAATATTTTTGATTAAAAATTAATTATAAAAGGATTAGATTCAATACTTTAAAATTAAATATACCATGTAACATTGCACACAATACATTTAATGCTATAAACCAGTGTTATTTTAGTATCACTGAGATAATACTATAGTTATTATTTTTAATAATTTCTATATATTTTCCATTTTAATTTTATATAGACATTAAATTAGACTATTAATAGTTTATTAATTTTTATTTCAGTTTTAGTTATTTTGGAAATAAAAAAATGCTGCTTGGCTTTTTATATTGTATTTATTTATTTTAATGGTTTTAGATTCAGATAACTATAAAAACCCTGGTACAAACACTATTATTAGACGGTGCAAAGCTTTACATGTTGTTGTTTTTTTTGGCTGTAATAAAGAAGTTCTCGTTTAATGTATTTAAAGTGATTTACCTAAAGCAGCTGAGAATTTACAACAGCTTTTCTGAGCAGACAAACGCATTACACAAATGTTTGAAGGTAGCAGCAGCCGCCCTACGGCCGAGCAGGCGGGCACTAGCAAAATGCCTTAAGTGTAAATCCGCTGGGATTATTGGTCTTTGTGTCTAATGAGTGTCAGTGCTAGTTTAAGTTGGGAGGTTCAAATACCTGATGACAGCTGCTCCACTTTAGTGTAGTTTAGACTGACCAGATCGTTCACCCAGGCCGTGATGTCATGCCTGCTCATAGTCTCCTGGGTGATTGAGGTAGAATACACGTTGACCGCCATCCCCCAGCTGTGGACGAGACACATCATCGTCATCATGTGCAGATGTAGTGAAGGATTGATTGATTGACTGAACCAGACGCATACTACTTACAGAACACTCTAACAGGAGGATGTACCAACTAGTCTAGTTTAATTCACACCAAGAACGATAACTATGAAGAGTCCATAGAGTCATCTGCCGCTTTAAATGCTTGACCTCTTTGAAGTCAGGTTGATTCTGATTGGCTGTCAATGTTTTTATGGCTCATCAGCTGGAAAAAATCGTTCTGAAATTGATTCCAACAATAATGTTTCTCTGTGCCGTCCTCATTACAGTTGTGATGTGGATATACGTTTACATTTAGAATGATTTTTAGATTAGCATATCTTTATTGTTAGCGTCCTTGGTGTGAACGGGGCCTTTAGTCTGCTGAAAATATGAAACTGTGCAACTGCAACTCGTTTTTAAGTGTTTGGAATATTTCTAATACTTAGAAACTAAACTGAGACAATAAAAGGCCCATGATTTACATGCTACTGAATTTATTCTCCTGAACTTTTCCTGCTATCCAGCAATGCCTAGTTTTGCCTGTAAACACTGTGTAACATGATCCTAATGTCAACTAGGAAATCACCAAGTAAATATCATGATATAGGCCACAGACAGAGAGCACTCTGCAATGCTAAATACAAGATTTTGAGCTTTGTGTGTTCTCATACACAATTGTGAGCTCTTAAATTTGATCCCACTCAAAACTAAACATTAAAAAGTATGTATGCACAAATACAGTAATTTTTTCTTCTCAGAACAGTTTCTGATGTCACAGCCTATACATTTGCTTCACACAAAAATACTTTTTTTGTGTCCTCGACTGAAACTTGTGTCCTTGAAAAGCTGCTGATGTAATGTTTGTGAATAAAACAAACTAGGGAAGCACCCATATTAAAATTATTACCAACATGATATAAGTTGATAATTCATTTCATGTTATGGATGATAACCTATTTATGCACTAAAAATCTGAACTATTTTGTCTAAAAAATAAATAAAAGCAAACTGAACTCTTAAATCAGTCTTGTCAATGTAAAACCGATGTTCCAATGTTTAAATTAATTTAGGCAACTTTATAATACACAGATTATTACTATTTTTTAGAAAGTTAAACAGTGGGACATCTCTTTAATAATTTTATGATAGCAAAAAATAATAAAAAGAAATTCCACAAGCATTGAAAATCAAACATAATATAATGGATATGATCCTGAAACATAATGAATCCATAGTACAAACTGACTGCTTATTAATAATTTAAAAACTATAACAAATTAGCACTGTCCATATCCGGTTATACAATGTCACAAATAAGCATAAGAACAAACTTGTTTGTAATAAAGTAAACCTAATTCAAACAACTGACTGAAGCCAATTTCAGATCTATTCAGAAATATCCACATCAATCCCATCTCCCTTGAATACCCAGTGCATCATTATATGAATAATGAACCGAATCCCTCAAGAAAACCCATATCTCTTTTTCAGGATTTCTTTTAAAACTCTCCAGGATGATAAATATCCCTCCTTATTATTTTCTTCTGGCTTTAATGAGCTTAAAAGCACATTGCATTTCCAGACATAAGTGCTTTTGTGCTTAAAGAGCAGATTCATCTAAATTTAGCAGGGAAGATAAACAGTTTAGAGAGATGTTGGAATGAAGGGGGAGGGAAAAATCCCTGTCAACAAAAGCCATCAGCCCAAAACATGTTTATAGTCCCGTAAAACACATGCAATCATTTTTTTTACTCATGCACGAAATATTACCTAGTATTAGGCACGATATGCACGACACACCCGACGATCTGAACACATTTTGGGGTTAGGATGAAATGAATTACATTACGCAATGGCTGACTGCTCCGTGAACATACAGGCCATGCACTGTCAAAACCTGGGAAAGCACCCTGTCAGCCAACATCCCAAAATACATACATCCTAAAACATGTGCATCACGTTTGGGGAAAACCCTCGAAGCACGAACGCATTCCCTAAAAAGCTTTTAACATGGTTTCTTGGTGATTGCACCATCGGGAAAACGCCATCGCTGGCTCAGGAAAAGCCCCACCAATAACGGTTGATTTAACGCAGCCATAGTGGGAGTTCGGGCTTCCCAGAGCGAGTGCATTGGAAATGCATGGATTTAAACGGATGATCTTGATCTTTTCGGCTGAATGCATTGCTAGTATCTCGTTTAAAGCGGGTTTTCTTTGTAAAGCGGCCGGCGGATGGTAATGGCAGTGGTGTACCTGTAGGCGCGCTCTCCGCGCACTGTGTTCTTTCTGTAGGGAATGATGTTGGTGCCGTTGTTATCCGGAATGATGTCGTTGTTGTTCTCTCCATTGGGGGACAGAGCTTGGGTCGGACCGGGCATTTGGCTCTGTGAAATACTCAAACGGACTAGGAAAGGGACGTCGGGGATGTTCCCTGCCGTCTGCCTGCTTAATGTTCTCAGTGTAAATCCTGTGTGTGTGTGTGTGTATGTATGCGTGTGTGTGTGTGTGTGTAATGTGGATGAGTGTCTCTCTGGCTCAACAGCGACTTCACAGGTGATTCACGGAACTACAGTCATGTGACTTTGGGAGGGGTGCTTCACATTTGAGCCAGGTTCTTGGATTCATTTAGCCTCTTCCTAAATACATAATTATATATGATGTATTATATTTATGAATATACCTTAGAGGTCATCGCTCCTCATAGGACCTAGGGAAAAAACTCCTAGGTGTCTTCTTAAGACATACAATTTGTCTAGACTTTATTGTGATAACTTTTTTCCCATATTAGTTCACATTTCATGCAAGGGTAAAAAAAAAAAATGTGTTCATAAACATGTTATGGATTGGCACAGATATTCCAATATATGACTAAACTGTTTATCTTTCTTGCTAAATTTAGATTGACCCGCTCTTCACGCACAAATAAAGTCTGGAAATAATAATATGATGGCATTCGTTTAAAAAAAAAAAAGTTTCTTGAGCAGCATATCAGCAAATTTGAATAATTTCAGAAGGATCATGTGACACTGAAGACTGTAATCATGAAGTAATGATGCTGAAAATTCAGCTTTGATCACAGAAATAAATTACATATTAAAATATATTCAAATAGAAAAAAAGGCATTTTAAATTGTAATACTATTTCACAATATATTAAAGTTTTTACTGTATTGCTGATCAAATAAATGCAGCCTTGGTGAGCAGAAGAGACTTCTTTCAAAGCATTACAAAATCTGACTGACTCATATAATATATATTTATATATGAGATATATAGCCTGTGTGACGGGCCAATGGCTCATTCTTCTTCTCTGCATTGCAACAAGCTCTGCGATTTTATTTATTATATACATGCACATAACCAATGTTTAGATATGGCTCTTGTTAATGTATATAGTATGACATCTTTACAATGTAGTCTCTCCAATCAATCAAATCTATGTTTTTTAGAGTCAAAACAGATAGATAAATCTATCCAGGTCACGAGCAAAGGTCTAGTCACTGATGAAAGAAGTTCTCATACTTTTAAACAAAGTGACACTACAAGTGGAAAAACATTAGTGAGGGGATTTCTCATTCTTCAACACGGCTTCATACAAACCGTAAACCAACACTACAGTTTGTCTATAGAAAATTATCACATCTAGAGTCAATTTATAGTGTAATTTACATAACATTATGTGATTAAAAAAAACAAGATGGCATCTTTTCGGAAAACATGTTGATGTTCTACTGACTAGTATAGGATTCAGATGAACAAATATACGCGAGTTGAAGGAAGCAAAACTCACTGAGCCAGGACAATTAACATACATCAAAAAATATTTTTTAAAGTACCGTAGTTAATAGCCACAAAGAATTACATAGCCAAATTGATAGTAAAAGTTGGTTGATTGAGGGTTATGTGGGCCATATCTCTACCACCATAAATCTGGTCATAAAGAAATTGCTGGAGGAGAATTATGCCATACATCTACTTAACATTTGGATGTTAATACACAATATTTGGATGCATGCCAAATATTTCCCAGTTAATCAGCCTGCACAATATATGAAGCAATAATGTATAGCACAATACAAAACTATGTAATCAAAAAATAAATGAATTAATTAAATTAAGTGTATATACAGAGGGGTCCAAAAGTCAGACCGCAGTGAAAACTTTCCTGATTTTTATTTCTTTTTTTTTTAGGGATGCACGATCTATCGGCCACCATATCGGTCTCGGCCAAGAGGCTATATGTTTATTTTTTAATGTTATCGTTATCGGCCTAATAAGAAAATTTGGCAGATATATTATAAATAATCTATAATATATTATTTAAATAATAAATAATATATTATATATAAATAATTATAAATATATAAATAATGGATTATTTTCTTCCGCTGAGACACTTCAGATACGCTCTGTTCGCCATGATGGTTTTTAATTGCTTGAAATATGATTGGAATCACACAAAAAAAAAGAGGAAAATACAGTTAAGTGCAACGTGCTGTCATATAGCCTACAATAAATTATAATGAGAAGATTAAAATTGTGTGCTTGGGACATGGCTTTATAATGGTGAGACTTTTGTTTTTGTAATCAGGCTCTGAACAATTATATAACATTTGGATTTAGATTCACCGGCCAATTGTATCGGTTATCGGCTTTCAAATACAAAGAATTATCGGTATCGGCAAAAATAAGTAGGACTTTAATGCTAATAAAAGTTATGTAAAATGAACCAGAAGAATTATCCACTACTGTATGCTATTAAACTAATTAAATCCATATCAAAGTAAATTATTGACATTGCTCATGTGACTCTTAGTACAGACATAATTTTTTCTTCCACTGAAGATTTAGTTGCACTTTAGAAGATCTGAAATCATGCTAGAGATCATGACAGCTCCAGTGCTGCTGTCATGCCCAAAATAAATACTAAAACATTCTGAAATTCATATGCATTTTTAAATGAATTTCACGTGCTGATAATATAATTAGCAATGGGAAAATGCAAACTAATGATCTCAGACTTTTGAACCCGACTGTGGGTCTGGAAAACGTTTCTAAAGAAGCACTAAAATGTTAAACATGCAGACTTTAAGCTCCTTGTGTTGCAGATTACTGCATTTTTAATTGCACCAGACTGTTCAATTGTCTTTTGTTTGCTTTCCCCCCCAAGGCAGAAATGGCTTTGCATCCCATTTAATATTTTATTTCTTCGTGCAAATTTGTTTAAAATGTGGACTAATTGTCTAACATTGATGTAGAAGTTGCACCTTGCATCCTAAACATATTTCTCTAGAACAGGAAGTGTGCTTAGCAAGTTAACAACTTCATGTTAATTACAAAAGGAAAAATAATAATAAAACAGTACAAAATTTGTGTCAGAAGTAATATTATGCATTTATTAACAACGCCATCATAAAACATATAAGTTAACTTGACAGTTTAGGGTCAAAGTTGAGACCATCATCAATGCAGTTCAACGTAATGAACAGCTGGTGCTACGCTAACGAGCTACTCTGCCTGCATCATCTTTGAACTTAATGACAAAATTAAACATGAATCTATGGTTTCCCATAGGCTCAGTCCAGCCATTGCAAAACCAAACCTCTTCAAGACGAAATCACAGTAATTAGTTTAAAGACAGCGCCTGATATAAGCTCGACTCACCCGTGAACTCAACAGTAAATCCGACCAAACCAGCTGCGCTTCTGGAATCGCACCCCACCCTCCAGCGCCTCAGAGAACCAGCAGCACAAAACACCTATCCACCCGACGCCGCTGATTGGCGGATGGCGCTTCAACTTCCCGCTGATTGGTTGATCGATAGAATAGCCGTTGTTTTTCTCATTGGCTCCTCCCTTCGTTCAGATGATTGGTTGACGGAAGCAACGGATGTTGTCCTTCTCGGCCAATAGGAATGCAGTGCGCTGCTCGTTGAATATGGAATGGTGATTTCCTGATGTTTTTATGCATCAAGGGAATGAGCGATGCTTTAATTTTTCACGACATGTTTGGATGATAGATAAAAGGCTAAATTTAGAGGAAGAACCTGCCTTTGTTTCACTGTAAGGTTCCTAATGGGGAGCAGACAGTCTACATAAAACACATGGCATTATAGTCACTGTGTAGTTACAGCATGTAGTAAGTCAAATTGCAAATGGCGAGTTAATAAGCCAATTAGGAAGTTAGTCTCACTTTAATAGTTGGCCATTACTATATTTTGTTCATTTTGTTTATTTATTCTTATTTCTTAAAGAGATGGTTCAACCAAAACAAACCTCATTGGTTCTTGCTGAAACTCAAGCGTGATGTGTAACACGAGAATGAATCTCATTGGTTCTTGCTGAAGCTCAAGCGTGATGCGGAACACGAGAATGAATCTCATTGGTTCTCGCGCGTCAAGCGAACATCCTTGAGCTTCTGTTTACCACAACTGATGTGTGGCATTGATGAATGTTTATATGTGAATAAAAGCCTAAATTCAATCTGTTCATCATATAAAGCGATCAAGTCTCTTAAAAAAAAATTGGACTAAACCGCTCAATTCATATGGATTAGTTTTACGATCTCTTTATTAACTTTTTGAAGCGTCAAGTGGTAGTTGCGTAGCTGTCAATGGAGGGACAGAAAGCTCTCAGATTTCATTAAAAAGATCTTCATTTGTGTTGAATGAAAGTCTTACGGGTTTGGAATGATGAGAGGGCGAGTAATTAATGACAGAATTTTCATTTTTGGATGAACTATCCCTTTAATGTGAGATTTGTTGAAAAAATATCTAATTGCTCAACAAGGACATCTAGTGGCTGTTGTGTATATTGCATCAACATTTTAGAACAGCATTTTGTGCAAAATTATTTTAGATGAAGGATCAGTTTTAACAAACTGATAGCCCAAATTACATAAAATACCATAACTTGTGGACACTTGAAGATATTTGTACAACATAATATTTTTATTTAGTACCATGCAAAATAACTGAAAAGTGCAACGGCTGGCAGCAGGGCGCGAATGCTGTTTTTGTTGTGGCGTATAACTGCTCGTCTGAAAAAGCAATGCTCTGAGTAAACAATGAGATCAATGTGACTGCTGAAGTGAGACAGTGGCAAAGAAAAGAGTCTGGAGATGGTCAAAGCCAAACCAATCTAGTGGACATCTTTACAAGGAATTCATATTCACCAACAAAATCAATCCAAGCATGATAATTATGTTCTAGATCAATATATCTTACACCAAAATATGCTTTTGTAAAAGGCATCTTGTCAGTCCTTGAACAGCACATTCAGTAGTGTCAGATGCTGTCACAAAATGTCTGCATTTCGTTGTTTTTTTTTGCTAATTAAATAATAAATATTCCCTTTGGAGTCAAATAATATTTTCCTTTGAATCCAGAGTTATAAAGTTTTGCATGAATCTCATGAAACCTGTCAAAAACATGCCCTGGTCATATTTGCCTCTAAAACCCAAAGGATTTTTATCAGATCTTTGTAAAGAAAGCATAAAAATCACATATATTTTGCATAAAAAAATGAATTATATATTTTAGAACCAGTATGATTATTTTTGCAATGCAAATATGCAACATTGTTTTCATGACAATTTCCATGTTAAAGTTGAGATAAAAATGTTTTACTCCCAAATTGTTGTAATTCAAGAATATTGATATGTTAAGAAATGTATTTAGTATGAAATATGGAATGATATGGCTAAAATTGTGAAGTATGCAAGTATCTGTTACCACTACCTTAAATGTAGGCTGATTTAAATAAAAGCATTGTATTACACCGAAAATAATGTCACAATGTCAGAAATATAAAAGGTCCTAAAAATAGGTTTCATTTTCTTCATGCAAAACACATTTTTATTTTGTGGATTCTAAAGTTAAACGTGACCTGGTGGTGCATTCATGAGTTTCTTTACTGTTCTTATTAATTAAAATGCATGTCTTTACAAATGAATAAATTGCAACAAAGTACACATACCTACCCACCTATTAAAATAAACTAAGTCTGGTCCGCTAAGGCAGTGTATTTGTGTATCAAAGACTATGACGAAGTCTCTCAAAGAGAAACTGAAGCTACAACAATATCCTAATATTTTATATGCTTTAAAAGACCATCAGGTCAGGGTATTCTGCACTTAATGTACAATAAAAGATGTTGTTTGTAAAGATAGCAGCTTCAGTAAAGACCCCTTACAGATATTTAAATACAGTACAAGTTTTGAACAGATACACACGAAAACAAATCAAACTTGAACACAGTAACACCAAGTAAATGAAATCATCTCGTAACCGTTGGATTTATGGCACTGGTGGTGTTGTAGACCGTTCCATTATTTGAAATTTCCCAAAGTCAGTTCACAGTATTGTCTTAAAACGTTCTAAAAATATATTTCTATATTTATAGATTGGGTTGTGTACCACAGTATTGTTGTGAGCTGATGCTTTTCAGAAGTGTCGTATGTTCCAGCTCAGGTCTGGTTTGCACAGTGCTTCAGAGTCGCTCTGTGAGGACAGAAAAAGACAAAGGAAAAGCCGTGGTTTGAACCATCAAACGCTGTTGTATTGTGTCTTTCACAGCGCTGCTGATGTACACTTACCATTGCTTATTGAAACGCAGCTATTCTTGTAAGGTCACCTGGAAAAAAAACAGCATTGAGGAAACTTTCAAACTCACAGAATTGAGCCGAGGCTTTCCGTGCAATGATGGGAATATTCTGACCTGCATGGAAGCTGAGCTAATAATATGCGCTAATATTTTGACCTCATTTGGTCGAAACGTTGCAATACATTCAACTTTCATAATAGCACTTTTTTTCGTTGCATGTAAAACTACAGATGCAGTTGGAATGAACATGGTCTCGGCCCTCGAGAACAGGTGCCAGGGAAGCAGCCCGGGGATATGTTCATTACAATGAAATATCCATTTGCTTTAATGGATCTTTCATTTCTATTTCATCTCATTTCTATAGCAATTAAAAAGAAATCAAATTTGATATATGATGCAGCGTACTCATGACACACCGTTGGCATATTTCCCAGAATATCCATCCAAAGTTTGATACTTAAAAATGGCTTTGGGGCAGATAACAATATTGATGTGAATACAGAAACATATGAGACATTATTTATCATTGGGGGGGGGGGGGGGGGGGGTATCTTTAATATAAACCACTTGTTGCATCCATGTATTATTATTTAATTTAAATACCAGCCAAATAACACTACCATTCAAATGTTTGGGGTCAGTAAGATTTAAAAAAGTATCTTCTGCTAACAAAGGCTGCATTTATTTAATCAAAAATACAGTAAAAATAGTGAAATGTTATTACAATTTAACATAGCCGTTTTCTATTTGAATATGTTGCAAAATGTAATTTATTCCTGTGATCAAAGCTGAATTTTCAGCATCATTTCTCCAGTCTTCAGTGTCACATGATCCTTCAGAACTCATTCTAATATGATGATTTGCAGCTCAAGAAACATTTATGTTTATTATCAATGATGACATTTTTTATGCTGCTTAATATTTTTGTGGAAACTGCAACACGTTTTCATTATTCTTTGATCTTATTCTTTTCTGTGACTGGTTACTGTTTAACAGCATATTAATGCAAAGATAAAAGAGTAAAATGGGAACTGATGACGGTTGGTTCAGTCATGGATGACAATTTGCATATTCCAACATTTCACATGCAAACTTCTCTGCTGATCTACGGTAACTGCTGTATTACTGCTATGTTCAACGGTCTCACCTGTTCCTGTGTGTGTCTGAGTCGTTCCTCCATCTTCAGGCTTCGGTTCAGCTGCTTTTCCAGATCATGTCCGTAGTATTCCCCAGACTCCAGCTTACCTGCTGCCCTATGAGAGCACACACACAGTGAGCACATGCCCAGGAGATCTCAACAACACGTGATCACACACTTCAGCAGGTGATTTAGCAACATGTTTTTGTTACCCTGATCTCGAAGCGCTGCGTGCGTGGAGAACGTCTGACGTTGAGAATGTGAGGTCTGTTTCACTCCCAGCCTCTAAACATCATCAAAGTTTAAACATCAGTGAATAACGTCTGCTATCGTTGGTGGGCGTGAGATTGATCAGGATCATTCAACATTACCTGAGTTAAGTTCTTTCACCAATGAAGACATTGTGTTGGTTATGGAGTCTGCAGCTACCAGGAGATCATTCCTTAAATTCCTTCTGGAGCCTTCAAAAAATATAAATCACATTTTTTAATATTACATATGTATAATATTGTTAGTTATATTAATATTAGTATTTATAAGTTGATATTTAATAATTTCATAATAATGTAATATTACTTAATAAATTGCATGGTACAGTGCTGATTTATGGGTAAGTGCATTTAACTTCTCAACCTTTTTCGACTCCAAGGCCTCAATAGTCCACAACAATATTCAAAGGTCCCATAACCTTTCCAGTTGGTCATAATTTACTGGGGATAAGATTTTTTTTTTCTATGCCATGCTAAAATATTTAGAACATAGAAAAAATGTATATTAATTTTAATAATGGCCATGGACTTTTACGGTTTTAATTAACTTGCATGACTTTTCTGTCACGACTAGGCAGATGAAGCAAGCAGACGAACGTGGATAGGAGTGTAAACGAGGTTTATTCCAATAGTAGGTAAGTGTAACAGCGTGCAACATATCACACAAACAATACCGGACACTGAACAGATAACAGACAGGAACTCAAATACACAGTGATGATGAACACAAATGACAGGCAGCTGTGAGGAAGTGATCAGTGTCCATGGTAACAGATAGATGGCGGGAAACAGACAAGGAAACACAGGTGAAGACAGATGACACAGATGATGATGAACGGGTGGATAATTGAGGGAGTGAGTTCAGGTGTGGAGACAAGGGATTCTGGGAAGTGTAGTGCAGACTAAGATAGACAGGTGCAGACGAAGACTGTGACATAACGCCCCCCTTCAACAAGGCGCGACCTCGCGCCGTAGAACATCAAAGGGGTGGGGGGGTGGGCGCCCTGGAGGCTGATGAAGGGGTGGCCGATCTGGAGCAGGAAGCCTCCAGGGCGGAGCAGGACGTGCAGGCGGCCAGGGCGGAGCAGGACGTGCAGGCGGCCAGGGCGGAGCAGGACGTGCAGGCGGTGTGGACCCTTCGGGCGGCCATGGCGGTGTGGACCCTTCGGGCGGCCATGGCGGTGTGGACCCTTCGGGCGGCCATGGCGGTGTGGACCCTTCGGGCGGCCATGGCGGTGTGGACCCTTCGGGCGGCCATGGCGGTGTGGACCCTTCGGGCGGCCATGGGAACCATGTCGGAAGGACCTCCACGATCCCCTCAGAGGACTTATTGCCCCCCCCCAAAATTTTCTTGGGGAGGTCAGCACTGGACAGGACCAGCGGCAAAGATGGGTCTGGACTGGACGGGACCAGCGGCGAAGAAGGCTCTGAGCTGACCGGGGCCAGCGGCGAAGGCGGTCCTGGGCTGGATGGGACCAGCGGCGAAGGTGGCTGTGGGCTGGATGGGACCAGCGGCGAAGGTGGCTCTGGGCTGGACGGGACCAGCGGCGAAGGCTCTGGGCTGGATGGGACCAGCGGCGAAGGTGGCTGTGGGCTGGATGGGACCAGCGGCGAAGGTGGCTCTGGGCTGGACGGGACCAGCGGCGAAGGTGGCTCTGGGCTGGACGGGACCAGCGGCGAAGGTGGCTCTGGGCTGGACGGGACCAGCGGCGAAGGTGGCTCTGGGCTGGACGGGACCAGCGGCGAAGGCTCTGGGCTGGACGGGACCAGCGGCGAAGGTTTCTCTGGGCTGGACGGGACCAGCGGCGAAGGTTTCTCTGGGCTGGACGGGACCAGCGGCGAAGGTTTCTCTGGGCTGGACGGGACCAGCGGCGAAGGTTTCTCTGGGCTGGACGGGACCAGCGGCGAAGGTTTCTCTGGGCTGGACGGGACCAGCGGCGAAGGTTTCTCTGGGCTGGACGGGACCAGCGGCGAAGGTTTCTCTGGGCTGGACGGGACCAGCGGCGAAGGTTTCTCTGGGCTGGACGGGACCAGCGGTGCAGGAAGCTCTGGGCTGGACGGGACCAGCGGTGCAGGCTGGACGGGAAGTTCCCCTGGAAGGGTACTGGTGAGATCCTCTTCTCCAGAGAATACCGTAAAGGAAGAATTGCAACTCACCAGCACCCATTCCACAAAGGCGGCGAAATCATCCAGCGGGCCTTCTCCAGACAACTGCTCTTTGCACAAGCCATTCAGACTCACCCGGTAGAATGTGCTGAGGCAGCTGTCTGGGTAATGGGTGAGATACGCGGTCTCCAGAAAACTCTGGGTGTGGTCCTCCAATGTTTGATCCTCCTGGTCCATACATAGGAGGCGGACAGCGGGGAAATCCATTTTTGTTTGGTCCGGTATTCTGTCACGACTAGGCAGATGAAGCAAGCAGACGAACGTGGATAGGAGTGTAAACGAGGTTTATTCCAATAGTAGGTAAGTGTAACAGCGTGCAACATATCACACAAACAATACCGGACACTGAACAGATAACAGACAGGAACTCAAATACACAGTGATGATGGACACAAATGACAGGCAGCTGTGAGGAAGTGATCAGTGTCCATGGTAACAGATAGATGGCGGGAAACAGACAAGGAAACACAGGTGAAGACAGATGACACAGATGATGATGAACGGGTGGATAATTGAGGGAGTGAGTTCAGGTGTGGAGACAAGGGATTCTGGGAAGTGTAGTGCAGACTAAGATAGACAGGTGCAGACGAAGACTGTGACATTTTCCAGGTCTACATTTTTAAAGAATTCCTCATATTTACAGATTTTCCAAGATTAAAATTAATTATCTATTAATTAAAGAAGAAGAAAAATAGACATATCTTGTTCTAGATGTTTTGTCTCATTTTGATGTTTGTTTGGTCTCATTTAAAATAATTTTTAGGCCCCCTTAAAAGTTAGCTGAGGCCCCCTGGTTGAGAAACACTGGTTTACAGGAAGATTTGTGGTTCAATATGATCTAGTTAAGCTGTTTAAATGGAATCTGGAAAAGTACTCTTACTCCAAAATGATTTAGACAACTTCACAGATCAAATAATAAACATGTTTGTTGCTGTATAATTCATGTAACTCTTTTAAACTATGTTTTTAACCAAGGATATATTCCTGTAATGTCAATCTGCCGCAAGGTTTCCAAGTCCGCTACTTCTATACTGATGCCGCAGGTTGTTGCGACACCCCCCTCCCATCCGGGAACTCGCTTTTTGCCATTTTTACCAGGGAACCTTCCTAGAAATGCCATGATTGGGCAGGTTTTCAATAGCAATTAGGCTGTTTTTCTTTTAAAGCAAACCTGGCAACCCTGAACTGCAGTATCTCTTGGTTTTAATTGGCTGAAATCGTTTTCAAATGCAAGAGGAACATGTTGGTTACCCAGAGCGAAGGCCTGCTGCACCTCTCCTCCCAGGCCCATCAGCGAGTCCTGATGCGTCTGACTGGGTGTGGTATTGCCGGATGTTGATTGGACAGGCATGGGGATGGGTGTGGTATAGCCGGATACTGATTGGATGTTGATCGTGTGGCTAGGGGAGGAGCGAGGGGAGGGGCCAGGGCCTTGGTTCTAGGGAACAAAAGGAGATTATATGATTGTAAGATAAAAATCAAAACTGCTTAATCCAGTGTTGTTATTTTGAACTAAAACTAAAACAGTTAAAATCCTTTTGCAGGGTTTCTGCAGGTTTTATGGGTAAATTTAAGACTTTTTAAAGACTCTTTTAAGACCAAGTAAACCAAATTTAAGGAGTACATTTTGGGAACACAATATGTCAATATGCTCTCTAAATGTAAATGTCTAGGGAGAAACACAATGAGTTGTTTTAGCAATACTTCAAAGTTTGATATACATTTTTTTAAGACCAGCCGAAACCCCGTTTTTGTTAATTGACATAAAGGTTAAATATTAGATAAAAAACTTAATCTTAAAACCTAAAACACAAATTAGAAATGTTACCTTGGCAACTAACTGAAATAAAAAAAACTTGAAGTTAAAGTATTAATAATATAATACTTATATTATTAATATATAATATAATAGTTAAAATATAAATAAATGTAAATGAAAGAAAAATAGAAATATATATTTTTTTTTTTAAATGACAAGGCACATAAAACTATTAAAACCTAAAATAAATTCAAATGAAAACTGAAAATATAAAAATAAAACCTCATTAAAATATTAATACATACTATAACAGCATATAAATAATACTAAAATAACACTTAATTAATCATTAAACATTGCAACATTAGGTGCCCAGTGTCTGAATGAGTGTCAAAAACATATAATAAAATACTTAAATTTGAAAGTTAATTCTTTGTAAATTAAATGCTGGAATGTAGTCAGCATGCGTTAACTTTGATTTGTGCTATGTGCTAAATGAACAAAAGTAAGTTCTGGATGCCAAAGACACAACCAACACAACACATCTTATTATAGTTTAATATTAGGGAGAACAAACACAAAACATACATTTAATCTCAAGTCAGATGAAGTATATTAGTTGCACTTTATTTTACAGTATGTGTACTTACCTAAAGTATAGGTAATATAAGCTAACCACATGGGTTTAGGTTATGTTTAGGGCTAGGTTCAGGGACAGGGTTAGTACCTAGTTATTGCAATAACTATATGTACATAGTATGTATGTACATGGGGAACAGGACTGTAAAATAAAGTGCTACCAGTATATTAATACACAGTTTTGTTACTGGGGCTCTGAGACTTACAGCTCTTTTTAGCTCTTCTTCCTGTAGATGGAGCAGTTCAGCTCATTAACAGGGATTTCTGCATCTCCACATTCTAAATATAACTTCTTAAAATTGTGCAATCATCATTTGTTTATGTGTGTGTGTGAGACCTTTTCTACCTTTAACAGAAGCATGAGGTGTTCTAGTTGGACCATAAGTTCCCGACGGCTATCCTGAAGAGCCGACATCCTCTGCTCCAACTCCTCCTTCCTCTGTCTGAGACAAAGAAAGCCACAAGGTTATCGATATAACTTTGACATTAACTCAAAATTAATTGTGCAACAATAAACAGCCTGATAGTGTTGTTTATTTGCATGTGCTCTCTGTGCTGTTTACCACTACATATACATTATGCAAAAAAAAAATGTAAAATAATAGCAGAGTCCACACCACAACTAAAACGATAATGGTACAGAGAAACAATATACTGTAGTTGGAATCACTTTTTCAAAGCAATTTTTTCCATTTGATGAATGATTGACAGCCAATCAGAATCCATCCTGCTTCAAAGAGCTTGAGCATTTAAAGCGACAGCGCGCCTAAAATAAACAACGATATAGTCAGCGGGTGTGGACGCTAATGTAGTTATCGTTATCTTTTAAAGTTATCGTTCTTGGTGTGAACAGCTTTTATGGGCGGTTTATGAATAAGATGCATAATAACAAAGTGTTTAGAGAATTCACCCAAAAACATTTGTAACGGATGCTTTCTACATTAAAAAAAGAAAAGAAAAGCAGGTGAATAAGGATATAAAATGTTTTATTTACTATAGTTTCTCCCTGGGAACCATGTTCTAACTCTGGTATTTGCAGTAGGTTTTAATTATATGTAAAAAATCTATTTTCCATAAATATAACTATGATGTTCATTATGAAAATAATAATAACATAAAACCAAATTTAGAAACCAAAACTGCTACACAAAACAAGCAGATTCTCTCACTTCCCTAACTTTTGCACCCAAATATAGTGTTACTACAATTAATGTTACTTGAGTAAAACCACAGTAAAGTTTATAAATTAAAGGACTAGAGCTTATTTAAATATGCATGCTTGATGCCTTGGTGATGTCTACATACAGGAAGGAGTCTCAGTGTTGCAAATTGCTTTTAAAGTACTTTCACTCGTTCATGAGAGGAGCCATGATCAGGTTACACTCACTTTCAATGCAGTCCATCTCGTAACCATCAGCATCTGCTGTACACCACATCCGATCAGGTTTCAGGTGTGTGTGTGTGTGTGTGTGTGTGTGTGTGTTTACCTGAGCAGTCTCAGTTCAGCCAGTAGCGTTGGGTTTTGTTGGTTTTTGTCTAATGGAGGCTGGGAAGCTTCTTCATGCTGTTGTCTCAGGCGTTGTATCTCTAGCAAAATCTCCCTGAAAATACACAATTTATTAACTTTAAGAATGCAAATTCAGATCAATGTGCAATAATACCAAAATAAACCGTCTCATACTCACTTGTTCTTGTTCTCTAGCTCGGCGATAAGTTGCCGCTGCTGTTTATTGGTGTCCAGACAGAGAGAGATGTCTGCTGGGACTCTGGTCTTCTGTTAACAATAGTCAGATTATAGTTATTAGAGTTGTTTACATTAATTTATTTACATATATCCAATTATGGTTAAAGATGAAGTGTGTCGTTTCTCTGCCACAAGCTTAATTGCACAAATAATTGCAAGTGTAATTGCAAATATAATGGTTGTTTCCAAACTGGTTTTCCAAACACTACCATTGTCCATATCATCTTATCGTTATTTTGATTGGCCGTCTTACCGCCACAGCTCCATCAGCAGCCAATCGGGAGGCGTAACGGGCAATGAGGCAGTGCTCATCATCTTGGTTATTACTGCTCTCTTGGAAACTATCAATCAAAGAAAGGAACAAAGCTCAGTCATCTTTACAATTACTAGTTCAGAATCACGAAAGCATTTACTGCAGCATTACTATAGCAATTAGTAGCCTATGCAAAGTTAGTTTATATAAATATATATATTATAAATTAACTTCACATACATACATACATACGTATACTGTTTTGCTAAATATTTTTTGTGTTTTCATATTGAAAATCACAAGAAAGTTCTTGCAAAATTTATAAAAATAGGTTTTATAAATCAAAAGAACATAGTTTTAGTGAAATAAGTCACCAATAATACCCTAACGGCAGAATAAAATAGCATTGCCAGCATATGTCATGCTCTAAGCAAAGCATGAAGACCATCGAGCCCCAGTTTCCCCCAAAAAAACAATGCAAAGTTAGGAGCAAATGCAATAAACTCCATATTAGACATCTTTGCTGGTACACACAGCCATAGCTAAGGGTGTTGCGTAATGGGTAAACATATGTGCATATACTGTAGATAAAGGTATAGGTTCCTATGGATCCAAATCAGCCTTTACTTCAGATAATAAAAAAACACACCTGTTTAAAGACTAGTGGCCAAGACTAAAGTAGATCATTGATGGTATTTCCATACCAAATAGATGCACAAATCTCCCCAAAATGACACCACACACACACACACACACACACTAGGATGGATTCGTTTAACTCCTGTGGAAATTTTTGTCTTTTCAGTTTTGTTTTTTAATCATTTTATCCAATGTGACATTGCATTTATCACTTACATGGATTAAAACCCATAATCTTTATCTAATGTTTGAGATATAGGAATGCTATAAAGGATTTCAAAATACATAATTGGAATAAATCTATAGATTATAAAAACATTATAAAACAATATTTTTGTGCATTTATATAACTTCTATTGTATAGTTTATTGCAAAATAGCCATGTATATACTGTATATAAATTATTTGAGAGACTTCATATGAGTGTGCATTCACTACTGAGCTGTCTTGGCACGATTCCTGTTCCCACGACACCAGAAGCTTCTGGAATTGGTGAATTATGGGTAGTGTAGGTCCTCACTGGGAATTTATTTATTTATTAATTTGACATGGACATACAATTACATTGGACGAACCATATTCAGCGATTAATCATGATTTTTGAAATCACACTCTATAGAAGCATATTGCTCGCTCATTGTAGTTCTCTACTAAAAAAAATATTTGTTTAGTGCTAAAAGTCGATCTCTCTGTGGTGAAAAGGAAGGACATTTTTACCTCTGGACTGTTGTGCTCTATGGCAGTGAAATGTAATATGATAACACAGAGTAAAAAACTGCGTAAACACAACAAAAGCCTAGCCAGTTAGCAAGCTGCAAACATAAGACAGAATTGTGGCCAGAATAGTCACCATCCCACATCTGGGATCCTTTCTACAACATTTCAAATGTGGAAAGACCTTCAAATGATAGTTTGACATTAACAATGTTGTATTGAATTCTGCGTATTACCAGATTGACATGGTGACCTAAGCTATAAAAACAGATTAGGAAGAAAAGTGCCACAGCAACCTCAGACAGAGCGACAGACAGCTCACACTGACCATGAACGGTCCTTTCGGAGGAGATTCACATAAAGTCCGATAAGTATGTGCTCGTCAGCGAGCCTATCCGCAATATCGAGGCTGTACTGAACCCTGAAACCACGTTTCAGAAACACAGGTGACGTCACAATGACTTTAAGAAGCAACTTTCTGCAGAGTCTAAAAAAAACGTATTATTATTTGAATGTACATTTATTAAAATATGGAAACAATGAGGTTCAATTTGTTCACATTAATTTAGATGTATTTATTCTAAAGCATTTATTAATATTAATTAATTATAACTCATTTGAACATTTCCTAATACATTGTTAAATTCAAAAGTTGTACAGTATCTATTAATGTTATTTAATGGACGTGAGCTATTGTTATTTACAATGAACAGTTGTATTTTTTTTAACTCTAATATCAACAAAAATTAATAAATACTGTAACAAATGTATTGCTCATTGCTAGATAATGTTAGTCACTGCATTAACTAACGCTAACTAATGGGAACTTGTATAATGTTACCAAAAACACAGAATGCAAAAAAAGTGTTGATGTCATGTTTATCTTGATGCAAATTAAACAAAGTTGTGCGGGATGGAAGTACAGTCCATTTAATATGTCATAATGTTGACAAAATGTTGAAAATATATATTTTTTTAAATTGCAATTTTTTCTTGGCTGAAAAAATGACAATCTGATACAAAACAATCCCTCACAGCCTTGGTTTTCTTTGCATCTACTCAAAACATTCTCATGTAGCCCATTGGTAATCATTACAAGATATTTCTTTATTACTTCATAATCACTTAGAACAGTTGACATATAAACATTATTTCAACCAGGCTAACTTACCCTTTCCCTTTTAAAAGATCGGGGGTCGTCCGGGAAATCAGCTTCATTTGCTTTGTCTCATCAAGAGCACTTTTTACCCCCAAAATGAGATATAATAAAACATATTAATGAGCAACACATGTATACTTAAACAAACATGCGTCAAAACCAGAGTTATTTTAGTATCATATAAATTAATTGATATACTATTGCATTGTTTATTTGTATTTAGATTTTTTTTTAAAGCTTTTATTTTTATATTTTCAGTTTTCATTTTAGTTTAAGTCTTAGCAATTTTTTATGTGCTGGTCATTTTATTATTGTATATAACTTTAATTTTTATTAATTTCAGGTTTAGTCATTTAGTACTTCAACTTGTAAACTGCATTAGTTAACATGAACTTAAAACGAACAATACTTCTACAGCATTTAATAATCTTAGTTGATGTTAATCATTAACAAAGGCTAATAAATGCTGTAAAAATATATTGCTCATTACTAGTTATGTTAACAAATGAGACCTTTTTGTAATGTGTTGCCACTTATTTCAGTTGGATGACAAGGGAACATTTCTAACTTTCATTCAAGTTTAAGTGTACAATATGTATAATTTGTTTTATTTCAGCTTTATTTCATAAACAAAAAATATTTTGAATACTTTTAGTTACCAATAACAACACTAACATCAAACATCGTTCTGTTGAAAGTTTGTGCTGTCCAGTATTATACTCACGTTTTGCTGGAGTAAGGGTTTCCTGAGGAAGGCATGGAGTGAGAGAGCATGTATTCATTCCCACTGTTCACAGGTCTGGGAGGCCTGGAGGAAATAAAACAATAACTGAGGCGTTGCGACCAAAACTGTAGTGCCAAATATCTCAATGTGTCTAAGATTAGTTATGCCCATCAAATGATTGTGAAATCCTACAACATATGAGGATATGTGTCTCTATATCACTTTACTTACCATGTGTCACTGTTTTTCAGCATAAAAGCGAAAAACACAAGGCAGGAAAAATGTTAGCATGCACAATTCATGGTAAATTCATTGTACAGTAATGTAGTCGACAGTTTGACACTATCCATCTGAGTTTACGTACACAACATGAGTGAGGTTGAGCGGTTTCTCGGGTGTATCGGAGAACATCGGGTGAGCAGGCTCTCGACTGGAGGCACAACTCAGAGATTTACTGAGAGCGTCTGACAACTTCTTTGCTGGAGATTTCTGGAGAAAGATTTCAGAAGAATTAATATCCATAAGAATACGTACGGTATAAATGTTCAATGAAAATGATTTTCTCTGCTCTTCTTTTTTAAATGTAAATGTTTTATGTAGAGTATCATAAGAGAGATTATTTACATATAGAATGTACAGTAACAGATACATGTTTAATTTTAGTCAGGGACTGGATGGACAATTTATTTGGGTAAATATTGTGTAAAATACATGTTTATTTCATTTCAGCAATTTGTGTACATTTCCCTTGCCATCATTACAATGATTGTACTGTAGATTTCCTTTTTTTAAGAAATTAATACTTTTATTCAGCAAGGTTGCATTAAATTGATCAAACGTAACAGTAAAGACATTTATAATGTTACAAAATATTTATATTTCAAATAAATGCTGTTTAAAAATAAAAATAAAAGCAAATCCTGCAAAAAAACTTTTTAGCTCAGTTTCCTCAAAAATATGAAGCCACACAACTGTTTTCAACATTGATAGTAATAATAAATGTTTCTTGAGCAGCAAATCATCATATTAGAATGATTTCTGAACGATCATGTGACACTGAAGACTGGAGTAATGATGCTAAAAATTCAGCTTTGATCACAAGATTGATTTTTTTAATTCTTATATTAGAATAGAATACAGTTATTTTAAATTGTACAAATATTTCACAATATTCCAAAACAAATGCGGCCTTGGTGAGCATAAGAGTCTTCTTTCAAAAACATTACCGAACCCAAACATTTGAACGGTAGCCTATCAATATATCGCCATGTTGGCATCAGCAATTGAAAAACCCATATTAGTCAGCTTGACAAAAAGAGAAAGAAAAATGTAAATGCTACCAAAGGTGCATTCATTGTGCAGAGTCAGATTTAGACTGGTCTCATGACATTTAGTATAAAATCATAGAGTGATTTGAATGTTTGTATGACGGGACTCAGGCCGTCACTGACACTTACTCACAGTCACGCTCCCACAAGGCCGTTCACCTACCCATGACATGTACTCCTTCATCTGGTGCTGGTTGCTATGGCTGCCCGAGGCATGGCCCCTCCAGAAACACTCTTGGCAAAGTTGGTAATTATCACATTGTTGGCACCGGTAGCGGAATCCCATCATGCTCTGGCCGTGGCAGTAGGAGCACTCCACAGGATGGAAGACTAGAGAGGAGGCAAAATAAAGTCAGCACTACTAATCAAGTGCAGTCACAATATTTATCATTCATTTAAGTTATAATACATATATATAAATGTTTTGCTGGAAAAAAAATTTAAGAAATGACGCACCGTTTTCAACATTTGCCAGCCGATGCATCAGCGGTAACCAAACCAGACACTGAGGAGGAGGATCCGACATGAATGTGTCAAGAAACACATTGAGCGAGACCTTTTTCTGTGGAAGGCCAGCGGTTAGTAAACAAATGAGTCAATAAATACATGTACATACAAGTGAAAAACAATTTTTTTTACATTTTCTGAAGAAATTGTGAATGGTGCTTGCCCACGCAAAACTTGCTGGTGGTTGCAAAGATGCTGCTATGCATTTGCAACTGGGTTTTGCTGGCTAAATCTTGCCTACTTTAAAAATGTTCGCCGTGCAATAAAACATACCATTCAAAAGATTGTGTTTTTTAAAAGCTTTTTGAAAGAAGCCTCGTCTGCTCACTGAGATTGCATTTCTTTGATCAGAAATACAGTAAAAGCTAAAATATTATTAAAACTTTAAAAAAGCTGCTTTCTATTTGAATATATTTTAAAATGTAATATATTTTTGTGATGCAAAGCTGAATTTTTAGCATCATTCCAGTCTTCAGTGACACATGATCCTTTAGAAATCATTCTAATATGCTGATTTGCTGCTCAAGAAACATTTATTATTAATATAAATGCTGAAAACAGGTGTGCTGCTTAATATTTTTGTGGAAACCATCATAATATTTCATTAGGATTCTTTAATGAATACAAAGCTCAAAAGAACAGCATTTACAACATTATAAATGTCTTTACTATCACTTCAAATCAATTTTAGTCATCCTTGCTGAATAAAAGTATTAATTTCTTTTAAAAAAAATTAATCCCAAACTTCTGAATGATAGTGTAAGTCTGATTGCTTAAATAAGTAATAACACGCCTTGAATGTATCATAATATAGGTGCACGTTTATGCATGGAATTACATTAAATTATATATATATACTGTATTTTATATGTGTGTGTATGTATATATACACTGTATATGTTCACAAACCTCTTGTGGAAAGCAGCTTCTCGTGGACTGCTCAGTGTACCCAAAAGATGGTCCCTCAAACACCGTCATGGGCAGTTTCAGCACCTGCCTTAGGAACTGGTCAAACTGCGAGTACATCATTATACCGTTTGGGTCCGATATCTGTGAAAATACATCTTGAGGAAAAAAGACAAGCATCCGGAGTGATCAGTTTCATTTTTTTTTAAGAAACTGTTCATTCATCAAAGAATTTTATAAGCAGTTTTCAACATTGGTAATAATAAGAAATGTTTCTTGAGCAGCAAATCAGCATATTAGAATGATTTCTGAAGGTGAGCATACAATGCTTCTTTAAAAAACATTAAGGACCCCAAACTTTGAAACATTAGTGTAAGTTTCATTACTAGGAGTGAATCACCAGAAACAAGGCGAAAAGTTTTAACTACACTTCCAACTACACTGACATGGTCATGAGAGGCAAATATGCCTTTCAAATATGACTTTCAAGTAACGACAGCTGCTCTGACCTTTAAAATGATGATAGAATGAGTCATTCTGTCCATTCACTTAAGCGTCCATTAATCAGCATCAAACCATTGAACACTCATCAGTTCAAAGGCAAAGCCAAAGTGAAACTTACATCTTAGTTTATCCAAAATCTTCCCTCCACAGAGGGCAGCCAGGGCCATCTTCACCACAAAAACAGAGATCTTTCCCACACCTTCCCTAGAAAAGACACAAACGTCATCTAACACATTTAGGCCTGGTTTCACAGACAAGGCTTAAGTCTAGTCCCACACTACATTGCATGTTTGAGCTGTTACGCAACTTGCACTGGCATATCTAAAAATAAGTCAGTGTCTTTGTTTTGTCTCAAAATGCACACCAGTAATGTTTTTTCTAAGGCATGTTGATAAAAAAACACGTAAATGTCCTAATTTAAGGCCTAATCCTGGCTTAATCTAAACCCTGTTTGTGAAACGGGGCCTTAGACGGTCACATATAGCAAAGTAAGTGATGTATAAAGCAATTCTAGTCAGATCAAGTGAAGATCATGTATTTTCAATGAATTTTATTCTTTCTACACTTAATTAATGTCATACTAGACTTGAGATTTAAGGCAACTCTGCAGATGATTCAGTCAGGGTTTCTTACGGGTCGTAGGCCGCTAGCAGGAAGTTCAGGATGAACGAGATAGACTGGTCTACATTGATCTGGTGGGTTGTGGGCAAGCGCTTGTTCAGCTGGTAAAAGATGGTGGACAGTATTGCTTGCAAATTTGACACCGAGAACTCTGTGTTGAGGTCCATGGAGTTGAGTCTGTTTTCCCGGAACACCTCGATGATATTCCAGATATCCACCAAATGCACTGCAAGAAGCAAAGAACAAGTGGCAATATCTGGATCTGCATTATTTCCAAAGACTGAAGCTACTGGGAATAAAGTTGCAATCAGAATGTTTGTGTAGAAAACACTCTTTTGCAGTAAACACCCTCAAACTTACAATTGCACCTCTTCTGAATGAATCTCAGCTTGCATGCTGTCCTATATGTGGACAATCTGATGGAGTCCAGATCTAGTGCACCTGTGAGATGAAAACATCACATTTACTGAACGGCAGAACATGGCAGACCATACAGTTTAAATCAGCCTAAGATGTCTTAGCCGGTTTAAGACGGTCTAGCTGGTCTTCCAATCTAGTCAAACTGGTGTTTAGGTGGCTTTGGCAGGTGGTCAACAGTCCAAAACCTGTCTAAAACCAGCAAAACACACTAGACTAGACAACATAGCTTGGCTAGATTGGGAGTAACTAACCTAACCACTTTAGGCAGGTTAAGATGTTTTTTTTTTTTCTCAACAGTGAAATTATTTGAAGAACTGTTAGCATGTCTAGACTATCAATAAAAAAGTTGGGGTTGGTAATATTTTTTTATGTTTTTGAAAGAAGTCTCTTCTGCTCACCAAGACTGCATTTATTTAATAAAAAAAATACAGTTAAAATTGTGAAATATTATTACAATTTAAAATAGCTATTTTCTATTTGAATATGTTGCAAAATGTTATTTATTCCTGTGATCAAAACTGAATTGTCAGCATCATTACTCAGTGTCACATGATCCTTCAGAAATCATTCTAATATGATGATTTGCTGCTCAAGAAACATTTATTATTATGATCAATGTTCCAGTTTAATATTCTTGTGGAAACTGTGATATATATTTTTTCATGATTCCTTGATTAATAAAGCATTTATTTAAAATATAGTAAAATAATCCTTACTGAATAGAATAACTAATTTATTTAAACAAAATCTTACTGACCCCAAACTTTTGAACAGAATTGTATTTTATTATCAGCTATTATCAGCATGTTAGCTTGAATATGGATTAATGAGTTAAATAATACATACGCATTTCAGCAAACAGTAGTCTTCTGTCTGCCATGGTGCTTCTGTTGCGGCCTGACTCTTCAATCATTCTGCGAAACATCACACATACAGAAAACAAAAGGACAATGTGACAGGCGTCCCACAGCTGTGAAGGCAAACTGGGCTGAAAATAGACCTTTTGAGGAATTAACCATTATTATGGCTAAAACAACATTTATAATGTATTACAACACTCTCCATAGTTTTGAGATTTATCAAAACTCCACTGCAAATTTAATAAGACTAATAATAAAATAAAATAAATTTAAATAACAATACACAACAAGATAAATTCAAGACACTAAAGACTCGCTTCAGACAGTTACAGATGAATTTGCAACAAAACAGTGAGTTTGATCGGACCCACAACCTTTGACGTCAACAACAACAGATATGGAAAGCATTTTCTCCTCCTTTTTAAAAGTTGATAAGACTATTTACTTTGCTATCAGATTCCTAACTATACACAATTATTGCTAATTGCATTTCATCATTTGTACTGTATTTATAGCATTGTGTTTCCCTGCTGTCTGCAACCCTACCAGAATAGACCTGTGACCCACTACTGACATGTTCCTTGGTGTAATTCATGTGTTTATCTCCCTTGCTTCTTCTATAGAGACATTTTGTCATGATTCACATTGTAGACAGTTAACAGAGGTTTTGGACTCCACTTGTGACCTTGATTAAAAATAACATTTACAAGATCACTGCCTTGTGACATTCAGTACAATACCATCTTCTTTTACTGTGAGCAAACAACAACTGTATCGTATAGAAGAAACTATTTAAAAGAGAATTGCAACTTATTAATCTTACAATTACTAAATAAAAGTAAATAAAAAAATAAAAAATAAAGACAAATTCGAAGAAAAAAAATCTGGTGACTTATTTTC
Source organism: Phoxinus phoxinus (assembly GCF_949152265.1). Classification (NCBI taxonomy): domain Eukaryota; kingdom Metazoa; phylum Chordata; class Actinopteri; order Cypriniformes; family Leuciscidae; genus Phoxinus; species Phoxinus phoxinus. Next base: position 4,364,627 of record NC_136899.1, on the reverse strand, counting down.
TCAGAATTGCGAGATTTAAACACAATTGCGAGTTATAAAGTCAGAATTGCAAAATATAAACTCACAATTGCGAGTTATAAAGTCAGAATTGCGAGATTTAAACTTACAATTGCGAGTTATAAAGTCAGAATTGCGAGATTTAAACTTACAATTGCAAGTTATAAAGTCAGAATTGTGAGATTTAAACTTACAATTGCGAGTTATAAAGTCAGAATTGCGAAATTTAAACGTACAATTGCGAGTTATAAAGTCAGAATTGCGAGATTTAAACTTACAATTGCGAGTTATAAAGTCAGAATTGCGAGATTTAAACATACAATTGCGAGTTATAAAGTCAGGATTGCGAGATTTAAACTTACAATTGCGAGTTATAAAGTCAGGATTGCGAGATTTAAACTTACAATTGCGAGTTATAAAGTCAGAATTGTGAAATTTAAACTTACAATTGCGAGTTATAAAGTCAGAATTGCGAGATTTAAACTTAAAATTGCGAGTTATAAAGTCAGAATTGAGAGATTTAAATTTAAAATGGCAAGTTATAAAGTAAGAATTGCGAGATTTAATCGCGCAATTTGACTAATTTTCTCAGAATTGTGAGATATAAACTATGTCTTAGATTGGTTCGTACCATCATAACCTTAAAATGCCATGCATTCAAAATTAAAACTTTAAAATGAGGTTTTCCCATCTCTTTAAAACAGCACCTGGATTAAACCATAAGAGGAAACATGAGGTTGATCTACTAGAGAAGTTAAACTCATCCTTCACAAAGCTTTTAATGCTCAATTAACTTTAAGGAATGTTCAATCACAATCCCAGAGATCCAAGAGTTCAGAACAACACGGGGACAAAGCACTACACATCCAACCATCGCTATCAAATTCACCTGCAGATGTGAAAAATATCCAGAATGCACTGCAAAAAAATCCATCCATCAGTAATGTGACACTTATCTACCCTATTGAACTCGCATCAGAGATAAACAAGCTGCCACCGCGTAATTAAGTGTAATTCAGTGTTTTGGTTCACTGTTTCAACACTGCATCTATCATGTTAAACCAAATGGAAGAGATATAAACAAACCGTTGCTATAAAACAACAAACACACATGACAATTCAAACCAGATACCCTTCAGATAGCACCATAGTCCTCTTCTTGCTTATTTATGAGTGACCAATACAAGGTTTTAATGCTTTTCGTCAGGTCGAAACACAACAAAAGCGTCCCTTCGAGTTCTTGGCAGACGACTGAAATAGGAACCGGTCAGGATCCAGCATGTGTTGCCTCTATCTTTAACCTCCAATGAGAGAGACTCACATTCTTGTTGGACTAGCTCTGGTTGCAAGTTTGTACCGTCCCCTAACCCTCCACTGGGAGCACTGGTCCTGTAAGAAGGGCCTGTGGAGTTGTTTGCAGTTTAAAGACTGTATGAAATTATTAGGCAAAATGATGAGGCTACGCAAGAACGGCTTGCTGGAGAGGACTGTAATTCAAGCCCTCTAATGGGACATTTCTAGAGAGATCCCATATTTCACAGAGTCACTCTTCTAATATTTCGCGCTCTCTCCCTTTCTCCTTTTATTGTGGCTCTGAGATCTCCAGGTCTATAAATATCCTTTTGGACAGTCGGTGGCATCCAGGCATTTTGAGGCCGACTCCGTTTTTTGTCACTCTCTGTGGGTGATTTATTTAGCATGGCAGGTTGAATGAGAAACATGAAATTGTGCTTTTTGATGTTGTTCGCCCTTGGAGTCGGTTGGCATATAATACGTCCAGATCTGACCTGGAGGACAAAGTCATGTTCTACATGAAGCAGCTGTTCAGAGTGTCTTCACAGAGTAATTAGCACTGGATTACTTGCATTAAACCGTCTGTGGGAGGAACTGATAGCAGCTAATGTTGCTGCATTTTTCCAAAACTACATAATGCATCTATTTGAGAAACGACATTGCTACAGTACATGTCCCATGTGAAACTGACATCAATGCAGGCTAAAATTGAATATTTTTGGCCGGGCAGGGTATATATATATACACACACAAACACACAAACACACACTGTCCGGCCCCAAAAAAAGGTTGCTGTTTGTATTTAAATAGGCAAATGCTTAAGAGTCTATGATTGGATCATTATTGCAGTGATTATTATGTTTTTTATCAAGTTATTTGTTTGGCAAGAGTTCTTCTAACCCTAATTGATGGAGTGTGTAGCTTTTCATTTCTTAAACAACCCTGTAGGAAGACACATCATGACCATATTCCAGGATGACAATGTCAAGATTCATCAGGCTCAAATTGTGAAAGAATGGTTTGGAGGAGCATGAAGAATCATTTCCACACGTGAATCGGCACCTCTGAGTCCAGACCTTAAATTCATTGAATGTCTTTGGGATGTGCTGGAGGAGACTTTACAGAGTGCTGGACTCTAGCATTGCCAATACAAAGATCTTGAGCAAAAATGGATGGAAATAACATCACAACATTTATTTCCGCAAGAGTCAGGCACTCTGTAAAGTCTCCTAAATTTAAATCCAAACAGCGACCTCGTTTTCTTTTTCAGTGTATATATTTATGTCAAATTCGGTACCGTCTTGTGTAGCTTGAAATCCTCAAATCTATGTCAATTGACCAGTGGTCATCACAGTCAACGTCACATAATTTTGCCATTATTATGCATTATCTAAAACACATAAAGCTGCAAATTGGATTCCATGAGAACTCTATCCGCAGCAAAGTGAGCCATTACTCAACCTAACTGGTTTTCCACCAATCAGACACAGTAACTGCCTGTATGCTACTCTGATTGTCATGGTACCACCATGAAGCAGCACAGCACTCTGGGTAAAGTCTCACAGCCCTTTCAGACTGTGATTTACATGTATCTGTTTACAGGAAAGTCTTTCTAATGTTGTCAATGCTGTCTTCTTCTCCATCTCCAATTCATCTCCAATTGCTTTAACCACATGGATAGATGAGTTCATGCAATGGTGCACTTCAAAAACAACATCTATTTAATACAGCACAGCAAATAAAGAAATACCTTTTATGAAAGCAGATTAACTTTATGTGCATGTAGCCTACTATTATCTATTTTCCAAACATCTTTGTATTCAAATCCACTTAAAGTACAGAAAATACTAATAAAATGCCAACAATATAGGCCATTTGTAAGATGAGTATTCACAGACCTAGGGAAATGTTATGAATACAACATAATATGAGAGCTAAACCAACATACACTATATAACATTCTCAACCAAATGTAAACAATTGTATAAACATATTATGCATGCAATAATAAGCCGGATTTATAAATACTTAAATTACGAAAAATAAACAGAGTTTAGACATCATATAGCTCTGGGATTGAAGCCAGAGCTTGATTTAGGACATAACGTTCCAGATACACACTATTAATATCATCATACTTGCAGAATCTGCATTATCTGTTAGTAGTGGACTGTGGAGCATTCACAATGAAGCTCTATGAGAGGCGTCTGGTCCTCTGTGCACTTGCTACTCACCAAACGCCTGTCATCGCCACAACGGGTTTCGGTTCTGTTCCTCTGCGTTCAGTGAAGACCGTCTGCGGTAAAACGATGCACTTTATCGACGAAGATTTCAGCGTATAAATAAAAAAGTGTGTTTTCACTCGCATTAGAGAGCGCCGCGGTTCTCAGAGCTCCTCTCTCTCTCTCTCTCTCTCTCTCTCTCTCTCTCTCTCTCTCTGCTGCTCGTTTGCTGTGATGTGACGTAATGCGCTTCTCGCGATGACGTAATGCGGAATCTCTCCACTGAACACAGCTATGAGCTATCGGTTAAAAAACATTAGTAAATATTAAACGTTTTTTCTTCTTCTTGTATAATATATAATAGATTTTAAGAATATAGAAAATGTTATGAGCAAGTAGCTAATTTGTGATACAAATGTTTTACAAACATATGTCTGTAGTGTAATAGCCTAATATATAGCCTATTTGAATTTTAAAGACGAATTTTTTATTTATTTATTACCACAACGAGCGTTTGCTGTTGTTTTCTTTAATTTATTTAAAAATGTAATTACTTTTAAATGTATTTAGCCAATTAGAGGCATTTCCTTATAACTTATATACACACACTCTCTCTCTCTCTCTCTCTCTCTCTCTCTCTCTCTCTCTCTCTCTCTCTCTCTCTCTCTCTCTCTCTCTCTCTCTCTCTCTCTCTCTCTCTCTGTGTGTGTGTGTGTGTGTGTGTGTGTGTGTGTGTGTGTGTGTGTGTTTGTGTGTGTGTGTGTGTGTCGCATCTAATACAAATTTTAAAAAATGTATGTATATTATATTGCGATTAATGCTATGTGTGTGTGTTTGTGTGTTTAGCTTTATGTCCATGCTCTTGAAGCATTTCTTTGCATTCTTGCATTTTTTTTCTTCTTCTTCTTTTTTTTTTTTCTTTTTTTTCGCAGTGTGTCCTAAAACTTGTCATCACCCAGACCCGGAATACATTTAATACTTAATTGTATTTACCATTCAACATCCAAACCTTCGAAACCCTGAAAGGCTTCTTTTTTTTTCACTTTCTCAGTTTTGTCTATTGTGTCCGTGGTGAATGAAAGCCTTCCTGTTGCCTAGTAACCGCGCGCGCACGTTGAAAGCGGGGGGCTGGAAACAAAGTATGAAACAGGCCGCGACGTGACACAATGCTGAGATATGTGTCAACATTTATCATATCGCGCGTTTGATGGGTCAAAAATAAAATAAATATCATTCACGGCTGAACGTTCTGCGGTTTAGCGTGGAATAATGTAAGTATTGAGAGCGTGAATCACAGTCAAACCTGTTGTGTTGCTGCTAGTCAGCTGATATGCGACTATTAACCTTTTTTTTAACCTGGCGTTCATTACTAATTAACTTAAGATAACAGTATTTATTTAGTGCAGACTGTAGTTATAGAGCTGTTTTGCTTCATGGCAATGCCACAACACAAATATATGAGCCAATGTTTACCACATTAACATCTTTTAAAAATCAAAGTAACATAGTAATGCAATCTGATACCATTCCTGTACCGCAACAGTACTTTTGTGTTTGACAGCTAAGCTTAGAAAAGCATTTGGTTTAGTGGTATGACAAAGTGATCAATAGTTGTTTATTGATTCATTGAGTCGTTGATTTTTGATTTTCATAGATCGCTTTTTGAGAGATGCCTGACATAAAGTTACTCAAGTTTCCTTCAAGCGAAGAAGCATTCTTACCAGGTACAATGCAATGTTGTTTATCAATGTTATTTGCTTAACATAGAGGAATCAGGAGAAACATAATATACATTCCCAAACCATTGTGATTATGATGTAGCAATATACGAATAGCCACAATAAGAAGCACATATACATGGAGATTACTGTAAAATTAGTTACAATGTGCTCTAAAAAGTTTGATTTCCATTCTCCCCCCAACAAGCAATTGTTAAAGACAACATTAAATGGTCTTAAAAGGGTTAATTCACCCAAAATTAAAAATTATCCCATAATTTACTCATCCTCAAGCCATCCTAGGTGTAAATGACTTCAGACAAACACAATCAGAGTTATTTTTATTTAAATCCCAAAAAGTATATCCATCCATCATAAAAGTAATACGTACGACTCCAGGGGGTTAATAAAGGCCTTCTGAAGCGAAGCGATGCGTTTTTGTAAGAAAAATATTAATATTTTTAACTTTATAAACTATGATCACGGCTTCCGGTAACGGCCGTACGCGAGTCTAGTTCTGGTTCTGACGGAAGAGTGACCTCTGACCCGGGATACGTCACAATAGGAAAGAAAAGACTATATCACAATTTCCGTTTCATCCCAACTTTAAAGGGGTGGTTGATTATTATTTCACTTTTCTAACTTTAGTTAGTGTGTAATGTTGCTGTTTGAGCATAAACAACATCTGCAAAGTTACAACGCTTAAAGTTCAAAGCAAATGGAGATATTTGCCTTTAAAGAAAACGTTTTTTAAGGACTACAACAAACGGCTGGTAAGGACTACACGACATTCCTCCCGGGTTAGTGACATCACCAACCCTAGAATTTACATAAACCCCGCCCCCAGGAACGCGATTTATAGATTATCATGACAGAATATGCTAATCAATGACTAGAAGATAACTATACATAAATTCACCAACTAACCATTCAGAAATGTCCTTTTGCTTCTACATGTTGTCACTTCTTCTTGAGTCTCTCCATCATTGTCTGACTCCGGTTTGCACATAAAAGGCTAACAGTTTTTTGAAATTTTCAGTGCATGTGTGTGTGAGGTAAAAGGACATGAGCTGTTGAAGCTCCGCCCTCTGCGCCGGGAGCAGCAGCTCATTTGCATTCAAAGGTCCAGACACAAAACGGTGCATTTTTGCTCACCCTCAAAAAGTGGCAATTTTAACATGCTATATAAAAATATCTGTGGGGTATTTTGAGCTAAAACTTCACACACACTCTCTCTGGGGACATCGAAGACTTATTTTACATGTTGTGAAAAGGGCATTATACCAGCCATTTATGATTTCAGCGTATATAGTGCAATGCGAGATCTTCTTGATCTCTGTGATCAAAGTCAGTTCTGTTTTTCAGAGCAGGGAAAGCTGCAGACGGTTTGCTCCAGTAGGCGTCGCAGCTGTGCTCTGGTTAACACTCCAACACCATGTGTGAACAAAGCAGTTTGTCACATCCAGGAACTGCAGACCAAACTGGAAAATTGGGGCCAGCAGGTAAAATCAAACATAACCTGATAATGTTTAGATAGAGTTTATTATTTAATTTCGGGCATCATTGTATATGCAAACTAACACTCAAACACAATAATGCAACTCCTAGATCAAAACCAACGCCACACAGATCAAACCCAGATTGAGCTCACAGTTATATGGATTGAATCACATGTTATTTTCTCTGCTCTCATATTACATAATGAATGAATAATGAATGTCTCTTGTCTTCTAGGGTGATAATGCTCAGCATGAAACTGCACATGAAAACAACCACAGCATCATTTGGAAGTGAGCCATAAAGCATTATAGATTTTTCACATCACATGCATCAATTTTAACCATTTTTCCAGTAAGATGGTCAGCAGTCTTTATGGTTTATACCCATTATACAGTATGTGGACTCTGACGTATCATCAGAAAATAATTTTAACCCAATTCCTCGTTTAATTTATTACTATTATTAAATTTTTTTTTATTAAATAGCGTATTTTTCTTTTGTGTTTTTAGATGTGTTTCTACTGAAAGCAAAAATGTCGTCGAAAGCACAAAGCTGCATATCGAAGGCATGGGGCTTTGTGTGCAAGGTAATGACATTCTTCCATTTTAATATTTTGTTATAATATGCATTTAGTTTGCTTTGCTTTTGGGGGGTATAAAGACAATTCATATTCAGTAATATTATAAAAAAATTGAAAATATTGAGCTGGATAATGACACTAACTTTGCAACATCGACACTTTTATTGAACTAAATTGAATCAACATTGAACTGACTTATGAAATAAGGACACTTGTTTTCTGCCGAGCTGCTTGTACCTGAATTGAACTTGTTTCATAATGAGATGAATAATGACACTATTGTCTTTTGTAGAGCTGCTTTACCACTTAAATTGAATTAGTTTCATAATTGATGAATTTTACAGCATTAACACTGTTATCTTCCTGTTTTATTAATCCGAAGCTGCTTTGAATCAATATGTATTGTACAGTATAAAGCGCTAAATAAAGAAATGTGACATGACATGAACAAACGTCTACCACTAAGTAGTAGCAGGCCTCATCCAAATAATTTTCTGATTGTAAATAGATAGTGAGGTGTTGACTTCCCTCTGGATGGAGGCCGCAGATGTCCTGATGGAGGTGATGAGTTTGATCGAGCGTCTTGAGTGTGATCGGAGAGATGCAGAGAAGGCTCTACAGGAAGAAAAGGAGAAAGCAAAGAGACTTTTGGAGAAACTGGAAAGTCTCTGTGTCTGGAAGCAGAATGAGTTTCCCGTTGCAATGCAGAAAGGTCAGACTGGATGTTGATCATGACACGCAATAGTTGTTGAAACAGTTTTTCAGTAAGGTCATAAAACCCCTTTAAAACACGTTAATTAAAATAAATCAGCCATTAATAGATTTTTTTCAGTTAGTTACGAAGTCACAATTTCACATTTTTGTTTAGTTTAAGATGAAGTACTGAAATTACTAAAACTAAAAGAGAAAAAAAACGAATGAAAATGTCTAAACACTCACAATGAAATTATTCAAACTAAAAAACTAAAAAAATTAACTAATTCAAGATATTAATAAGTACTAAGATAGTTTAGTAATGATTCTAAAATAACTGCTTTGTTGACATATTTCCAATGGAAAGAGGAGTTTGGGACAGTACATGTTGAAGGCATCCTTCCTTTGTTTTTGTTTTTTAAAAAGCCATTAGGCTTTATTTTTAGGGGGAGGAGATTATATTTATTTATATTCATATTTAATATAGCATTTTAATGAACAAGGGTCATGCACATTTTGGTCCATTTTCCAGGAAGAGCAAGACTACATTTTAAATGTGTGTATATGATAAAAAAATAAGTTATTTTGTCAATTTGTTGCGTTACTCCCTTAAAAAGTAACTAATTGTGTTACTTATAGTTACTTTTAATGGAATGTAATCTGTTATGCTACTTTTACGTTTTCTCACCCGGGCTGGGCTTGCTTGTTTGTTTTTTTAATAACAAAAAAAAAGTTATATTTTTGTCAAATGTAAAGGCCCTTTTACATCAGAAGTGAAATGAATAAGCCTCAGACTGAAGCAAATGCAAATTCACACCTGTACAGTAGAGGGCGCCGCTCAAACAAACCGTTCAGCTGTGCTGCCATTCTGGATCGCAGAAGAAGAAAGTTTAACACTCTTAATTCAGCAATAAAAACAAAAAACACACATGTGATGTTTATCTAAAGTCATTTTTGCTTATTAGTATGGTTGAATTGGATCATCGAAGGCCAGCAACAATGATATAGGTTAATAAATTGAGATTAAATACATAAAGTAGCCTATATTTGCGTTATTTAACATTTAATTATTGCAGGTCTGTGTAGTATTCTGAATTTGCATTTCACTATTTTGATTAATTTTGAGGAATACTGAATGTGTTTTTGTGCAAGTGAGATGAGTAAATGCCTGCTCACATTTATTCTAAAATTACAATAACATCACGTTTACACGCCGCACACAACATCTCTGCACTAGTGCGGGTGTCAGTCAATAAATGGGAAAACAAAGTAACGTTACTTATTTAAAAAAGTGACTCTAAAAAATATATTTTGTTGTAAATTTAAAAGTAATGCGTTACTTTACTAGTTACTTGAAAAAGTAATCTTATGATTACGCAACTCGTGTTACTGCGTAACCCCCAACACTGTTTAAGAGTAAACAAGCATATAGATGAACTCAGCTAACAGAGATGGACTAAAAGCCACAAAACTTTATGCTATAGGGTCTTTTAAAGAGTTTATTCTCCAACATAATGTATTTTCTGCCCCATTCCTGACTTATCCTGTCTTATATTTGCACCGTCAGAGCGTGAAGCCTGCAGCACCGACATCGCTGAGCTGACGTGGCAACTGAAGATGAGGAGAGATCAGCTGCCGCTGGTGAGAGACAGGCTGACCAACACAGAGGTGCTGAACCGACGTCTGAAGGAGGATATCGATTTCATGAGGAAACACGGCCCGCTCGTGAACGAGAGACTCCAGCTGGAGACTGAAATCATGAAGCAGATCCGAACAGCACAAAGTGAGGTGTGTTTACTGCGCTGCCTGTTTGTTGGCTTGTTTGGAAGACCTGAAATCAATATGACAACCAAAGAAGGGATGTCGGTCTAACTAAAAGAGTCTGAAACGTAATAGAGGAGCGCAACAGTGACCACTCACTTTTTCAGTGCACTCACGTTTTTTTCTCGTTTATTTCCTTTGTATTTCGTAGAATTTTTCAATAAAGAGTGCTAAGAATTTAGATGTAAAGTATTTTGAAACTGGAAATAAAGTATTTCGAAATTGTGTTCTTATACGGTATTCTTTTATATGTAAATTAACTATCCACATTTTTATTTTAGTATTATTTATTTACTATTAGTATTTATTAATATTTTGAAATTGTATTCAAATAAATATATTAAAAAAATTATACATTTTCATTGTATTTTCATTTGTAATTTTGTCTCGTTTTTGTCATTTTTATTAGATTTTTAATCATTTTTGTATTTCTTTTTCTAGGTCTAAGTTTTTCATCTAATATTTATATTTTATTTCATTTCATCCTTATTTCATTTACCTTAAAATGTAAATGATTTTTAATAGTTTTAGTTTTGGTTTACAGTTCAATGATAACACTGACAGTACAATATAAAACTGTTGACAGTAAGTCCCTGATTATGATAATAAAATACAATATATTTGTAATTTTTCCCTAAATATATATTAAAAAACAGTTTTTCAAGAGTGTATACTGATGATACCCATGATAAACATTGTCTGACTGTTCATTTTTTTCATTAACATGTTTCTCAAGGCCATTGAGACTTTTTCAAACATCTCCCACAAGCTAGAGAGTCTTCAGCAGGAGCTTAAAAAGGAGGAATTCAAAGCAGACATTGAGAATGAAGAAATGAACAAAGAAATCGAAACGATCCGAGATCATCTAAGTGACAAACTGTGAGTCTGTTCTCGTCATTAATACACTGACATCAGGCCTGGCTTTTATTTCAGTGAACGGCACGCGTGTTATATCAGTCCAGACAGAAGGTGTCACTAAAATGCTGTTCTCTCCATCTTCAGAATTTATTCCAATCCATCACTTTGTAGGCAGGTTATAATATCAATATCAAATATATATATATAACATATTCTACTGATGTAAGACACTTAGTAAATCACATTAACACATGTTATCTTCATTAAAGGTTGAACCAGACATTTAATGCCATACTTTCGTCCCATTTATGAACGGACATCTTGAATTGTTTCATTTCTGTAAATGTTTCACATGGAAACCAGTCAGATGTTGGACATGTTTAGCAGATTTTTACATTAGATTGATAGATTTTAGGATTAGTCTTCCTCTGCTTGTAAAAACATATTGACATTATGCAAATAAATAAGTGAAAACCAAAAGTTTCCTTTAGGTAAAACCATGTAGATAGTTTTGAAATACTGATAAAACAATTGAAGAATTGGTGTCATTTATAGAGTAGCTGCGGCCCTCCGTCCTGCAGTATGAAGAATATCGACGTTTAAAGTTGATTACAGGGGAATGACACCATTTCTCTTTCTCTGCTTACAGGAGTGAGTTACGCCAGCTGCAGACACAGTGTGAGGTGTTTCACAGAAAAATTAAAGAGTCGGTAGAAAAACTAACATTGAGAGACGGCCAAATCGAAGCCTTGGTGACAGAGACGAACCAGTTAGAGAGGAAGGAAACAGACGTAAATGATGAGGTCAGTATTCATTTACAACACCTTTAAACCCGTAAAAATATTATGAAGACATTGTGAATTTTTCAGAATATTCCGTAACAATCATAAGCTCATGTTTACTGCAATATTTTTTTTTTGCTTTATTTAATTTTTGTTCATTTTGGATTCCAAATATTACACTATATTTCACAGGTCAGAACATTAAAAGCAGAAATCGATGAAAAAGAAGAGATATTGATGATAAAGAATAAGGAAGTACTGCAGCTTCAAAACCAAATACAATCATCTGTAAGTATAACAGCCTGTTCGAGACACAGCTTGTTATTTTCCATGATATAAATCAGAGGTGAAATGATGTGCCGTGTTGGAGATGTCAACCCTCACGTCCTCTGGAGGGCAGGAAAGGCCCACGATTCCTTGCACCGATCTGCCGTGTTTGTTCTCTTAGACGAGCCTCCATTTTGTCTAAGCCCTGATTTCACAATTACACTACGCTTGAGTGAATGAGCCGCAGAGCGCTCAGTTGTTTCTTTTGCAGTTTGCTTATTCCTTTTTAATTTGTATTTCCTGCATTTTTGATGGTGTTCTGCCAAAACTGAGTTTGAAAAGTTTAGAAACTTGGAAACTTAGTTTGACCATAGGTGGTGCTGCTATGTGATTTTTTTGAGTTTTCATGAATGTTTGACACATGAATGTTATAGTTTTGAAATATGAAATGAATTGAAAATAAGTGTGTGTGTGTGTGTGTGTGTGTTAGAAAGCAGTTATATATGGTATGTGATCTATGATCTTCTGTGTGTTGCCTAAACAAAGACTTTATTACAATAGCATATATAGCTACTAAAAAAATACTAATAAAAATGTCTGTGTTCATCAGAAACTTGAAGGTGATGAAAAGGTGTCTGAATTGAAAGCAATCTCAAGCCAAAAGCAACATGACTTATCAACCCTGCGATACAAAAACAAAGAGCAAACCTTAGAAATGGAAGACTACAAGAGAAACACCTACCAAAGGTTTGTCCCATAAACTTCAGATTACATTTTATTTTTGAATTCAAATGATATTCTTGGTCTTGGATACAAGTAATTGTCACTAATAATAAGCTGTGTCTCCAGTGTTTCGCAGTAATTTGTTGTGTGAAAATGGCCAAGCCTGCATTTATTTCATAGTAAAATTCTGAATACAATATTTATTGTAAAATTGCTATTTTATAGCACAGTTATGTAGAATTATAAAAAGCTAGTAAACTGCAATAAAAATTACTATACTCAATATACAGTCTATACTGTTCACGCATACAGAAAGGTCAAGCACAATAACCTAATTTTATTGGTCAACAACAAGATTTTTCATTGAACTGCAATAACTGAAATCGATCCAAATGAAAAACAATCCGTTGTTGTTACTTCCCCTAAATTGTCCATGGTGCGGCAACGACAAATGACGTTGCCTCCATAAGATCTATGAAGGCCATATGTTTGCACACACAAGCCAACAGTTTTGCTCATGTGTTGCCGTTTAGTTGAAACTCTAACACATCATGTGAAACTATGATGGTAATTCTTCCCAACTTGAACTTATGGATCAACATTGCATTCCATGTTGGAGATGGAGACTCAAATGACAACACTGTGAGAAATGTGCTGGAAATGTCTTGTGGTTCATTGGTCTGTTGTGTGAGTGTTGGATTCTTTAATTATCAACACAGAATCTGTGTTCCGCAGATCATGTCATGAAATCATGCAACAACTCTAATTCCACTTCATTAAAAATGTGTAGGTGTGTGTGGCATTGCTTCTAAAATTAAAATGCTGTGAAGCAGCACAACAGCATGAACTAACACAATGACTGGTTTTGCGTCAGGATCAGGACTTTACATTGGACATCAGGCGCCAACCCAACGCAGTACCAAAATTATTACGCGTTCAAAAGTCCTTATTTTGCAATACGGAAGTAAGCTATTTTCTGTGAATGTGCAAGCCGCTATAGGTAAATAACTAGGAACAGTTTGCGCTACAAACCATAGCGTGTGTGTGTGTGTGTGTCTGTGTGTGTGTGTGTAAAGTTGTTCACAGTTGCATTTTCTTAATATAAGTGATAGTAAATATTAGATCTTTAGAAGCTTTCTAACCGAATGAAAGCTTGATTATTGTCTAATCTGAATGCTGTAGTTGCATTATACATTATGAACTAAGCTAAGTTCTAGATGCTGTTTAATCATTGTGTCATATTGTAACTATTCCAGTAATTAATCTTTGATTTGGCACATCTTGTTTAATCAGTTGGATGTCACATATTCATGGCTGTTTCATTTCCAGTTGTGAAATTTGCTGAATGCGGTGCAAGCATTTTTTTGTGAGCAGGCTGTACCTGGTGGTGGTGGAGTGGATCTCAAGGGACAGACTGTTTTATGATGTTGTTCCAGCAAACAGGCAGTGAAACAGTTACTGATGGATCACGAGCTCATCCTGGTCAAGATCAGTGTGAGTGAGAAGCAGTGGAAACCACTCAAAGACGAGCTCGACGGTGTGTCCGCCGAACATGCAGACACCAAAGCCGAGCTGGACCAGCTGGAGCGCCAAACCTTTCTGAAGGAGTTGAGGAACAGGGTAAGAGGACACGTGCAGTTCATGAGCAAACTCTTAGAAAGAGTCCGGATCCAAAAACACACACCTGCATGCTGTCATTTTTTCCCATTGAAAAAGTAGATCTTTACACAGCCGAGTTAAGGCTTCTCCTCAAAATTCTGTGTAAAGATGTAATGCGGCATAAAAGCCAGACTAAATTATGCCTGCTCTGACCCACCTCAGCCCCTAGTATCAAAGTACAATATTTGCTCAGTATTTGCTGTGTAAATGCATGTATACCTCCTCTAAGCAGCATTAAACAGTCACCTACAGTAAATGCCACTTCAGAAGTGCTTTTGTGCCACCTCTGCGGTGCAAATTTGCCATTTGTCAAGCTTCGAAAAAGATAAAAACACCATAAAAGTACTTTTACATGCTCTATATTGAGCAACAGAACTACATATAAATTATTATTCACTGAAAGTCTTTCATCGGCTGTAGATTTGATCCTTTTGTGTTTACAGAGAATTATAGTATAGTATATTGTCACTTTTGAGCTGTCTTTGGATTTTGTTTTGTCTTATTCTTTGCTTTAAAATGAGCTGATGTTTGATGTTTATGTTTTGGGGGGGGCAGAAACAGGTAGACAAAGTGAAGACCCTGGTAATGACTGAAATGACCACAATAGATATTCTCCAGGTAAAACCTGACTTGCCTAATGAATACATTAATACATCTTTTAATTATTAAATAAATTAATAATTCATGAAGCAATATCAGAATTGCACTAGTTTGTAAATTGTGTGTACCGTTTATGTATCTGTTAATGTTTGGTATAGATATATTGTAATTGATGACATGTTTTACGTTCAGAGCAATATGGACACAGAGGCAGCTGAATATAACCGTGAACAAACAGACTGTGAGAGGGTGAAAGAGGAGCTGCAGAAAAAGTATGAAGGTGCTTTATCTACAAGCTCTGAGCTAGAGACAGAGGTGGAGCAACTGAGACACACATATACAGAGAAATCTGAGGTAAATCTGATCAGCATACAATAAATGTCACTGGATTGTCTTTCAAGTATTGGCTTATTTCAAGTTTTGCTCAATTGCAAAGTAAGTGGAAATTTACTGAGAAAGTTTGATTCATGTTGACTTACAGATCCAGTGAAGTAATTGAACAAAGTTTGAACAAAGGATGTTTTTTTCTCTTTATATATGAATTAATTTATTATTTTCTCAGACAATTGAAAAGTTAAAAGCAAAACTAAATGACCTACAAACTGCACACAGAAGCCTTTCTGATGATTTTGAGGAAAAAAAGAAACACCAGCAGGAATGTTTAGATTCTGTGAAGGTAAAAAATAAAATCACACTTGATTTGTATTATGAGATATTTATGTGATAAATGTGTTACATATCCAACGATATTGCAGATTTGTACTTACTTAAAAACTTACTTAATTCCATATTTATTCATTCAATGATGGTATGTTTATTTATTTGCTGTTAGGAAAAACTTAGTTTGGTCTCATTGAGGTACGAGGAGATTTCAAATCGGATCAAGGAGCTCGACCTGAAGTCTAAGGAGTTAAATCAAGAATTAGACACGATGGAGCAAACCATCAGCACTATGCCAGACGTTATAGAGGAGCTTCAGTAAGAAATACAGATATATTGTTGTGTGGGTGTGTGTGTATACACAAATTTCTTACATTAGAATGTATTTGTTGTTTGTTTCAGGTGTTTGTCTAACACTTTGGCATTCAAACACGAGACAGCCACAGTAGTGATGGGTAACGTGAAAAAGGATATAGCGTCCTGTGAACAGAGGAAGTCTCACACCGCACAGATTCATTCAGCGCTGCTCACTCAACGCCAGGCTGTCGTGAAGGACACAGAGGTTAAGAACACTTTCTGTCATATTTACATTTATGTCAAGATTATTTTGTCAGGGCTTCCTATAAGGTCTAGATCAGCTTTTCTATTTAAATACTTGCTATAATCCAGGTTAACAAATGTTTCCTTTACATATCAGACAACAGATCAGCTGAAGCTGAATGAGCATGAGTGCATTTGATTGGTTAGGGGATTTGATGTGCTCCAATCACCATTCAAGCCGAAATTACCTTTATAAATATTTAGATTTCCTTTGTATGAAGATGCACTGTGTAATTTTTTATGGAATATCCAGTGATGCCAAATGATAAATTCCAAATATTAATGCAGACATTGAGAACAAAACATATTTAACAGAAAACTTTTGTCCATTATTATCTACTCTTAGCTGGTACACAAACATTTTCATAAGTTTAGTAAAAAAACGTATAATATTAGTGTATTGATAGCTTCAAAAATGCTGTTTTATGTATGAACAACTTTAGAGACGTACAAATGTTTACAAATCCTTTGAGGTTCAGAGACTATTCAATTCATGCTGTTCATCATTGGTTGATTTTATAAAAAAAAAAAAAAAAGATTTTAATATTTATTTTACACCATTACATTTATTTTGCCATTATAATGGTTTCATTCTGTTTTGTGAGATAAGACTGGTCATAATGTTGTTAATGTTAAAAAAAGTAACATCGATGGTGTTTCACTTATATTTTATGCTATTTTAGCTTTAAATATAATTAGATTTGTCCATATTGTCCAAGTTGTAGTTTAACTTTCACTAGTCCCAACAGGATTTCATTTATAAATACATTTTTCAATTAAAATGCCTTTCTCGGACCAAATGTACCCCTATGGGATTGTGTCCAAGTATTAAACTTGATCACTTGTGACCAACCCTCACAAAGGTTTCCGCAGTTTCAGAGGATTCTCAAAGCTTTTTACATCCTTGAAGTTGTACATATGAAGAAGGATTTATGTTTTAAAACACTGTCAATACGTTGATATTGTCTGTTTCTTTGATCATCACAATTTAAAGGGCCATCTCAGTGTCTTTAACCTGATGTAGGGTGATTTGTTTAGCGTATGTGTGTGTGTAATAACTATCCTAATGCACCTTTGCTCTGGAATATCCGACACTCGATATCACACCTCTACTAACATCCCCTCTACTAATTTGATGAAAGCTCTTATAATTTTGTGTCAGAGATAATATGTTATGTTTTGCATGAAACCCACGTATTATCACTTCATTTTCGGAGGAAAAAAGCTATTTATTGGGGGAGTTGAGTTTCGGGATTATGGCCTCAGTCAGAGCCCGGCGTCTGATGAAAGTCTCACATGGCTTATCTAATGTGAAATCGCCATGTGGTATATAGTTTCATTAAACGGTGATCAAGAATGCATTAGTTCAAAACAAGAAAAGGCAATGGGGCTTAATCCGCCATGCGCGCAGAAGCAGCAAACTCCAAACAAGTTGTTGGTGCGAGACAGGAGCCGAATTAAAAGTCCTCCCTCATAGAGCCAGTCTGCCATTAACTTGCTGCAGGGCAGCAGAGCAGAGAGTCTCTTTAGACTTCTCACAGGAAACAATAAAGCGGCACAAAGATTCATCGCCCAACAGACACATTTTGACTTTTAACACTTCGAACAATGAGAGGCTGTGTCAGAATTGGTTGACCTGAGGCGCATTGTGGAGACGTCACAGTCATGAGATGTTAATGAAGACAGGAAATATGGATAGTGACGCACAACACTGGATGACGACCACAGCGTCATGTGTTTAGATGAGTGGGACTCTCTTATTAGGCTTTTTTTAATAGTGTACACATAATTATCTTTTCTTGGTTTTTCTATCATCATGATTTTTTTCTACATCATTTTTCCTTGTTGAAAGCAGAACTCTATGGAAGCAAGTATGAAAAATAAAACCCTAATTGTGACTTTTAAATATACAAAGTGGCTTTATGTCTTTATAAAGCTTAGTTTGCGATTTCGTATCTAACAGTTACGACTTTTTTCTTGTGATTGTGACTTTTATGATAAATATTAGTGCTGTCAAATCATCTAACATAAAAGTTTGTTTATAATATGTATGTGTGTGTGTGTGTGTGTGTGTGTGTGTGTGTGTGTGTGTGTGTGTGTGTGTGTGTGTGTGTGTGTGTGTGTGTGTGTGTGTGTGTGTGTGTGTGTGTGTGTGTACTGGACACACACATATATATATACATTATATATATAAACAAACTTTTATGTTAGATGCGATTAATCATGATTAATCGATTTGACAGCACTAATGTATATATATATTTTTATTTTAAATTTTTTTGACAATTGTTGCTCTTTTTATTAAGAATTATCATTTCAATAAAACCAATTTTCATTTTAAAATGTGCTTGGCAGATGCTTTTATGCGAAGCAACAGATTCATCCGCATGTGTGTTCCCTTGGGAATCAATGCCATGACCTTGCCATTGCTGGCTCCATTAAGGTCAATGTCAAATTTACATTTACAAATGTGTTTACAACCCATTTTACTTCCATGGTGAAACAGCATATTAAATGAAAAAGAGGCGGTGTCTTTTTACATAGAGATTATTTTCTATGGAAAAACTAGCACCAATTAATCGAGCTCAATAAGACAAGGAATGAATGAACCGTTTTTTTGTGTTGACTTGCAGCACGGATTATAACCTTGACAATGGTAACCATTTAAACAGTTGTGCATTTCCTTGCACGATGAGTTGAGATGCGGTAAATGTAACTTACACTTATGGACACACTCCACTGTGACTTCCTCACAAGCTGAATTGGGTTTTTTCTCTTTCCCCTCATCATATTCTCATGTAGCTTGTTTACTTGATGAAGTCAGACGCTCAGTGAGTAGAAAAGCAGTAGGATGCAAAGTGCAGACACCATCAGTTTCTTATGGCCAATGAAGTGTAATTTGTCCCATTTACATTTCAGAGGTGCATCAGACGGGTTTTGTCAGCACTGCATGCAGTAATTAAGCTTTAAATCAATAGCCGGCATTTGTCATGTTTACTGCCACTCTCTGTGCTGGGTTAAACTCATCAGTTTAGCGCTGGGTCGTTTTACTGCCCAGCCACACTTCATTATTCCTTATTCCCAGGTAGAGCAGAAAATGTTCTTCTCTTTCTCTCTTCATCTTTCTTCCCATAGCTCGCTCTCTCTCTCTCTCTCTCTCTCTCTCTCCTTTCTCCACGTATACAATGCTGACACAGGGTTGTGGAGACAAGCAAATCAGACAGTTATTTATTGTAATTTGTTTACATACTTCCTCAAGTGCTGTATGATTACTTGAGTTACCGTATTCGAATAGGTTTGGTTTCACCATTTGGGTGTAAAACAAACTAAATGCAAACAAATATGCAAATGCTGTAGTCACAAGATGCACATAGACACATACAAAAGGAATCACAAGCACTATACATGTACGGTACACAAAAAAATGGTGTAGATAAAAATTTCCCTTGGAAATTTCTAGTAAATGAATTATCAAGTAACACGTTGAATTAAAAGTCAAAATTTAAGTAGAATGAATGTTGTCTTTTAAAACGTACTCCAATATTATTAGTTTTATTTACAACTTTGACAAAATCTTTTTTTACAGTGAAAAGTGGTCCATACGACAAAATTGTGTGAGAAACACAACAACATTTTAGTGTATATTCATATGAGTTTGTGATAGAAGTCGCAATGTCTAGTTGTGGACTAATCATTCTTTTGAATCAGCTGTTTTTTAATGAATCAGTTGATCCAGTTCACAAAACTGAATGATTTGTTCATGAATCGGACTAATCCGGTTCTCGAGTTCAACTCACTGACTCAATGATCCAGTCACAGAGGTTAACAGCCCACTGGAGGGCAAGATTATCAGTGAATAACTTAAATTTCAGTCTGTTCCTCACACAAAAAGCTATCGTATGGCTTCAGAACACTTGAAATATAGTGCATAAGTCATATAAATAGCTTTTGGATCCTTTAATGAAGCTTCAGTCCATTCATTGTAATTGCATGGAAAAGTGCATCTTCAAAATCTCTTCTTGAAAGCCATTCACGTTTGGGATGACAAATGTATGTAAATGATTTTAAAGAACTATTTGTAGTTGTTCCATTGTGTCCTTCCATTATAACATGTTAAAGTCTCTCAGAAGCTGATGGAGAACATCATGTGCAAATCTGTTCCAGGTTCATCTACAGAAACTGCTACAGGACAATCTGAAGTTAGCGCAAGAGTACCGAGAACTGCAGAGAGCTCTAATGATCGCCAGACAAGAAGCCGTTTGTGTTTCTGAAAGAAGAAACAGAGCCGAGGCCTACGTCCAAGATCACAAGCAGGTAACACGTTTCTTTCTCTGTGACTTCTTCCATATGCATGTATACATCAAGGCTATTTTCTGCATGTGTGAATGACGTGGTTGTCTATCTTTGTCATCAGAGATAGACAGCAGGCATGCAAAATAGTGATGAGAGAGAGGACTGGCGTGCGCAGGCGTGCTCCACACAGCCTGTCATAGGTGGTTGGTTTTAGTTGGGCAGTCAGCTAGGAGGCCACTGCAGTAATCTAATCACGATGAGATAAGCTTCATGACAGCGTTGCTCTGGCGTGCATGTGTGTTTATTCCATCTCACATGGCAGTGAGAGGAAACAGGCGCGCGGCAGATGCAAACGCTCTCAAGAACCAGCATCTCGGGAACGTTTGGGAAAATGATAATATGACACGTACGTCCATCACTAAAGGATGGGTGGTTTTGCTGGTATTCATCAAAGCTGTACTGTGTAAGTGCAGTGTGTGTCTATAGAGTGCAGTGCATTTGTCATTCCCAAACACTATATGGCTGTGTATATAACAACAAACACTTGTCAATGTAAAGATGTTTTCAGTGAGAGGGTAAAGCTGAAGTGTGCCATTTCTATGCTAGAGTCACATAAAGGAATAATTACTGTATTCAAACAGGTTTCCTCAAAGCTCATCTGCCATTGGTTGAACAAACAGGTAGTTTGGTCAGGATGCTCAGACAGAGCGATTAAAGGGAGGGTAGGGGATTTGTTCCAGATTTTATGCTGGTTGAAAGTCTCTTCACATCTTGATAGCAATCGCTAAGTTAAGTGGTCTAAATGTATTTATATGTATATATATATCGTCTGTGGAAAGAGTAGGACCATAAAATATTCATCCAATCATTGCATTCGTTCCTAATGGTGGTAATTTTTTATTTATGTCTTTTTTTACTGATTTGTTCAGTCGCTCTTTCTGTTACATCATTATACTGTAGTTGGCGTCAAAGTGGAGGTCTTTTTTTGTTATGAATCACTCAGTGATAGGATTCGTTAAAAAACAATTGTATATTACTCTATTTTACAGTCCTGTTCCGCATGTAAATACTACAGTATGTACTTATTATAGCAATAACAAAAACTGGGTGCTGCTAATCCTGAACCTAACCTTAACTTAAACCTAAGCTTTCATGGGTAAGTACACTGTAATACACGTACTGTAAAATAAAGTTTAACCAAAACAAGATTCGTTAGTCGCCCATGACCAAAACATATTTAGAAAGCTTTTGGGAAATCTACTAAAGGCCCGATATACTCATGCCGAAGTTCTTTTTCGTTTAAGCGGCCCGAAAGTTTGCTTTGGCAAGCTGTTACGGACTCCCAAAACCAACTCCAAACAAAGTTAGTTTTGACCTGATTTTGTTCGAAATTATGTCACATCAGTTTGTTCTTCGATTTCGCTTCAAGTATATCGGGGCCTTAAGAGTCTCTAGAAAGAGTGTTGTAGTGTTGTATTGCAAAATATTGTTTTTGTATTTAATCTAATATAGAGAGCTTAACCTTTGAGTTATCAAGCTAAAAAAAAGTAGCCAAAACAAACTGAGTTTTAATAACCTCTTTGTGTCATTTTACATCAAGAATGAGTTTGTTCATGAATGAGATGCCTTGTTCGTTCGGCTCATTCAGTCTCGTTCAGACTCAAATCTAATCTCAGAGTTTTGTTCGTTGGAATGATTTGTTAATTTGATTTGTTAGGTTTGTTCGAAACATTTGTTCATAAACTAAACCAGCAAGGGCGATGTTTCAATGGCACCACAGTAATTATACATCGTGTGTGATAATTAACCTACAAATGTCTTACTTGATATCTTCACATATTAAGCTTTGATAGAAGGAATTCAAACCAAAAAAAAGGCACACTTCAGCTTAAAAGCTTTGTGTCTCTCTAGTTATACTAGTTT
Organism: Phoxinus phoxinus; assembly: GCF_949152265.1. Taxonomy (NCBI): domain Eukaryota; kingdom Metazoa; phylum Chordata; class Actinopteri; order Cypriniformes; family Leuciscidae; genus Phoxinus; species Phoxinus phoxinus. Next base: position 4,342,438 of record NC_136899.1, on the reverse strand, counting down.
TACTGATCTACACATAATCTGTCACTTTAAGTATATAGCTCTTTTTTTTAGCTGTAGATCATTTTAATATGATTTGTTATTCTACTGCTGATGGTAAAACTCTACTGAAGAGCAAGACACATTGTTTGTTCCCCAAAAGACTAATACTCGTACAACTCCTCATCTAACTACATGAATGTTATCAAGTGAGAAATGCATGCAAAAGGCAAATCCTGTGGACGGGATTCTCCACGCTCGTGATCAAAGCCTGATTTTCTTTTACTCAGTATTCAGCCTTTTTACAGTTTGTTGTTTATTTGCAGACTGCTGCGGCTTTCTCTCCTTCAGAGCGGATGCGGTCGCATCTCTTAGAGGTTTACGACGAGCTCTTCTTAAAGTTCTATACGTTTCTGTAAGGACGCGTAGTCCAAGCTGCGCTCAATTAAATATGGATTCTTATGATGGCTTAATATTTTTTTAAAGGTTTTCCATGCCATGCCAAGTATGTATAGAGTCCGTTATGAATAGTCTGAATAGAATGTATATTTATCAGATGTCTATTAAAACACCTGCTCCATATGTATGAAACTGTCACACCACATTTATCATCAGAAATAGATCCAGACGGTGTTTTAAAGCACTGTTTATGTGGCTAGAAACAGCATAAAATGTTTATATATATATTTATATAAATTAGGAAACTCAAAAATGACAATTCGAAATATTTCATGGAGAAATATATGTATGTATTTATGTAAAGTGAGGCAAATAAGTTATTTTCTGTTATTTACAGTATATCAATGCACATTTACGGGTCTACATATCTGCATTAGTGTGCTAGTGACAGATGGCGTTTCATTATTTATGTGGGTTTATGTGGCATCCTTTGGTCATGCTGACAAACTGCTTTGTTTTGGACTTTTATCAATTGACTATAGGCACTGCGACTATGTCCTCAACATCAACATATCACTTTTATGTAGAATACGGGTTATCATATACAATGACGTACTGGCGTTTTGCCAGTTTAGTTGGATTTGCCAGTTTAGTCTGAATGAGAGAGCTAGAGCGCCCCCTTGCAGTGGTTAAATGTACAAACCATGGGCCTAACTAAACATCCAGAATCAGTTTAATGCTTGTAAACAAAAGGTTGGTGGCAGGTTTGCTATTGTAACCCTGAAGGCCCAACAGAAATTCTCGAAAGTTGGGTTGTTACAAGACAGGCATATGTTTCACAGATACTGTGGGTATCTTGCATCACTTTGACTGGAGTCTTTTTTGATATTTCTTTGTGCACATTTCTTTCTACAGCATATTGTAACTATTGCTACTTGTAGCATTAATAGGATAGTACAGTTTTTTTTTTTTGACACGGCTCCATAAAGGACATATTTTTTTGTACTCGTTCAGTTAAAGGCTGAGCTAATTCGCTTTAGTTTTTTCATGCTCCGAAGAACACATTGCCAAGCAATGATAAGCTTAAAGGAAGAGAGAAGAGATGGGGCGAAACAAGGGACGACATCCCTCCGAATTGAAACCCCCTTTTTTTCTGGAAAACTGCACAAATAATAAAGAGAGCAGCATGCTTTCTTCCTTTCTTTCTTCTTCTCTAATCTCTCTCTCTCACACACACACAAACACACTCTCTCTCTCATTTTTTTATGTTTTTCCAGTATACTCAGAATAATTTCTCGTTGCGGCAGGGGGTTCATGACTTTTTGTGTATGTGTAAAATATGTCTGGAGGGGATTGGTATAAAGTTAAAGTGAGTGAAGTCGAAATATTTTACTCATCAGCTTTGCAGTCACCGAGTTTGCCTGAGCTAGAACAAAACCGCTGAAGCATTTAGAGAAAATTAACCCCCCATCCTGGCAGCCAGATGTGACTGGTTTCCGCCCAGTGCACATGAGTGGGCAGGGAGAGCAAGAGACTGTGAAATTCCTGTCAGCCCCGTGTACTGCAGAATGGGCTATTGACTGCTTTCTCTATTCCCCTCCATCATTCTTCTTGAACACTGCCATTAATTTCCTCTCCTGCCTTACCAATTCCCCCTCTCTTTCTCTCTCTCCCTCTTTCTTTCTTTCTTCCTCAGCTTTCTTTGTTGCAGAAGAGGATGCACAAAGCCGTACTAAAATACTTCAAACACCGCAGCGTCTACAGCCAGGCAGAGCTGGCCCGCTTCCAGACCCTCTCCAACCAGAACAACCAGAAAATGAAAGCCCTCCAGGTATGGGCTCTTTAGTACCCCTACAAACACACACACACACACACACACCACTATTTGTAAGTATTGCACTATATACTACAAAGGGTCCCATTCAGGGTAATGCTTGTTGAGTTTAAGATGAGGTTGGTCCTAGAAGGAATATTTAATCCAAAAATGTAAATCCGATCATTATTTACTCGCCCTCATCATGTTTTTCTTCCATGAAACACAAAAGGAGATGTTTGGCAGAGTGTGCACATTGCCATACAATGAACACTTTTCAGTGAATAAGGACTTCAATTTGAGCTGTTCCTCACACAAAGCTATTCTATGGCATCAGATAAGAAATATTGCACACATGGACTATTTTTATGGTCTTTTTTTTGGAACTTGAGAGTTGATGATCACCATCCACTTTAATTGTATGGGAGAGAACAGCGTGTACGTTTTTAAAAACATCTCCTTTCGTGTTCCACAGATGAATAGAAGGTCAATGGTCACTTTTATTTACATGACATGACAGTCAAGCAAAAGAATCTCCCCTGTCAACTGGGGCGTAAAGTTTATATGATTTAATAATAATTATGGATGCACGATATATCGGCTACCATATCGGTTTCGGCTGATATATTTCAATTTGTAATATTAAGGTTATCGGCCCGATAAGAAAATTTGGCTGATGTATTAAAACCGATAAATAATTCAGCTGAGACACTTCAGATGCGCTCTGTTTGACATGATGGTTTTGCTTGAAATAAATATGATTGGAATCACTCAAAAAGGAAAATACAGTTAAGTGCAACATGTGCAGCACAAGTCTGTCATATAGACTACATAAAATAAAAAATACATAAAATGAGAACATTATAATTGTGTGCTTGGGACATGTCTTTTAATGGTGAGACTTTTGTTTTGTAATCAGGCTCTCAAAAATGATATAAAATTTTGATTTATTTAGATTTATCGGCCAATATTCTGATTATCGGCTTTCAAATATAAATAATTATCGGTTTCGGCCAAAGTTTTCATATCAGTGCATCCCTAATAATAATGATGTAGATTAATAAAAAATGTATATGCATCATATAATAATAGTCATAAACCGATACGTTGACCAGATCGATATATCAGAAGATATTTGGCCATTTTAAGATTATCGAAACTTCGCCAGTCAACAGAGCCATTAGAAAATCCAAAATCTAGTCTAGTAAATAGAAATTTTGTTTTCAAATATCAAATCTTTGAAGTGAATTTCAAGCACATTTTTCGCTCTTATCACACACATATCGTCATTAAAACTGTCATCCCATTCTCTTATTATTGATATCGGCATTGTATAATGCTCTGGAAAAATATCTATATTGTTTGACCTCTATCATTAAAATATAAAATTGCACTCGTTAAGTTTTAAGAGGCCTTCACATACAGTAACATCTTAAAAATTCAGCGATCATGGCGCGAGGTGCTAGCGTCCGTCTAGCATGTTTAGACCAACAAAATATGGTGCATATATTTAAATGTCGCATGAACAAATGCGAGGTCGGTACAATTATATTTAAATAATGAATGAAATTAGAATTGCGTTTAACATTATTTTTTATATTGGAATAATGCAACCGCAATGTTTGAACGATCTAACACAAAAGGCATTTGGTCTCAGTGGAAGGTGTACTATGCGCGCTTATAATGAGGTGAGCGGCGGTGTGTTTGTGGCTCAGTCAGGGGAGGCCAGCTCTGGAAGTCAGGCTGGTGAATGGAGCATGAAGACGAGGAGTTCTTCAAGCTCCTCCGAGTGTGAAGGACAAAAGGAGAAGCCTTACTCTAAACTTTGTCACAGCTCTGTGTTGATCTCCTCCCCCAGACACAGACTAGCATTGTGTATAGGAGACTTTACATTGTGAAGTAAGCAAGGCATAGCAATAAAGCATCACCAATCTCAAATGACCCAAGAGCCGTGTAGAAGCTAACCTTTGGTTTAAAGGCTTTATGGTATTCGAAAGTCTAGTTTGTCTCAGCTTCCTATTGTCATTGTCTTTGTATTGTGCGATGGCCAAACGGCGCATATGGGATAGAGGCTGTGGAGGGCCTCTGCCCTGTCCGGGGCCCCCTCATGACATCATGAGGTCATTAAATATGCGATTTTTACTAAATGACACAAATCTAGGAAGATGAGTAGAAAATATTTCAGCAAAACAAGGGATTAATGGAAAGTATTTAAGATAGGGATAAATCATCCATACTAATATCTCTGTCTGTCTGATCATTTTGAGACAAGTGGTCAAATATTTTGTTTCCCGGATTGAACACAAGCTTTTTAAAGCAAGCCATCTTGGTAATTCCTCAAACAGCTATTTTCCAGCCGTACAAGTTTTCTTGTCGTGTTTCAATAACATTTCAAATCACTAATATATTCAGGGCCGTTGTCAGAGGGACATCCGGGAATGTTGTCTGTGAAATGGGGGTTGTGAAAATTGTCTGTGAAAATTGTTCTTTATTTCTAAGTTTTTACACCAACAAATCAGCCACTGAAGTATGACTGCTGAAAAAACTGTCAATGTTTTGATTTTCCATTGATTTGATTTATTTCTCTCTACATATTCACCATTTTTAATTATATGTCTTTCACTTTTCTTAAATAGACTATTTTTTGCATATATTTGAAGTAGCCTATCATAAACAAGTTCACACAGCAGCAGAATCCGGTTGTTAATCCTGTATTTGAGTCCTCAATACGGTCACACACAGTTCAGTTATTTACATTTTATATATCAGGACTCACAACCGCATTCTCGGAAAACCCGCGGTGTGTGAACCGAACCGGTCGTGTCATTCAGTGCAAGACCGTGTGTTGCGGATTGTCTTGTGTGGTTTCGCTTTCTTTCGATAACTTACAGTGATGGAGATATAAGCTGTGTGAGAGTGTTAGATACAGTCACCGTTCTCCACCAGAGCTGTTCCTGTCAGTTTTGTGTGACTCAACTGCTCCGCTCTTCACCCAGATATAAAAGCTGCTGTCGGTTAATGAAGATTTGACGGATGAACTCTGTTGGACACTTTGTCATATCAAAACGTACTTTTCAGTTTGATACTGTAGATGTCGCCATCTTTGATATTACTTTGGTCACTGTCGCATGTTCATACAGACAGTATTAGAGATGCTACTATAAGTTGCTGTGTGAACGGGATGTGTTTTGATGGCAAGCGCTGTAATAGAGCTATATATGTTTGAGCCCGAATCAGATTCAAATGAACCAATGCAACCACAACGACTGTCTCATAGACAAAACACTAGGCACTGCCTTAGCTTTAAAAAAAGATATTGAGAAAAAGCATGTTGAGAATAATTAAGAAGTGTCCATTTTGAAATGAGATGTACAAACAAAAGCATTCTCGTTCAATCGCTCAGGCACGTCGGTTAAAAATAAACTTCAGCCAGGCATTTCTAGTAGTTTGAACTCTCTGAAAGTTTTTGGAGGTGCATATGTCCTCATCCAAGGACAGAACAATATCAGATGCTCTTCGCTCTTGTGATTGATGCAGACATGAGTTGTTAAGAGCACCATGACATCTCACACACAAAAAAATCAAATCCTGCTGTTTCTGAAGAGTGGAAACAAAAACTCATATTTTAAACTGTGGAGTTAGCTTTGAGATATGAAACTTGCAGATTTCTAATGTAGAATAACCTTTTATATGTGTAAATGTCATTATAATTGAGATTTTCACCTTTAATCATCTTAAACTATCGCAGTGTCCCGTGTGCAAAGACTTTTTATCATATGCTGATTCTGTCCGAACACTTTCCCTAAGAGACCACAAGCACAAACCTGTCCACTCATCTACTCATGAGGAACCTCACGCCGACGAAAACTATTCCACTGATCTGTCCCTGTGTCTTCCTGAGGAACAAATGACTGCTTTCAAGCAACTCTACTGAAGTAGGAAGAGTTAAACGAAATAGAGAAAGCGCACAAGCCTGTCATCTCGTAACGCCGCTGCGAGATTGGGCACTCAGTTCCGGGTTATGCAAGTTTACACCAGGGATAGCATAATTGACAATTGCTAACAACAGAGAGCAGGGTGGAGAGTTGTGAATGGCCAGTAATAATTGGAGCGAACGCCCACTGCGCTGCTCTCGAGGGACTGTAATCCAAGATCTTGTTTCTGATATAATTGTTAGTCAGAAAAATTCTGCATGGCTAGGCCAGCTCAGTTCCCAAGCTGGTTGACAGTGCAAGGCAGTTTAATAGAAAAACTGGTTGCTGAGGTTTTTAAAACAGGCATGCACTGAACCAACACGCAGTTCACCAGGAGTGTGGCGCTCACCGTCTTTCTCGTTCCTTTGTTTTGTCTTTCTCAATCTCCTGTCGCACAGCACAGAATAAAAGCGTCTCAAGTTGTCAGTCGTCGCTCTTTTATAGGTTTCTGGGAATGAGTCAAAGTTTGACTAGTAAATGCCGTATCTAATCCGGTTTACAGGCACAGAGCATCTTTCTTCAGTCACGACCCTTCAAAAGCATGTGTATTCTGACAAAAAAAAGGATGATAATACATTTCATATTTGTATATTATATTTTAGTGTAGTATATATACGGTTTAAACACGCATTACCGGTCAAATTCTTTTAATAATGACATATTTTTTTTATGTTTTCAAAGGACATTCCTTATACTCACTAAGGCTGCATTTATTTTATCAAAAAATACAATAAAAATTAATTAATATTGTGAAATATTATTACAATTTAAAATACCCGTTTTCTACTGTTGTATATTTTAAAATGTAATTTATTCCTGTGATCAAAGCTGCATTTTCAGCATCATTACTCCAGTCTTCAGTGTCACATGATCCTTCAGAAATCAGTCGAATATGATGATTTGCTCCTCAAGAAACATTTCTGATTATTATCAATGATAAAAACAGTTGTGCTGCTTCATATTTTTCAGGATTTTTTGATGAATAGAAAGTTCAAAAGAACAGCATTTATTTGAATCGGAGTTTGCAGTGCATATATTTAAATAGCCTTTGAATCGAATGGAAATGCGAAGACTAGCACCACAAAGCAAGCTAGTTAACAACACAACATACAGTATATATCGGTGACCAACTATACTAGCCTTTCCCAGTGTTATATATTGAAGCATTAATGTGGATCTTCTGCCGCTCCACTACAGGTTTTTGTACTGAAATTAGCTGACACTCATTGATTCCATTTGCTTGCCTATTTAAACAGGAGGAGTTGTCAAACTCAATCCGGCGCCTCTCTGAGTTCCTGCTCTCGCTGACAGATGACTCAACTACCAGCCATGTCCCGCAGCCAGCAAACAGACCCATCGCAGATGCCGACGGATCGAGCAGGAAGATGCCTACAGTTCAGATAGCGGAGTAATTGGACGCTCACCTGCGCCAGACAACTTACTTAAACCCCCAGCATGCTTCACTCTCTCTCGTCCGACGCTCACGGCCCAATCCATAACAATGAAGCAGGTGACTTTCATGCTACTGTCAGGAATGATCTAATTTTAGCGGGGTGAATGATTGCAATTGGCTTTGCCTCATCAGATAATTAATCTATGTCACCATTAATTGGAAAAGAGAATAATTAGGGGGCTCTGTTGACAGAAATTCTACGCTTCTCTAGATTCTTGGATCTAATTACACTTACTTAAACCCCTCTGACCTTAACTAGCGGATAGTATACCTGCGTAACCCTAACCAGGCTCGGGTTGGTCTCGACCGCCTCTCGCACTGCGTCCTTTGTCATTTTTTTCCCTCCTTTTTGGCTTGTTTATCCTCTCTTTTCCTGTCTCCTCAGAGAGCTGTCTCCCTCAATCACTTTTCAATATTCAATCTTAATTTTGTGGAAGTTTAGCATTTTCAATGAGCTGGAGATGAATGATTAATGAATAAATTTGAATGCTTCATTTTGTCCATGGATCATTAGTCAAGTCCTTTGTGGGAAGGACCTGCGAAAAAAAAAGAGGGAAAATTATTGAGACATTAGCCTGAAGCAATCCAGGGGTAAATAGTATGCACAGAGGGATGTTGTGTGAACGCTACCCACTGGCATTCTGCACAACCCCACGGAAACACAAGCCTTCTAATTTACCCCGCTTCACAAGACTGATGTGCTCTATCGACAAATAGGTTTCATTTACAAAAATGAGGTTTCATTTTGATGGTTTGGTGTATGCGGCTTTTTACTTTTTCTTTTTTTGTAGTTCTTTATTTTTTTTTTACCCTTGTGTTTTGTGCTTCCTCTGGTGAGATGTAAAATAACAAAACTATTAATGAAATGTCAGTTACAACTGACCGTAAAAAAAATCTCATAACTAGGCAAAGACATTAAAAAGTGACTTCCTTGTTGGATAATTGGGATTATCCGTTAGATTGTTGAGTAAAACTTCTCAATAAGGTCTTATTTGTTATTATTATCTACTACATTAGTTAAGATGAACTAACAATGAACAATACTTGCATTTATTAATCTAATTAATGTTAATTTCAGCATTTACTAATGGAGCCTTTTTAGAGACTGTGCTGACGTTGTTAGCATTATTAAAGGGATAGTTCACCCAAACATTTAAATTCTGTCAATAATTACTGACACTCATGTCGTTCCAAACCCGTAAGACTTTCGTTCATCTTCTGAACACAAATGAAGATATTTTTGATGAAATCTGAGAGCTTTCTGTCCCTCCATTGACACGCAACTACCACTTTAAAGGCCCAGAAAGGTAGTAAAGACATCATTAAAGTAATCCATGTGACTCCAGTGGTTTAACCTCAATTTTATGAAGCTGAGTGCTTTGTTTGCGCAAAAAAACACATAATTTAACACTTTTTATACAAAATATTAATCTCCAACGCACATTCACAAAACTCTCAGATTTTCTCAAAAAGATCTTAATTTGTGTTCTGAAGATGAACGGGTTTGGAACGACATTAATGTTAAAAATTAGACCTTATTGTAAAGTGTAAATTGCAAAGCAACACATTAAATTTCCCAAACCTTATATACTCTTTAAAATAAATGTCAGAATCAATAATGAAATATCAAGCACTTTAAAAACTCATTATATATAGCAACTTAAGACCCACATGCAGTAAAAAATAGTTGGTGATAAGAAATGAAGATGATATTTTGAAGTGTGTATGTACTGTATAGCTGTGAGAGTTTTGGTTGATTATGTAAATGTGGAAATGACATATATTCCCTGCAAAGTGTTATAGGATTCATTTGACATGAATGAATGGGCCCAGAAGCATACATACTCCCATGACAGCAATACAACTTTTTTTAAACAGAATACAGACAGAGAACTTAATGGATGACTGAGAGACATACTATTTCTCTTTAAAGTCAGCAAAAGAGATCCTTTGGCACCTTTGAGACTGCCAGAGTGGATGTGCATTTGCAGTGGATAATAATGGGCAGCAACTGGACTCATGCTTCCTGTGATCAGCAGAACAGCACTAACTAGTCCTACTGTTTATACTGTAGACACACACACACACACACACACACAAAAGACGATATTATACAACGAATAGCTTTGGCTGTAAAATTTGATTGGATGAGCAATGAACCAAAGCGCATTATGTGAACATACACCAGTGGAATTCTGTATTAATGAACTTTGATTGATACTTTGCTTGTCATTTAGGTTAATGAACTGTATTACTTGATGGGAGATTTATTTATTGTGGTGATGGTGAGACTATTCACATTAATGTTAATTAATGAATTGAACATATTGTTCATTTATTGGTACTAATAATAATAGTGATAATAATCTATTATTTAATTTAATTACTGTATAAATATGATTTAAAAAACAGCCATTTGGGCCACTCAAACAGATTGCAATTCCAATTGTCACCACTAGTGGCACACACTCGCAAACAATAATTAACTTGAAACTTTATTATATAATAATTTATTAGAAACATTTACCATTAATAATATAATATCTTCTTATTATATTATTAATTATAATTAATAATATATTAATAATAATAATTAATTTGAAATGTAATTATTATATAATCTTTGAAAACAGTCAGGTATAATAAAAGATGAAACTTGTTTGAAAATAAACAGTCAGATACAAATTCCATACACATTATTATTTAAATAATAATAATTTATTTGTTAATAATAATAATTTATTTAAAACTTTATAATATATTTATTTATTAGAAACTTTTAATTAATGTATTAATAATAATATTTTTTTTTTGAAAACAGTTGTTAAACAGTCAGATAAGGATGCCAATGTGTAATTATGTATTAGTATTACTACTACTATTACTAAATCATAATAATATATGAAACTTGTTTGAAACAGTCATTAAACAGCTTGATAAAATGCCAATGTTCAATAAATAATTACATTTTATTATTTTATTAATTATTATTAATTAATTTATCATTATTTATTTTTACATTTTAATTTGAAATATTATTAAAAACAGCCATGTGGGCCACTCAAACAGATTGCAATTCCAATTGTCACCTCTAGTGGCACACACACTTTAGCTGCGGTTTGGTTCTGTATCACATGGGTTTTTGATTTGGTCTAGTTCTAAGCTTTAGTAGAGTAGGCATATGAAATTCATGTTTAACATACAGCGACACACGAGGATATATGTATGCACAAGTGTCTTGTATTGATGTGCTTCATATCATGCACTTTTTGTTTGTGCACTAAACTTTGTTGGCACCTCGGACACCCGGGTCATCTTTTTGAGGGATGGATTGTCTCTTTGCTTTCTCTTCCAGGTCAGGCAGCCATTTTTTAAATTAGAACACTTCCCAAACACATTTGTCTGCTCTTCCTGCCTCCAATCAATCCTGTGAAATAAATGACACCAGGCCAGGAAACACCACTGCCATTAATTTCAACAGAAACATGCATCAAACCTTACAGTGGGTTAGCAACCGCCAGACGACTCTATTACACACACACACACACACGCTGTATTGTACACTAGCTTTTCTGAGCCAAAATCAAGACCAATTTAAAGGTTATATTGACCAATTTGAGGTCACAGTTAAAGGTATAATCATGTGTAATATTGTTATTTTCAATAATATGAAAGGACAACTGTAAGTCTGTCATTGGCATTGGGAAAGTTGTGTTTTTTGAATACAATCATAACCAGTGCTGCAGAAATTACACACTTCGACTTTAAGTAAAATCAGATTGAATGCATGATTAAAGCTAGACTTTCAGTGTCACATTTATAATATTCTGACGGCCGATTCAATAACAGAGATCATAATTACAAGACAGGCTTCATGCTGCAACACGAGGCGATGACAACCCTTGAAATGTGTACAGATGCTGAGTCTGTGTGTATTTAATTGGAAAATAAGACACCTGAAAACGTGGAGAAAAAAAGAAGAGCGATAAACAAATTCGTCATGAAAATAATATATGTTCTCTTTGTCTCCACACTTCCCTGCCTCCCCACACATTCATCTTAACAGGATAATAATTTGTGAAAGTCTCTGACATTTGTGGCTAGCTAGCATGGTAATAAACCCCTGGCTCGGAACGTTTTTTAGTTAATTAGAGTCAATCAATCCAAACTTTTGCTCACTTACCGGTGTGAAACAGCAATATAATGAGCAGAAATCAGCACAGTGATTGGAAATACAAATTACAGCTGTTTAAAGGAAACCACACAGTCTACTACGCGGCCAGCGAAGCAAGAGCCTGCTGGGGACATCTTGAAGGGTTTGGTGCCAATTCGATGGGTGCAGTAGGGGGAAAGATGCGAAGAGAAAGAGGGGGAGAGAAGCTCAGCAATGCAGATGCTGAAGGACGGATTCAGTCATACCGCCCTGACGGCAATTAAACACGAGTTACGTTTGACAAAACCTCTTTATTAATACTTGCACCGCGTGCTGTGGAGAAATCACGCTTGGGTTTGGGCCTAATGTGTGTGTGGCTGTAGTGTTATATCTGTGTTTTCTCATTACAGATGTCATTACCGTGTGACGTTCATATGTAATGTCATCGGCGATGAGCAATTTAGCAGAGACGGGTTTTGATTGGACGGATGCGTAAAGGTATGTTATGAACACACTCTTTTCTCATAATCGAATTGCTTTTTTTTCAAGTTGTTCAAAACCCCTAGTAGTTTTTTTTTTCTTTCCAGTAATTATGACAAAAGCCTATAAAAGAAGTGCGTTATATTCCAAGTCTGCTGAAGCCGTCCGATAGCTTTCTGTGAGGAATACACTGAAATTCATGTCATTTTACCATGAAAATCTTCCCTTCCACCAAAGCCCTCAAATCTCAATTGACCCTTCGCAGGGAATTTGATTGACAGGTGATCTGACCAATCATACTTCGCCATCCTCCATTTTGTCGGACAAAGCAGTCAGGAGAGTTAGTAGATTAACATGGGAGGATTTGAGCTTGAGAAACGGAGTACTGACGGCTTTCTGCGGTTAAAACAACATTCCTTCTGATGTTCATTCATGTTTATTTGGTGCTATAAATGAACTAGCAGGAAGAGATGATCGGTTCACGAGCAGCTTTAACTGAGGCGACACAGCGATCTGTCACGACACATTAAAGAGCCACAAAACGGTATTTATTGTTTCAATTTCTTTTAAAAAATGACCAAATTTGAATGGTGAGACTTTGTTTAATATGTTTAATATCAAAAATAACCGAAAAGTAACCTGGTCTGTCCTGTCTGTCAGTGTGTTGTCAGTCTCCTCTCTGCTCCGTGATGTGTTTTTCTCTGCGTGAGAACATGGTGTGGCGTGAGAGCGGCGTAGCTTGTCGGACATAGTGACAGTAACTAAGGGGGGGGCGGGTCTTTGCGAACGGTCAATTGTGCCAAAAATACACGTGTCTTTTTGAAGGAGATTTGAGAGCTTGTATGGATACAGAAGGCTTGGGGGAAAACACAGTTTGTATGGACTAATTTTACGGTGCAATTTTTGCTATTTCTTGTTTTATATACATAAAAGTTAATACATACAAAATTGTAGTCCATTACTGAATACAAATTACATGATAACATTTTTAGTTAGTGACTAGCATTTTAGGTAACGTAATCTGACTACTTTTTGATTACTTTTGAGCTAACTTGTTTAAAACGTTGATTTGAATAGTATAATCTTGTATCATATTGATAAATAATTGTTGTCATCAACAACAAGTGCATTAAACATTACATTACATTATCAGGGTTGCCCTGTCTAGGGTTTGAGAAGGAACTGCAGGGGGTTTATAAATTCATGAAAAGATCATAATTAATTCAATCATAAATAAGTAAAATTATAAGAAATACATCATTTTAAAATAAAAACAATCAAAATAACACACTAACTAAAGAAAGATCAAAGATGATATTTGTTTATGCTGTCCTCTCAATTCTACAGTTGCCTGACTAGTGGCCAATCTGTGTGTGTAATTCCACAAACATTTTGAGAAAGGAAAATGTAATTAATAAAAAACAATAAGGAGACAATGAATAATTTTCTAAATACTGCCCTTTTGTGAATATTAAGTGATGAAATCAATAAAAAAGCAAATGTAGTCTGATTATGAGTATTTTAAAAAGTAATTCATTAATCTAAAGTAATTAATCTAATTACAAGTATTTCAATTTTGAAATCTGATTACATTATCCAAAGATTATATGTAATCAGTTACTACCAAGCTCTCTCTCTCTCTCTCTCTCTCTCTATATATATATATATATATATATATATATATATATATTTATTTATTTATTTTATTTTTTTGTGTGTGTGTTTTGCATCATTCACACACATGATTACATCTGAAAATCCTCTAAATTCAGATGTGAATGTCACAAGATGGTGCAGAATACATGTTACTATAGGGTTTCCCTTAGAAGTCCGCCCTGTACATTATATATTATATATGTATTCATAGTTTTCAAAAAATGCATAACAACATGGCAGAATTCCTGAATCTGGCTGTTTTTAGCACTCCATTCCCCCTCAAACTTCATTTGTGAAGTTCCAATAAGTGCGAGCTGAGCTTGGCAGCCTCCGCTTGACGTTGTCTTACAGTTATTATTGTTAGACTATCCAAGGAGCGCAGATAATGCAAAATGCTCTGCATGCCCTGCGTTTGTTTCACTTTTCACTGGAGGGAGTAATTGTGTGGCGCTGACCATATTAGACAGAAAGCACATTTTCAAAAGGGGAACCGCTGGCGTCAGAACAAAAGAGCGGAGAGAAATTAAAGACTGCGAATGTTGGTGTAAGATTAGCAAAAGGAGGGCGATGATGCTTCTTTAGATGTAACACGGGTTGTGTTATAGCTGTGAAAGGATGATGTGTGTTTGTGTACACTAAAACAGGTATATACTTTTTATACTATTACATTAAATAAATGTTATTTTAATTTGTAATAATGTTTCATTTCATAAATTAAAAAATATATATATTTTTTTTTATTCCTGTGATCAAAGCTGTATTTTCAGCATCATTACTCCAGTCTTCAGTGTCACATGATCCTTCAGAAATCATTCTAATATGATGATTTGCTGCTTAAAGCTGCAGTCCGGCACTTTTTTGGGTTTAAAAATATAAAAAAAGACATTTTTGAAAAAAAACTTAACCAGCCAGTGTTCAAAACGATCTGCTTGCCTTACCTCGATTCAAAACGGTAAGCTTGTAATAATGATTTTAATTCCAGTGATACTGGTGGATTTCCGCGGGAATTTCGAGCATGTCTTTGCGTCATTACGTCACTTCTGTACACATAGAGAAGGAGTCCCCGACTAGCGTGTGTGGATGATGGTGGAGATTTAACGTTAGCTTAGCACTTTGTATGGCGGATCCCGAAAGTTTAAAGCGACAATCACCAGTGACAACTGGAGATTCACCAGTTGTAAAACCCAAAAGACTTCGGACTTCAGAATGGCTACAGAAAAAAATATATTTTTCACGTTTTGACGTGATATAAGCAATCGTTAGATTTAATCAGCATGCCTACTGCAATGCTTCCCCCCACCCCCTGAATTTGGTTAGAACAAAAGTGAATGTTACTTACTTGTTCAGATGACATTTTCCGATGAAAATTCTAATGTTGACACTTTCAAAAAGTATACTCTGAGATTGCTGATGACAGTACAGTATCCACAGCGACGCGGCAGCGACAGGTTCTCCTCAATACATTGTGTTCATCCGCGCTGTTTCATGCCGATTTACTACCCACGCACAGTTAATAATTCCGCGAATAACTGCAATTGCAGATTTCTAACAGAGATGGCGACAAAGAGGAAAAACGACGGACTGCAGCTTTAAGAAACATTTCTGATTATTATCAATGTTGAAAACAGTTTTGCTGCTTCATATTTTTGTGGAAGCCGTTTATCGTTTATTTTGCATGGTTCTTTGATAAATAGACATTTCAAAAGAACAGCATTTATTTGAAATATAAATCTTTTGTAACATTTTAAAAGCCTTTACTGTCACTTTTGATCAACTTAATGCGTCCTTGTATTAAGTATTACTTTATTTCAGAAAAAAATCTTACTGACCCTGATCTTTTGAACAGTATATATCAAATAATAATAAATATACAAATGATTATTGATTAATAATATAAATAATATATTAAAAACACAGAATATGTCTGAGTGTGCATTTATGTCTATGCTAAATGTAAATTATTTTGGTAAAAACCAAAGGAACCATTTTTTTAAATATTTTCATGTTAAATATTTTACATAAGAATGTTTGTTAACACTTTACAATAAGATTAATTAGTTAACAATATTAATGAATTAACTAACATGAACTAACAATGAGCAATACATTTGTTACAGTATGTATTAATATTTGTTAATAAAATCCAGCTGTTTGTTGATGTTAGTTCACAGTGCATTATATAATGTTAATAATGTATTATGTTGAAATTAATATTAACTAAGATTAATAAATGCTGTATAAGTATTGTTCATTCTTACTTAATTAACTAATGAACCTTATTGTAAAGTGTTACCGAATGTTTTTGTGAATCAATAATACAGAAATGATTTCTGCTTGTGTTTCAAATGCAACTGAAACTCATGTACAGATAAACTTACATGACCAACCTCAAATCACATATCCTTCTGATCATTTAGCATCTGATTCTTTTCATACTTCCAATTCCCATGTGGTTTTCTTTGTTCAATTTTTTTAATACATATATTTTTTAAGGCTGAGAGTGTTTGGGCGCCGCTTTAACGAATAAAATCTCCCAGTTCTCCCCAGAAATAAGCATCAGCTGTGCTCCGCTGGCTTTACCTTCCCCAGGTGATCGCGCCACTGCGTCCGCGGCCGCTCCAGCGCACACGGATCCTTCGCCGCTGCCAACCCTGAGGGTGGCTACCCGCTAGTGGCACACACACACACATGCCAGTGTTCCTCCAGTATCCCATCATGCCTCTGTCCTAGCTGCCCAGCTGCTCCCTGAGGTACACCCCACTACCCTGATACCTCCCTCTCGGTCTCTCTCTCTCTTCTTCTGCTGTTTTCTTTGTCATGAGTGATCGTCTGCAGGTCTCTAAACACCAGGGCCCACCTGGACCGGAGTCGCCCATTAGAAGCCCATATGTGATGGAGACACAGCGCGCCTAACTTCCACACCTAATCAACACCCCTGTGGGCCGCAGTCTCAGTATGTTCCTCAGATACAACCACTGAATATACACCACATATTAGCATATCACAGCAATTATACGATGAGCTGTCATAGAACTAGAAGCAGGGTTATATTAGTATCAAGGATGTCTATGTGAATTGGGATTTTTATTTTTTGTTTTTGTTGTTTTTGTCAGTTTTTTTGTTGTTGTAGTACTTCAACTTAAAGTTAACAAAAAAAAATAAAAAAAAAAAATATATATATATATATATATATATGCCTATATAGATATATTATTTTATATATTATATGTAGAATAATATTTTATATATTTTTCAGTTAATGTTTATCTTATTTCAAGTAATAAAAAATATTTTTATGATTTTAGTTTTAGTTATTATTAACGATAATAATTCTGGCCTATAGTAAAATAAATAGAACGATAGTTTATTAAAAACCTATATTACTTTTATTAAACATATTCTATTTATTAAAACTATTATTTTAACTTTATTATATATAATTATTTATAATAAAGTTAAAATAATAGTTTTATTATATATAATTATAAATAGATAGATAAAATAATAGATAAAATAAATAGAACGATAGTTTATTAAAAACCTATATGACTTTTATTAAACATATTCTATTTATTAAAACTATTATTTTTAATATTATTATTTTATATATTATCTTTGTATTTTTTAAACATTATTATGTGGGGTATTTTTTTTATTCAAATATATTAAAATGATTTATATATTAAACCTTTTTTTTATTTTTTTATTCTTTCTTCTGTAGTGCTTTCTTGTGGTAAACAGTCCACAGAGATCAACTAAGTTTTGTAATAAGTGTTTAAGGCTAAGGCAAGTCACTATTCCTATTTTTCATCTGAAAATCTCCTAACCCTAAATAATAAACTTCACACAAATAGCATAACCCGTGATCCACACTGTGATTCGGACATGAATGACGTCTCTAACGCTGGAGAGGTGTGCTGTATGATATTTATGCCTGGTAGATTAATCCATATAGCCTGACTAGCTAACAATGCTATTTTATATGGCTTCGTATATGAAGTCTGCATACTGGTAAAGTGGGACACTTTCTAATAATTTGACTTTGTTTTTAAAATATGGTGTAAAACAGCTTAGCTGCTCACATTATAACATTTCAAAAAGCTAAAGATGTCCCCATACAGAGGAAAACAATACAAGAACATGGTGTAGATACAGATTTGTTATTGATAGTGGAAGTAATTTGTTAATTGCAGTGATGCAAAACCTCATAAGCACTGCTCCCAGTGCTACGCTAACAAGATTAGCTTTAATTTATTAACATCATGAGTGGTGAGGTGTCATCTAATGCATGCCTTGATCATGTTTGCTACCATTAAAGCCATGAATGTGGTTCCTTTGACCTTGTATTTAGAGGGGCATCTCAACAATGAAGACGTGCAATTCCACACGAGCGTACAATTTTATCATCTAGTAATGATAAGGAAATGCAAAAGCCGTAGTAAATAAATTTGCAGTGTTCCATTGATTTAAACAAAATAATTCCTGTTCCAGCCAGTGGCCTAATAAGCAAAAGCTTTTCACATACTTTGTGCGAAAATTAGATTTAATAAAAAATAAATAAATAAAAAAAGCCACTTTCAGAGGTTGCCATCCCACCACACTTAGTTAGCAAAAATATTTTTTACAAACAAGATGATATCACAACACTCCATGATATTAATATGATATGTTCCCTGATCTGTAAAGCAGCTGGTTATCTTGCTTGGCACCGATAAGAAAAAGTGCTGTGGATTTCCAGTTTGTGAGCACATTTGGGCTGAATCTTTCACACGTCACAAATTGCAGATGGGAAGCAGTGATCTCGAACAGCCGATCACCTCAGCGTGACCATCTGACACCTTCCATTTAGGAAAATAATACTTTCTATCTTAGCATACTCTCTCCTCTGCAGCCAGGCAGAGGAAATATGCCTGGAAGAGTTTCAACCTCAAACTTTCCCTTCGCTTGGACCCATTCAGCCTTGTTTCTTTAGATAGATTGTTTTAGATTAGCTTTCTTTTTGTGTTAACAATGTATGTTTGCAGCGAGCGCATGGATTTGCTGAAGGTACATTGAAAATATGCCGTTTTTAATGCATTAAGGGAGCATTTTTTTTAAGTCATGCCTTGATGTGCTGTTAGGATTTTTTGTATTTTAGACCCAAACCAACCAAAATCATGTTCCTGTAGCTCAACTAGTAGTGCAACACCAATGTCAATGGTTCAATTCTCAGAAAGCACAAATGCATATTGTAAATGCAAAGGATGCAAAATGAAAAAATAAAAAAAATATTTTTTTTGTGTGCACAATATGAATGCATCATGATTGGGATTGCACTCGCAACCTTCAATTTTAGCATCATTAATCTAACATCATTCAGTTGTGCTTCTAGGAGCCTTATTTCAATTGATTATAGACAATATTGACGTATACTGTTCTGCATATGCATATAGGATAACAGTATTTAACAAAATGTCAAATTAAAGAATTGTCTCTTTCACTCCATGAGTAATAATTGTATTTAATTGACCAGATCCCACAATAAATTGAATTATAATTTAAATTGGAATAACAGGAAGAGGAATTTTCTAGAAATGTTTATCATCTATCTATCTATCTATCTATCTATCTATCTATCTATCTATCTATCTATCTATCTATCTATCTATCTATCTATCTATCTATCTATCTATCTATCTATCTATCTATCTATCTATCTATCTGTCTGTCTGTCTGTCTGTCTGTCTGTCTTATATCTATCTATCTATTGGTCTGTCTGTCCATCTATCGTTCTATCTATCTATTGTTCTGTCTATTCATCTGTCATTCTATCTATCTATCTATCTATTTATCTGTCTGTCTGTCCATCTGTCTGTCTCTCTGTCTGTCTGTCCATCTGTCTGTCTGTCTGTCCATCTGTCTGTCTCTGTCTGTCTGTCTATGTATCTATTGATCTGTCTGTCTATTATCTATCTATCGTTCTGTCTATCCATCTATCTATCCATCTATCTATCTATCTATCTATCTATCTATCTATCTATCTATCTATCTATCTATCTATCTATCTATCTATCTATCTATCTATCTATCTATCTATCTGTCTATCTATCTTTCTCAATACAATTTTGAAAAAATATTGGGGTGTTAACCTTAAAAGCAAATGACTGGCAAGTATTTCAACAGTCTCTGTCAAGCAACTATAGTCAGATTTTTGTCTCCATATCTTGATTGAACATTTTTTCTCCACGCTTTGAACATCACACATACACACGCACCTTCATCCTGAGTGTGACATAAAACCCAGATCCACTGACGTCTGGCCTGCGGTCCACTCATGGGTGCAGTGTCTGTAATTTGAGCGATAAATAGGAGTTGGTTTAACAGTTATGGCGAGAGTTGTAAATCTGGTCTGCGTTTCGTGGTCTCGGCGGGTTTAATTAGCCCACAGATTCCACTTCTAACGTGACGAGGCTCGCTCAACACCCCTCCGTAACGTGGCACAGGCGGAGTGCCCCTCCGTCTAAAGTCCACCGGCCCCCGGAGAGCCCGTAGCAGTGCAGAGCTTAAAGATTCAAACACGGCCATCTCAGCCGGTATAACAAGTCAACAGAGAATTAGCTGATGTCATATCAATTGAGCCGCTTGGTCTCTTCAAGTCACGAGCACACACTCTTCACTGAGGAGGAGTGAGGAAAACTGTCATTGTAATCCCAGGTACTTCAAATAATCCAAAGGGCAGATCTACGCTCAAGCTGTCACTTAGCGTTTGTTGTAAATGTTCACTTCATAAACCTTAATTACTTCCCTACTTTCCACCAAACGCTCTTCCAGTAGGCCTATGAGATTGATTGTTCGAGTGCTGCGAGTCTGTATATTTTTACCACAACCTTCAGTACGTAACTCAGCATACAACATTTGTGAATGTGATACCTCAAATCATGCATTTGTTGTGTTATTTTAAGAAATCAGACAATAACTGTATATCAATAACTAAGGAGCCATTTACACGACACCAATTTTTTCAACTAAAAACGGAAAAAATGTATGTGTTTTGGCCGCTCATTTACACGACAACAGCATTTTGGGGGCCTCAAAAACTTTTTAAAAACTATATTGTTATTGTCCCCGTGTAAACTATTAAATTTAATTAAATTCACATTGATTTGTATAGAACATTTCACAATACATATTGTTTCAAAGCAGCTTTACAGAAAATACATGTTTCTACATTACAATTTTGAGTGATCTGTTCTCAGAAGTGACTTATTTCCATAAGTCAGAAATGTACAGTTCTTAAATAATACAAATCATGTAGTTGGCTAACATCATGTTTTCATTTAGGCAGAAACAATGAGCTCATTAACTCAATTATTACAAGTTGTGATCGTAGTGACCGTAATGATTACAACATTACAATAAACTACAAAAACGCACATTTGTGAAAACCGCGACGTCATGCGCATGCGTAATAAATGTTCAGTCTACAGGCCCGTAGTGTGTCTTTAGAAAGTGACATCGCCATCTACTGGCCAGGCGTAACACAGCGCTTCTAGTTGTTATCGCGGATCTGTGTGAGCGGGATCGTTTTGACAACGTTGTCGTCTGTACGCGAAAAATCCAAAGAAAAAACTTTTCCACTTTTAGTACAAAGTTATTGTGTAAACGTAGGCTACCCTAAAATAACACTGGGTATCACTGCACATGCAAGTAAAAGTTAATTGATGCACTCTATATAAAGTTTGTATCCATTTATAAGCAATACCTAATAGTGTTAATACTTTTAATAATTAATAGTATTACGGTAATAGTGTCTTAAATCTCTCAGTAAGATTTATCTTATGTTAAACATCTGTTAACAATCAGACGTTTGTTTGTTTTTTTAAACGTTGATGTTGTGAATCATTATTTTAATGAATGCGTTCACTTTAAGTAGTGTAAGGAGAGTGAAGGCATGAGGACAGCAGTAAAACTGTCATTAGGTGCACATGAAGTGCTATATCAAGCCATTTATGGTGTCGAAAGCCCACAAAAAAAAAGAAACAAAAGTTTAATTCTTCACTTGATCCATATGCTTTATCTCAAACCTTTTCTTTTAATGGCTTTGTAAGCTTGATGCTGTTTTCCAGATGGCAATGTACCATTATAAATCTGTCTTGCATGTCAAGCAACTATGCTATAATATGAAGATTTAGAAGCGTTAATCTTACCTGCTAACAAACACTACATATGTTTGACTAATTGGGCATATACATTGCAATGCTGCATGACTTGATATATTGTATATGTTCTGTATTTTATTAAAATATTCCTTTATCTCATATTATATTCTGAAATGGACTAATGTCTATTCGCTGATCACAATGCATTCATTTTATGGCATAGCATCAAATGATACTGCTAATATCTGTCTTTCTGATCTTTAGTAGCTACATCACGACATAGGCCTATAGAAAAATGCTAAGATTTTGAATATCTCTGTTGAGGAATATTATAGTTTGTTCTTCCAGGACATTTAATGAATTCTGCAATAGAATATTAGATCTTTATAAAACACACTATGTGGTTGTTGTTATTTTTAAAGGGGCTATGTAAGCATTTTGTTTTAATAGCTTTTTTATTGCTAATGTTTGAACAGTTTGTAACGACTTAAAAAAACGAGACCTTCCCCTACTTCCTAGATTCTCTATGAAAGTCTGACTGATATTTCCGTGAAGGACTCGGAACAGTTTTGCCGGGAAAATCAAAAGAATGTGACGTTTACCCGCGCTCCCGAGAGCCTTTCTTCCGTTCTATTACTCATGAAATGTTATACAATGTTAAGGATAATGCTTTAGAGTCATTCTGCACTGTAATGTCCATGTTTCATGCATGGAAAGGGATTCATTCAAACTATAGTCTCACATAGCCAGATCTAGTCTATAGTCTATAAACTATAGTCTCCATGATGCCGGTGAATTGCAGAGCTGGTGTATTCACATCGCTATGATCAGATGCTTTCCTAACTGCTGTTTTCTCACCCCTGTTATTTTTGTTGTGTTTATTTTGTTTCTGAGAAAAGCGCACAGCACATATTTAGGCTAAGGTCATCTAAAGGTCGGTCTCAGTAGCGTGGACGGCGGTGTTCACAAACAGTAAATCACTGCAAAGTATACAGCAAAGAAAGAAAAGGAACTTCACTGTGAGTTCATCGAGCCTTGAGTCACATTCAGTCTCTTGTAGTACACACTGTATGTCACACGTGCACGAGTGTGAGCACGCGCAATAAGTTGCTGGCTGCAGTTCACTTAACGGCCAGTGGTGTCACTAATAACAAGGGTTTCTGAATTCTACATACTATAGCTCCTTTAAAGTCCGCGTGAACCGGAAGTTGCAAACGACTTTTCTCAAGTGTTGTGACGCATTTACGCGTTGTGACGTATATGGCCAGGATGCCAGTAAACTAATAATGTGTAGACATTATTCCTTTTCTTTTTCAGAAAAATGCATTCATGATTTTCCTTATTCTGTTCACAACAGATACCACAAGCTGTCACATGATGACAGTTGAGCTGTATAAAAGAGTGGAGTATGGTTTATTGAATATAATGCAAAGCTGAAATATGTGTATATGTGGGCCAACGGGCATCTAATGCAACAAGATGTTACCAATGCATCACATGATCACAGACGAATCTCATGAATGCCGTGCATAGATCAAGAATATGTGTTTAATCAAGATCACACTCATACCACTTCACATTTCACTTTAGTGAACAGTTTGGAAATTAAATAGTGTTTAGGTCTGTATATCTGGTAGATAATACAAATGAAATGCATGCAATTTGGTTGCAACTTGCAAATGGAAATAAAATCGTCCAACATACTTTAAAATATTCAATATGGTTAGTGGAGAACAGCTGCCAGCATTCTACCTTTTTATACATTTCTCTATGAAGTGTATTTTTGCTATTGTATTAGTGTCCTTTTTTAGATGATTCTATTAACTAAGATTTTCACTGCACTGAAAGGCACAGTGTGTGAGGAGAACTATCAAAGAACGCATGAGGACGTATGAGTAATGCATCAGCAGTAAAACTTTCATTAGGAGCACAGGAAGTGCTATATCTAGTCATGATGCCGAAACAAAACAAAAAAAATGGAAACAAAAAAAGTTTAATCCTTCACTTGATCCATATGCTTTATCTCAAACCTTTTCTTTTAATGGCTTTGTAAGCTTGATGCTGTTTTCCAGATGGCTATGTACCATTATAAATCCGTCTTGCATGTCAAGCAACTATATTATTTTATAATATGAAGATTTAGTTACCTGCTATCTGCTTTTTCTGCAGACTGTTTCAGTAGATACACACACGGTTGCCTGTTGTTTGACCAAGACACTTGGATGAGTATAAAACGATGGTGCCTCTATATTTAACCTGGAGAAAACACTATTCAAAGGTCATTATTTTAGTGAACAGAGATGCATAATGTACAGTGACCATATGTTTTTTCCCCCCCAAAAAATAATGATGCTCTCTATATACCTTACTTAAATATGTTTAGTTTCTTATGGATATGAAATTGAAAGAAGTCAAGGCATTTTTTTTTAAATGTTTTCCCCTTCCTTGTCAAATAAATTCAGTGTTTAAAAAGCTGTTTAAAACAATGGAGAACTTAAGAGCTTTGAATTTATTTGGCTCATTAGACACTATATATATATATATATAAAATAATTCACCAGCATTACATTTTAAGACATACATTGATTTGCATTCCATGTCATGTCCATGATGCTCACTCAAGACCACAAGACAAGTTTGCCTAAAGTCCCTCCTTGTTCGTTCTTTTGAAGGACTAAGCAAAAGGAGAAAAAGATGGGGTTATTTTGGCGATGGAGATTAAGGCAGAGGGGGGCTTTTTGTCATTTGTGCGAGACAAGCCATTCATCCATCCCCCGTTCAGAGCCCAAAAAAAAGGCTGGTCCCAGAAATTAGCAGTTTCAGCTCAGCAGCAGAGGCGTCGGGCTGTGAAGGAACAGAGAAATTGACTAATTAGCAATGCGCACTAAAACTTGACGGTTCTCTCCATAACGCAGAGAGAAAGAGAGGAAAGACTCGCCTTTTCTCCTCTCCTCTTTTTCCATAGATGTTTGAAATCGCAGTCATTTACGCTCGACAGTTTTTACAATAGCCTTGAGCCATAATTTTGCGAGTCTCTCCAGCATCCATACCCCTGCGCGGTCTCTCTCCACCGGCCATGCGCGTCCGTTTCTCTCCCCGACCGTGGATTTCCTATTACTCTCGTTACGACTCACTGAGCCCCAGGCCCAAGGATAATGATGTGTTGTTTCTTGGTAGCATAATTTGTCACACGTATATTTCTTCTTCTTCTTCTTCTTCTTCTCTTGCAGAAAGCACACAGCTCCTCTCACACTCACACACACTTCTTCTTCTTGTTAATTCAGAGGGAACATAAATGATCAATGAGCTTGAATGAGCGGGGATCAATGGTTAGGATTCTGATCCATCGATTATAGACTTTTCCAACAGGACTGAACAAAGAAAGTGCACAGAAGGAGCCACAGCTTTACTTTTCTTTAAGTCAGGTAAGTTTTTGGATACCTACTACTAGCATTCAGCACGGGTGCGCACTGTGCGTAGATTTTCCATGGGCTGAAAGTTGCCGTTTCTTCTGGTGTTCTGTCTCAGATTGGGTGATAAATACCGCGTGTGTTGTTGAACGGAGCGATTGCATTGTGTTGTTGCCGACCAAAGCGATGCGCAACCGCACATCTATGGTGGTGATGCTGATGTTGCGGGAGACAAACTAATTGCTTTTGTATCGCATATCGGGGGGAATGCGTGCATGCATTTATGTCTTGTAAGGGGGTGTGTGTTTGCGTGGCCGGATAACAGATAGCGGGCAGTTTGGAGCTACATCGTGGGCTTTGCTTTTCAACAACCCAGCTTAGTTTGTTTCAACGACCATTGGATTTGACGTGCTCGCGAACGCATGCATGAGACATATAGATGGGTATGCAACTATTCATGTGTTTTTGAATGCATGTGTTTGTTGTAAAGCAGCTGATGGGCTATGCATTATAGTATACTGTTGAGATGCACAAATCCAACTTTGCATGCATGCATTATATACTGTTAAGATGCACAAATCCAACTTTGCATGCATGCATGCATGAATGATATATACTTTTAGAATGCATATGCTTTTATAAAACCGTCTGATGCAGTGTAGTGCACCAATGGCATTGTTTACTCGCAGGAGGTGTGCGCAGCCCCGAAGTCATGTCCAGATCGGGTGACCGAACCTCCACGTTTGACCCGACTCACAGCGACACTCTGCTGCACGGTCTCAACCTGCTGTGGAGAAAGCAGCTCTTCTGCGATGTGACTCTCACGGCGCAGGGACAGCAGTTCCACTGCCACAAAGCCGTGCTGGCGTCCTGCTCGCAGTACTTCAGGTCCCTGTTCTCCACGCACATGCTGAGCAGAGAAGACGGGCTGGCGGCGAAGGACCAAGGCAGCAGCGGCACCCCGTCCTCCTCCCCCGACGACAAGCTCCTGCCCAGCCCACGCTCCAGCATCAACAACCTGGTGCTCCAGGGCTGCTCCTCCATCGGTCTGCGGCTGGTGCTGGAGTACCTCTACACGGCCAACGTCACCCTCTCCCTGGACACGGTGGAGGAGGTGCTCTCCGTCAGCAAGATCCTCAACATCCCCCAGATCACCAAACTCAGCGTGCAGTTCCTCAACGACCAGATCTCGGTGCAAAACTACAAGCAGATCTGCAAGATCGCAGCTCTGCACGGGCTGGACGAGACCAAGAAGCTCGCCAACAAGTACCTGGTGGAGGACGTGCTTCTCTTGAACTTTGAGGAGATGTGCGCCATGCTGGACGCCCTGCCTCCGCCCGTGGAGTCGGAGCTGGCGCTCTTTCAGATGTCCGTGCTGTGGTTGGAGCACGACAGGGAGACCAGGATGCACTACGCTCCCGACCTGATGAAGCGCCTGCGTTTCGCCCTCATCCCGGCCCCGGAGCTGGTGGAGAGGGTGCAGTCGGTGGACTTTATGAGGAATGACCAGGTGTGCCAGAAACTGCTCATGGATGCCATGAACTACCACCTGATGCCCTTCAGACAGCACTGCAGACAGACCACAGCCAGCAGGTAGGATCTTCTGCATGCTCTTAACATATACATGTCATACTTTTTGTGTTTTTATTGTAAAAATACATTTTAACGTTAACAAATTTAACCCAGGGGTTGTGTGCATGGAAACAAAAACTGCATACAGTAAGAAAATGTATATTTTTACAGTTTTGTCTCAATTTGCAAAACAAGAAAAATCAAGTTTGTTTTCATCTGTCAGGTTGTGTATGTCAGACATGAGTATGTTAATGTAGAGTATACACACTGTGCACGTGATCTTGCCCTGATGCTATTGGAACAGGCTTGTGTGACAGGTGTCTGTAAACAGATCAATCTTTTTTTTTTTTGCAAAGATCTCATACATTCTTTCGTGCTGCATAGCTAACTTGTGAATTGAATTAGATTAGATTTGCACTCTTTTGTCTGAATATCTGATCCATGTTTGTTCACAGAGTTTCCACGCTTTGCCTTATCTGTGAGATCCTCCTTCTATTCCTCATAGTGCTGTTTCAGGGTTGATTAATTTCAGCACTGTTGCAAGCTTGCATACTGCAGACATTATTGCAGTCTGCAGATGGGATAATTAGCAGGAATAGGTGACCGTGGAATAAACTGGAATCAGTTGTTGGAGAATATGAGAGAGTGAGAGATTGTTTGCAATGAGATTCTCATTTTAAATGTCTCTCTTTTTAACTTTGGAATCAGGAATTAAGACGTTATGAAAGTCAAAGGGGCCTGATATGTATATAAATATGGATTTGCTAACAGAATTAGATCAATAAATAGTTTGATTGTTATTATCTGGCGATCACTCATTGTGTATCAGCCCTCCTCACCTGTGTTAATATCAATTGCTGAGCATCATCCATGAACTTGAATGACTCTATTGAAGCGTCCTGATGATGAAACTAGTGTTGAAGACTGTGTAGTTTGTCCAAGGCTAGAGTTGTCCATTTACATCCCAGGCTCAATCTTCTAGAGCTGACAGGGATTGTAAATATTGAACACCCAGACTTTTAAGCACTTATTCAATCTGAGAGGCTAACTGCAAGGTCTCTAAACTGATCATAGTAATGTGCAGCCAAAATTTTTAGTATTGATTCGACATAAGTTGATTTGTTTAATTAAATTATTGATTGACTGAATGGATGGATGCATATTTAGAATCTAAGCAAGCAGGGGTGATTTGGATATGTCGATGACAGACAGTAGTCACATGCAAGTCTTTGGCCAATAGGATAAGAGCACATAATAGAACGTCAAGACCTTTACATGGTTTGAATCACAAGCACTGTTGTCAATATTCCAGGTGTAACAGTTGTTGGGGCATTTAGGGATAGCGTTTAAAGCAAACTATACGCACCTGTGAAAATGTGACCGAATGCAATGTTGCATGATTTATTTGTGCTTATGTTAATGATTTTGCAATTTTAAATGAGACTTATAATGAAGAGTTATTAGATTGAGTTTTACACTAGTCACTTAAATCAACATCGCAGATTACAAATCCTTATAGAGATGCATCATCGCAGTGAGCCTAATTGATTCAACAACTTAAAATGAACAAATCAATAAAAATCATTTCTGTTTACTTTTTTCCGTTAATTTGACGGTGTTGATAGAGTCATTCAGCATTAATATTTTCCCATGTTCTCTGCTCAGCTTGCTGTGTTTGTACACGCTTTTACCTTGCTGTGGCATCTCATTCAATATGTAATTGCTCTGCACTAATAACAGCTAATGACAGAATTGCTAATGAATCGGTTTCCCCCGTCCCTCTGTAACACAGGATTCGCTCAAACAAACGGATGCTCCTGTTGGTCGGGGGCCTGCCTCCGGGTCCAGACCGCCTCCCTAGTAATCTGGTTCAGTACTACGACGACGAAAAGAAGACATGGAAGATCCTTACAAGTGAGTGCACGCTCTTGTCTTGCTAGCATAGATCTTTTCTCTTCCACAGGAAGAACCCTGGCTGCGTTGGGTTGTGCTTCATCGCAGGGCAGAATAGAGCGAGAGCTTCCTGAGATGCAGGAGGTAATGATGTATCACTATCACTTTTAATGTAACTTTTTAATCAGAGCATGACTGCCTTCACACCATTGTGGAGCTGGAACGCCTGGATTCACTTGTGTGTGTGTTTTTTCTGTCTTTTTGCATAAGCGTGCCGGCAAGATTAATTTTAATCTAATGATCTCGGGAAGATTCATCATCAGAAGATGACACGTATTCTTATTGAACTGCTTTATTAGGGCAAACGTTCTCGTAAGTGCATTTGTCTTCGCGAGCAGCAGGGAAGGAACAGGAACAGGAGTGGTTTGCGTACTGACAGTAGTGTGTCGTGTGTTTTGGCATGACGAATTAGAACCAGAATTCTCAGAAGGATTTAAATGACAACAGCAGAGATCAAACGTGTCGGAATCTTGAGTACTGACATCATAATCATGAAAAATGATGTCATAATAGAGTAGTCGTGGAATGGAATCTGCCTTTTTTTAAATACTCAGACAAAGCTCTTTCAAAGTTCCTAATTAGTATGTCTCATTTAAGTCTCAACTTTGTCTCAGATGTTTCTCCTAATACCAGAGAAAGACACAAAAGAAGCAATGGTTGACATGTAGTAGAGAGCGGTGTAAATAAAAGGTGGCATAGCTCCGATAATTTAGTTTTAGAAGAATTTAATGAGATCATGTTGCACATGATCAGGAGGCAAACGTTTCTATTTGCACTTCTTTTCATTTAATTTCAGTCTAAAAGAAGCAATTAAAGGAATACCCCAACCAAAAATGAAAATTCTGTCTTAATTTAATCACGTCGATCCAAAACTGTATGTTTGTCTTGTTCTGTGGAACATAAAAGAAGATATTTTAAGAAATGTGTCAGTGTTGTTGTGTTTATTTGTCTATAAAATTAAGATCTAGTGTTGTTTGGTTCCCAACGTTCTTAAAAATATCATCTTTTGCGTTCTGCAGAAGAAACATGCATACAGGTTTGAAACATTATGCGGAAGAGTAAACAAAGACAGAATTTCCCTTTAAGAAACGTTCATATTGAGATCTCTGACTTTTGATTGCAGACATTAGCAAATCTGAGCACAGTTTGAGACATTGTCGTGATCTCTTCTGAAATCGAGAGGAGATTACAAGGCTCTTTTTCTCAGGTGAGAAGCTGGAGACAGGTCTCATTTGCTCTAAATGTAATTTCATTGCTGTCTACAAGAAACAATTGAGGCAATAAAGAGATCTTCTTGGTGATTTTTCTTTCCTATGCATTTGCATATTTTCCTCGAAACAAATTGTTAGTTGATATAATGCATCAGAGTCAAAAGTGCTATTGCTTGTGATTACTGCGGCTAGCTGTTAGCCCTAATGCTAACTGTTAGCCGGATAGTTAAAACTGTGTATTATTGTACAAATAAACTCTCTGAACTAGTTCAGAGTCAGTCTGTTGCTGTCTGCACTTGTGTCAGTTACACTGTGTGTATGGCAAGCTCCAGGTGGCTTTTGGGATAGCAAATGAGTTTGTTCTTTTAAAACATAGCAGGTCATGTGTTTGAAGATAAACTTGGCTAGTCGAAATTCTTTGAAAGTCCAGTTTTATAGCTCTTTTTAAACCATATAAATGGATTATAATCCTAAATGACTTCTATTTAGCTCAATATAAGATGCAAAGTAAGTTCGTTTTTGTAATTTAGCAATGAGCCAAGACACAATGTATTATGATTTAATTAAAAGGATTCTATAGTGTCTGTTCCTTACCGAGGGAAAACAAGGACATAAACGGACGTGCAGTCATTTTGTTTTATGGCTAAGATTGCGTTCAGTCATCCAATCACTGCGTCGCTGAGGTGTGAGACCTACAAAGACACCTTACGCTCCGAAACCTGCTTGTAAGCGTTTGGCAGCATGCATAACATTCATTAATGAATTACATCTGGATCTATATAACTTACACTCATAAGGTCATAGTGTAATGTCCTTTATTTCTGCCTCAGACGTCGAGTCTTAAATGGCCCATGGCCAGGCGGAGCGACCAAACTGCAAAATCATCCTGTGAACACACCAGCAGCCCCTTGATGTCGTTTGGGGTGTGCAGGTTATTAACATTCAATCATAACTTTGCAATGAGCCGAAACCCAAAAGGGGGGGAACAGGGACTGATTAAAACCTTCATCAGCACTATTTAGGATGGTTCTCATGACTGGCTGCACCTCTCTGCTTCTCTGGCTCTCTGCTCTGTGCTGAGACTGCCACCTTGTGCACTCAGTGTGCTATGAGGATTTCTGTTATTTCTGTTGATTATTCCATATTGTACATTATTCCTTTAGATTGGTGACAACACCACTTTCACTTTAGACATTGAAGTAAACAAATGAAGAAATTCCTTTATGCATTATTAAGAAATAAAGACTTTTTCATAGCCATTAAGATTTTTTTTTTTTTGCATGGTGAACTAATTTTCATAAGCACTTTCCATTTTACTTTTTTTTTTATTTCTATTAATCTCAATGATTCTCATTATATTTTGTATAATTTTTCTTTTTGCAGTTTTATATTTAAAAAGCAGCATAGATTAAAAGCAGTTCAATACACATTACTAATAATAAATACTTACATTGATATTACAATGAATTCACAAACTGAATTCAAATATATATTATAGTTTTTTATTTAATGATTGATTTCCTTATATTTACATTGATACGTTTTCATGACAATTAAGCACTTTTCTATTTTACTTTTATTTATTTGTATTCTTCTCAATGATGATTCTCATTGAATTTACATTACTTTAATAGTTGTTTTTACTGTATAAAAGTTTTTAAATCTGAATAAAAAAAAGCAGTAAAATAAACATGATGAATAAATACTTACATCAATAATATAAATTCTCAAACTGAAATCATATATATATATATAATACTGATATGATTTAAGTTTGTGAATTTTAGTATTGATGTAAGTATTTGGTGTGTATGTGTGTGTGTGTGTATATATATATACAATATATGGTCCTAAAAATTAAAAATCTTATTTTTTTCTTTTGATTTTGGAGTGAAATATGACACAGGCATACTGTCTTAAACTTCACCTCTTTTTTTGTGTGTTAAAAGGCTGAAAAACAAAGACCTTTTGAGCTGAATTTCAGGACATTTGTTCCTTTAAAAGTCAATATCATATGTCTTCACTGTGTGCAGGCTTCTTATCAGTCAGTTTAGCAATATGATGCATCTGCACCTGTGTAGATCAGGCTGTAAGATCAATACCAAAGCCTAGACTGTGACCTCTTGATCATTTGAATCATTGAGTCTGTTGGGACGTGTGTGTGTGTGTGTGTGTCACGTGTGCAGCAGTAAATGTCAGCTGGCCACAAAAGCCTTGCATGGCTCCAGAGAAGCCAAATAATTCCCTCCCTGACAGTTGGATCTCTGTCAATCAGGTTTTGTGTGCAGCGAGACAGTCGGGAGGTTCCCCTCGTGGGACTCAGTCAGTCTGAATCCGTTCTCAATGGAAAGGCCTCTGTGCGTCAGACTCCAGCTAGATTGCGGTAGAAGAGGCCAATCGGAAAAAAAGCGCGATTCAAGGCTGTCTAATTTTACAGCAACTGTGATCCATCAGGCAGCGGAGATGTGACAGTGGGAATGAATGATGGAGGCAGACAGGTGGCTCTTAGCGTACGACTGATTTACGCTGCACGGGCACCGGACGGAGATTTATGGAGTGAACATGATCATGTTCATTATGACTGTCACCCTAAGACCATTTCTCTCTATTTCAACTGGGGGTCACTTTTGCAGGAGCTGGAGAATTACAAAAGATGGAGACAGGAAGGAATAGTGCAGCATATCAGAAACCCACCACAAGCCTGTTCGTATGAGGAATTAGCTACTATTTGATTGGTTGTGACAGCGTTTTATTCACAATATTGAGAAAAGTGCAGTTAAATAAGGCTTTTTTCTCTCTCTTTTTTCATAACCATCAGAAAAAGTTGACTGTCAACCTCAGGAGGTCAAACGAAATATTGAATACTGTGGGGTTTAAAAAAAATGTTTTACATTTTTTTAAATGATACTTTAATTTTTACAACTTTGATCTGCGTGATGTCTCTGAATGAATAATAAATACACATTAAAACAAAATTAGATCAAATGTATATACACACATACATTTTCACAATATTGAATTTGGGGTTTTCATAAGCAGTAAGCCATAATCATCAAAATTATAACAAATAAAGGCTTGAAATATCTCACTTTGCATGTAATGAGTCAATATAATATATTAGTTTCACCTTTTAGGTTGAATTACTGAAATAAATGAACTTTTGCACGATATTAAAATTTTTCGAGTTTCATCTCTCTCTCTGTGTGTGTGTGTGTGTGTGTGTGTGTGTGTGTGTAAGTATATATCATTATTTATATATATATATATATATATATATATATATATATATATATATATATATATATATATATATATATATATATACTTAATATAGCAGTGAATAGTTAAACTTGTCAAATCCTGACCAGATATTTAGTGATTTAATGTTTCTTGAGTGTTATTTCTTTGTGGGATTAGTGGGTTTACTGCATTGGTTGACTTTACATTATCCTTTACATATTTAATACAATATCAAATTATGTGTAAACTATAAATGAATATCATTGGCTTGACCTTTCACTATTCAGAAGTATCATTCTCTCATTGCCATAAGCACTAGACTCATCTGTTCGGTCTCTGTGTTGCAGTAATGCCGTATAACAGCGCACATCACTGTGTAGTCGAGGTGGAGAACTTCCTGCTTTTATTGGGTGGAGAAGACCAGTGGAACCCTAATGGTAAAACATGAATTCATGTCTATGAAAAGCTGTGCTCAATCAGTGTTATCACTGACATTGAGTTTATAATTCATTAAATGTGTATTATTGCTATGAAATCAGTGTTTTTATTGTATTTTAAACAATGTTTATAATGTAATAATACTAATAAGTGTTTCATCTTCGCAGGCAAACACAGCACCAACTTTGTAAGTCGGTATGATCCGAGATTCAATAGCTGGATACAACTACCGCCCATGCAGGAGAGGTATGATGCCTTCTGAAAATGACTTATTATTCATAAAATAATAAGAGCTCTTCATAACATGGCTATAATTATTTCTTAAGCCTTTGTGATGAATTTTTCACTCTTGGCTGCGACGGGGATATTTGCTGTAAACAGTGTCTACGTTGACTGATTTTAAGAGACGATCTTTTCATCTTGTCTTTGTTTCAGGAGAGCGAGTTTCTTCGCTTGCTGCCTGGATAAGCACTTGTATGTTGTTGGGGGAAGGAACGAGACAGGTTATCTGTCTAGCGTTGAAGCCTATAACCTTGAGACAAACGAATGGAATTACGTTTCGTCTCTTCCACAGCCGCTCGCTGCACACGCAGGCGCCGTGCACAATGGGAAAATATACATCTCAGGTTTGACGATACACCTCATCCAAACAGTGAATGAATCAAAGTTTCTGAGACGTTACTAACAGGTGTCGTTACAGCGACGTGGTCTGGAAGTGACTTGCTGTACTATTAACGGCACAGTTCAATGTTATGTTGAACACTAGAAAAGCTACTTTTATTTTAAATGCATTTTAAATTCAACAAAATGGCACTCGAAAGCCAAAGATTTTTGGACAGGACTATTTATCCATTGGGAATTAATTGGATTGTGAAAAGTGTCTCTGGTCAAACTTTAGTTAAGGGTCCAATTCTCACTATTAACTACGACTTTTGTCTCAACAAACTCTTAATTACTGCTTATTAATAGTTAGTAAGGTAGTTGTTAAGTTTAGGTATTAGGTAGGATTATTAAGGGATGTAGAATAAGGTCATGCAGAATAATGCATTAATATGTGCTTTATAAGTACTAATAAACAGCCAATATAGTAATAGGCATGCTAATAAGCAAATAGTTAATAAACTAAAGTGATACAATGTCTCTCTCTATATGACACATGATTGGGCAAAAAGTACTTTAAAGTACAGTACACTGTAAAAAAAAATTGCCAGAAATTTACTGTATAATATACAGTAGCAACATTTTAGGTTTTACAGACTTAACTTAAAATTTACAGTAATAAACCATATTTCATTATCTGATATAATGTTAATTTACTGACCTATTTAAGTATTATTATCTGTTTTGTACCATTGTAATACACTGATAACCACCAATCACAGCAGAGATGAGAGTCACATGATCAATCAAAACTAATCACAAGCTGCTTGTCCACAAGAAAGATAATACTGATATACAGAAGCGGCAAACATTCACACAGAAGTCATTCACACAAACACTAAACACCATCATGGTAACACACATGAAATTTAAAAAATTTAATAAACATTAATTTAACAACATTAAATGTAACATAAAACCCTAATGTACATAACTGATTAGAAATAAACTATGAAGAAACAAGTTATTTCAACAAAAATACATAAAATGTGAAGTGTCACACAGGGAATTGTGGGAATGTCAATTTAGGTTTTTTCACTGTAAATCATACAATGAGTTGTTCTTTTTCACTTTCAAAAACTGTAAATTTAACGGTATTTTACAGTAAAATGACATTAAATGTACCATTAGATCTATCACAGTCATTTACCGTATATAGTAAGGAAACTTTCTGTTAACCAATTAACAGTTTTTCACTGTAGTCTTACCGTTAAAATCACGATCATTTTTTATTAGCCAAAAATTTTTTTTTTTTCAGAATAACGTGAATCATCCCTATAGCCTAAACAACACTTGCAACGCCAAGCTCATGGGTTTGATTCCCAGGGAATGCATGAACTGAAGTTTATATATTCAATGCAATGTACTGTAAGTCTTTTTGGATAAAAAAAAAAAAAAAGACCAGGAATGTTCATTTAGAAAGTAAATTTTGATTCCATATTGACTTGATTTTTTGAATATCTTATACTTGTCCTTACGTTGAAACTGGTGTTGTGAACTTGTGTGTGTTATGCTTCAGGTGGGGTTCACAACGGGGAATACGTGTCTTGGCTGTACTGCTACGACCCCGTGATGGACGTGTGGGCTCGGAAACAGGACATGAACACTAAGCGAGCCATACACGCTCTCGCAGGCATGAACGACCGCCTCTACGCGATTGGGGGCAACCACTTAAAGGGTAATTTATATAGCCGTAAACCAAATCTCAGCAGCGGGGGCCGCACTGACTGTGTACACAACAGTGATCAATATAGTTTCATTCAATGATTAGATTCCAAGCTTGCAACACTTGCTAAGTAAGATCTTGGCATATACGCCTGACTGTTTTCTTCTGTGTGTAGGGTTCTCTCATCTGGATGTGATGCTGGTTGAATGCTATGATCCTAAAGCAGATCAGTGGAATATCCTGCAAACGCCCATCTTAGAGGGACGCAGCGGGCCTGGATGTGCTGTTCTTGATGACAGTATTTACCTGGTGGGGGGCTACAGTTGGAGCATGGTAAACACATCTCACTTAAATGCTGGATATAGATATAGAATATATAGATTGTAGGTTGATTCAAGGTGCTATAGGTGAACTGGTTCAACCTATGGTGTGAGGTTGGGGGTGGGGCTATCTGTTTGCCCGACCAATGGCAGAGGGGTTCAGTCAGGAAACCTGTTTAAAAAAAACAACAACCATATTTGCCATTTTTATATTGATAGAAGTGCAGAAATTACACACTTCACCTTCACCTAAAATCTTTGATTATGTTTAACACTCAGTAGTAGAGCTGCACGATTAATCGTTACAAAGATTGCGATCTCGATTCAAACACCCACACAATCTAATTCGCGAACTATCATGATTCACCTGTGTCTATTAAACCTTTGACAAAATCGTATCGGAACGTTGTAGATTCACACTTCCACTGATCCAGAGAGAGCAGTTATCATGTTAGGTATGAAACAGCTTCACAAACAGTCTTTTCCACCACACAGTATTGTTATTTCTGTGTTAGAATAATTCAAAATATCACACAAGTAGGCTACTGAGATAAAGTTTATGATTCGGATATAAACACTGATGTCTACGGAGCAAATTTAAATAATTCAAATATAATCGATCATTAGTTATTAAATTAGAGGCCGCTGACAACACCGTTCTCTCTACACAGACTTTAAACGTGAACCTGTGAGAAACGCTGATGGCGCTCACGTGCGCATTAAGAATGAATTCTATAGTTATGCGCATTTGAATATATGTGCGTAGGTTTGTAATTAAGCCTTAACAAACTACACTGTAAAACGATTTTTTTGGTTTAACTTAAAAAAGCAAGTTACCGTGTTGCCTTAATTTTGAGTTTGTTGTAATAAAAAATTTGAGTTAATACAATGAAGAAGAATGGTTTAATAAAAAGAAACTCAAAATAGTATGTTATCTTCATACATTAGTTATCGATGTTGATTTGACAAAAGATCAAAAGTTGTGAT
Source organism: Phoxinus phoxinus (assembly GCF_949152265.1). Classification (NCBI taxonomy): domain Eukaryota; kingdom Metazoa; phylum Chordata; class Actinopteri; order Cypriniformes; family Leuciscidae; genus Phoxinus; species Phoxinus phoxinus. The sequence continues at coordinate 4,304,939 of NC_136899.1, read as the reverse complement.
AAATCATAAAAATATTTTTTTTACAGTGTACTAGTCTGGCCTTAAACATTTTTAGACAGAATTGTATCACTTCGGGGTAGATACGCGAAACCGAAATTATCCCGACAACACTTTATCTGTAGAGTGGTAAAGGGATCCTCCATAGGGAGAGGCTACCTCCACTTGAAACCAAAAATATTGTGATTCTCAATTTATCCAGAATCATGCAGCTTTAATTCAAATGTAATACAAGTAGAGTTCTGATAAATATTACACATTGGGTGTCAGTCTGGGACTGTTTCAATCGCAAAATCCTTCCAGTGCACTAAAACGATGGCTGCATCCGAACATCCTTCCCTACTATATATATAGTTGGCGATAAAGAGTATGTGACAAAAGTATGTCTGAATTCACAGTGCTCATAAAAGAGTAGGTAAAAAGTGCCCGGATGACCGACTACTGGCGAGATTCTGAAGTGTGCATATGATGGACACTTTACTATCCCATGAGGCCACGGGAGAGGATTTGTGAATGGCAGTGAACCAACGCTGTAGGTCACATGATAATGACAACATGGCGCATGTAGTACGTTCGGATTACATTCATACTACACGCATACATACTATATAGAACGGTCGTGGAGTAATTACTTATCCAAAATAAGTACCTACTCAAGAGAGTACGTTATTTCGGACGCAGCCATTCACTCCCTAAAAAGTCCCACAATGCACAGTGAAAACCAAGGAGCATCGTTGCTCACTACGCCTTCCTTCCACACATCTCCTCGCTCACTAAGTCTGCCTTCTTTCACCTTCGTAATATTGCACGCTTACGTCCATTTCTAAATATCAGCGATGCTGAGACCCTAGTCCACGCTTTCATCACTTCACGGCTTGACTACTGCAATTCTCTTTTCTATGGCTTACCCAATTCATCATTAAATAAAATCCAATATATCCAGAACTCTGCCGCTAGGGTCCTCGCAGACACAAAGAAATCGTCCCACATTACTCCGATTTTATGCATTGGCTACCCGTTCGCTTTCGTACTCAATACACGATACTCCTTATCACAAAGCACTCCATAGTCTTGCCCCCAACTATATTTCTGATCTCATCCATACCGACTCCCCCGTCCGCACACCTAGATCTTCCGATACCGGTCTGTCGATGATCCCACGGCACAAACTATCATCGTTTGGTGGAAGGGCATTCGCTACCCCAACTCTCTGGAATTATACTTATATATAGACCTTTCATCACTACATGATTTCAAAACCCACATTAAAACATATATTTTTGCCACTTGTTTCCCTGACCCCTGACTCTATGTTCTGGTTTCTATATCTCTTTCTATTACGTTACCCTTCTCAGTTTATTTGTATCGTTTCTGTCATGGTTTGTTTGTTTTTTTGTTTGTTTTTTCTTCATTGTAAAGCGACCTTGAGTTTCTGAAAGGCGCTATATAAAATAAACATATTATTATTATTATTACGTATGTTCCCTTCGCGGTAGTTCTGAAGCATGAAATAGGGCTCTAACCGATTAATCGCATCCAAAATAAAAGTTTGTGTTTACATAATATATGTGTGTGTATTGTGTATAATTATTTTGTATATATAAATACACACACATGCATGTAATGGTATATATTTAAGATTTTTTTTATTTATATATAAAATAGTTCTATTTATATATAATATAAATTATATAAAAATATATATGCAGTATATAAATGCAAATATTTCTCAAATATATACATGCATGTGTGTGTATTTATATATACAAAATAATTATACACAATACACACACATATATTATGTAAACACAAACTTTTATTTTGGATGCAATTAATCGCGATTAATCATTTACAGCCCTAGCATGAAACCTAAATCATGAATTTTTGTTGTTGTTGTTGTTGTTATTGTTGTTGTTGTTGTTTAAGACTGTACGTACATGAAATGCATAAAGAAGCATTTTGAAGTATGAAATCTTGTGAGAATAACTAGTTGAACATCTCTTGCAGGGGGCATACAAGTCATCCACCATTTGTTACAGCCCAGAGAAAGGCTCATGGACAGAAATGGAAGGAGAGGTGGCTGAACCTTTAGCCGGGCCGGCCTGTGCCACAGTCATACTGCCGGCCTGTTTACCATTTAACAAATAACTATATAAAATGGCGAAAAAGAGGAAAAACCTGTCGGGATGGAAAGTCAATCGCTGAATCAATGAATCACACAAATGAGGAGACTCTCCCTACGGAACGCCCCCAGCTTTTGAACAGGAGGTGATGAGGTGTACAGATTATTATTTTTTTACTGGTCTGACAAGAGCACTTTGTTTCTTTCATACTTAAAAGTTTTAAACTGATATAATCATCAACTTTGCGTATTTGATGCTCACGTGTGTTGACATTCAACTGCTCACATTCAATCCTTTTTTTATCGTAAATGTTTTTGCTTAACTTGGCATACAGTAGCGCACGCATACTTTTTTGAACCAAATCGATATAGCTTCCATACGTACTTTGTATTTTGTGGAAATGGCTGATTAAGGCAATGCTGAAGTGGGTTGGCAGAGGAATACTCTTGTTTTACAAGCAAAACTCATGATTCTGTGTACGCTGTAGAGTAGATATCAGCTATTTAATATATATCACACCACGTCTGCTTGTTATTGATATTGCCGCCATATTTAAGTGGCATATTGTTATTTGTACAGATGAGAGGGGAATAAATGTCAATTATGAATTTATTAACAAAAAAAACAAAACATTTCAGTAAAACACAAGTTATGATTTATTGTTTGAACAATCAGTATGTTATTTATTTAGCCATGTGGTATATATGCATGGCGTGAAGTGGAAAGCTTATTGTGTTATGCTGTGGGTACATATTTGTTTATGTTCATATCTGTTCATATCTCACAGTGCCTATTTTAAGCATCAGGCTACTTTATTTCAGAAAATTGCCCATTATAAAATCAGACATTTTAAATCACATAAATTATTGGCCTGATTGGTTTCTCTGAGACGTGATCTGAAATCTGAATCTGTTGCACTGGTGTTTGGTGGCCCTTTTCATGAGAAAAGGGAATGTTTTTCATTGTTGTAAATAATCGCTTGCAGTGGAACATTTTTGTGCTCATAGGATTTATTCTCAAATCCTGTTATGTTCTTTACATTTAGTCTATGAAAATAAAAACTGAATTTCTGGATCAATAATCTGTCTGCGCTACACCTCAACAACACAACACCTCAATCTACTGTATATAAAACTGTTTATGTGTTTGCAGTATTACAAGAATTCTCTGTTTCATAGCAGTGTGTGCAATAATGTTTAATTTACTTATTAGAAAAACTTTGTTTAAATACGATGACAAGTCCGATAAAATGTTTGAATTTATTGTAAGGCCAAAGTACAGGTAAAACATGAGTGTTACTTTCAGCAGACATACTGTGTATAAAGTATAAAGTAACTGTACTGTGACAAACTGAAGGTAAGAACTGAATCAGCTGCTCATATTTCAAGGATTGAAACACTTGGGCCTTTTTTTATCAGAAAAGGTTTGCCTTTTAACGCCAGCATTCAACTTCCTTAAGACAGCTGGAAATGAGGTGTACTGTAGGTGAGAACGGGGAAAGTTGTCACCCTTTCTTGTTTTTTGACCAATGAACAATATTTGAACAAATCCTGTAAATCTTGGTTATTTTTTTCTACATATCTAATACATTTTAATATTAAAAGTGCAGATTAAGATAAGCTAACAATGAATATAGTCTATATTTATAAATTAACATGAACCAGAATTAACACATGCTATAAAAAAAATGTAGTTCTGTTTGCGATTTTTTACATTACAGGGATAGTTCACCCTAAAATTTTTAATTCTGTCATAATTTACTCAGCCTCAAGAATATGGGCAACCAAACAGTTTATGGACTCCATTGACTTCCATAGAATAAGTCAATGGGGTACATCAACTGTTTCATATTCTTCAAAATATCTTCTTTTGTGTTCAGCAGAAGAAATAAATTCATACAGGATTGGAACAACTTGAGGGTGAGCAAATGATGACAGAGTTTTAATTTTTGGGCAAACTATCCATTAAAATGTTCTTCAATGGCTATATTTCTGCAGTTCTGTCATAACTCTCCTGTACAGTAGGTGGCAGCGGAGCACTCGACTAGTCTAGACGAAGACGAAGAAATGTTTGTGTACATGTGATATAAAACAACTATTGAATTAAAGAAACCTCAGTCATTTATTTGTCATTAATTCGGCGCAACAACATCATTATCATGCACGGCGTATGATTTTATCTCCATTAAATTATTGTAAAAGTAAACGACCGGTCACTTTGTTTATAACTAGTGCTTGTCAGATTTGACTGAATAATGTTTAAGACGCTGTCGCTGTCATATGCTGTTTTAGACTTTGAACCCAAAACGCATCCAATAAACTCCTCTAAGAGCTTGAAATAAGCAAAAACAGAAAAAAGGGGAAGATTTTACATTCAGAAGGTCTCTTGTACCGAACTTTCACAATGCCAGCCATGGAGAAGAACAGCAGTGTGAAAAGGTAAGACTTGAACTGACATCTCTATCTTCTATAATAAGAGATCTGTGTCATAGAATACAAGAAATACAGCTGTTTTTGTGATGGTATTTTGAGCCCTACATGTAACTAACTTAGTTGACTTGAGTTGTGTGGATGTGTTTTTTCCTCAAGACCAAAGCTGGACTGGAGGTTTCTGCAAAGGTTCTGCAGCATTCTGAAGATCCTCTTCCCATCCTGGTCCAACCTGAGTGTCCTGATGTTCATGACGCTTCTTGGAGTCACACTTTCAGGTAATAAACTTTTAACATCTGCACTGGGTTATGATGGCTTTTTTTGTCTTCTCTCTGTGTTTTTTTTCAATGTATTTTTCTTTTCTTTTAGTCCAGCTTGTGATTTATCAAGTGGGTCTTATTCCGAGTCAGTTCTACGAGGTTCTGTCTGAGAGGAGCTATGGGAAGTTCAAAGATCTGGTGGGGGTTGCGGTTCTGCTCATCCTGGTTAATTCAACCGTGAGTTTGGTATTGTATGTACAGTAGTTTTCTGCAAGTCGCTTCACAAATCAAATATGGGTTAAATTGAGCAGCAACATAATTGATGGACTAAAGAGGTTGTACTGCGCTTGTGATATGTATACTGTATATTGCTTTGGATAGAAGTGTCAGCTAAATATCCAATCAAGGATTCATAATAAATCACTAATCAATAATATACCTGTTCCTCAGCTGAAGAGTCTAGACCAGTACATCTCCAGTCTGCTGTATGTGAGCTGGAGAAAGTCTTTAACTGAAGAAATCCATGACACATACTTCAAGGGACGCGTTTACTACACCCTCAACATACTGTGCAAAGACATCGACAACCCGTAATGTATTCACACAACATGTGTTTATGTGGTGGTTACACTTCAGTACTTAAAGGGATAGCTCACCCTTTAAGAAGACTTCATTAAACTGAATGTGTCAATGGTTTGTTTTGTGTTTGTGTCGTGTTAAGAGACCAGCGCATCAGTCAGGATGTGGAGAGGTTATGTAAGCAGATGAGCACTATGGCGAGTCGACTTCTCATCTCTCCGTTCACTGTGACCTACTACAGCTATCAGTGCTTCAACAGGTCAGAGAGAGTGTGTTTGTGTTCTATATAATATATGATGTGATTGTATTTGCTAGTATTCATTATCATCAGTGGCCATGGCATTCAAATATTCTGGACACTTTACTTAAAGCCTTTAGTGTTTTTAATGCATTAATTATGCTTTGTAATAATGAATTGTATGATCTCATGAATAATTGTAACCACAGTTATAATACCTTCTAATACTTATCTATTCATTGTTACTCATTTAGAAAGTATATTGCATTAAATCACGTGACAAACAACAAATTTCAGATGTACTGTATGCATTTTAACTTATTTATTAAAAGATATGATGCATTGATATCGTACATTATCAATACCTGTATAATGCTTTTTACCTAAAGGCTTTAAGCAAAGTGCTACCAAATACTCTTGTACTCTAGTTTTGCATTGAAAGATTTGATAGGATAACTTTTTCTTACCTTTTTGGTGCTGTAGTGCGGGCTGGATTGGATTTGTTAGCATCTTCGGCTACTTTGTGGCTGGAACCATCGTCAACAAGATCTTGATAGGACCCATCGTGTCCATGCTGGTTGAGCAAGAGAAGCTGGAGGGAGATTTTAGGTAGACCTATACAAAACAAGAGAGATGCTAAAGCAGACGGCACATACTGTATTATTAGTTGCCATTGCTATCTGATCTTGTTCTTTGAATGAATGCAGCAGTTTTTCAGCAGTTCCACTCTCTTTCCAGGTTTAAACACATGCAAATAAGAGTGAACGCAGAGTCTGCCGCCTTCCACAGGTTAGTGTGCACTTTCAGTATGTCTGCCTGCATTGATCACTATATTTCTCTCACATACTATCAAATCACAGAGCATTTGTTGTGTTTTTGATCAGGGCAGGGAAGGTGGAACACATGCGGACCGACCGAAGGCTGCAGATGCTCTTATCCACTCAGAGAAGCCTGATGAACAAAGAGCTCTGGCTTTACAGTAAGACAGCATTCAGAAGATTGTACAGTATATATAAAATGTGCAATATTCCTCACTATTGTTACTGAAAATAAGAAAAATCTCATTTCATGCATTTAACGCTGAACCGTCTTCCGCCAAAAAATATCATTTTGCAGGCATTAAGCCGCCTTATCAACTTATTTTAAAATAATGCAGGCTTTCTGTTCTGTTCTCTACAAATGCTTATTGTTTTGCTTCTTTAAAGTTGGGGTAAACACCTTTGACTATCTGGGCAGTATCCTCAGCTATATAGTCATCGCGATCCCCATCTTTGCTGGACAGTATGACGGCCTGACACCTGGAGAGCTGAGTGCTCTTGTCAGCAAGGTGAGTTCCTTAAAACTGTATTTAATGTGGCTGAAAATGAAAGGTACAGTAGGGTAGGCAATTTGCAGAGAGGCTAGGAATAACGAGCTAGCTTTGAATGCATAAGATCCCACCCTCCCTTCAGAACATCTCCAAAGCCACGCCTCCTCCAAAACACATGACCGCATGAAACATAACATTACAATTATAATGAACATAAACAACTTAAAGAGGTCTGACCTGTACCACCTGACTGCTGCAGGTTGATTTCGGCATTGATAGTGTTGCCATTGAAACGAGACGCAGCAAAAGACGCGAGCGCAACAGTCCTACATGTCCATCTAGCGCGTGTTTACATTGAAAAATAATGGAAAAGTAGCGCAGTTGAATCGAAAAAAAACGTTCTGAATAGCGGCCCCTAATGGTGCGTTCACACCAAACGCGAAGTGTATATACGCATCGCGTTACTCGCTCTAGATTACTCGCGGGATGTTTCTTGTTTTTCACATCACTCACGCGAATAAAACCATTGTGCGAAAGGGAGTGTCTTCACACACAACAGTGATAGTAACCGGATGTATCAATGAGCTCTTCGCTGATTGGCTGGCGCAACTAAGCATCATGCGAATTATCCGCTTGAGTTGAAATTTTTCAACTTGCGCGGAAGACGTGATTGAGGCGAATTGACATGCAGGTCCAAATGCAATGATTGGATGAACATTTTATGGTTCTAACGCCTTCAATAGACGATAAGTATACATATAAATACATTTAGACCACGTAACTTAGTGATTGCTATCAGAATGTGAAGAGACTTTCAACCAGCATAACAAAAAATGTTTCTATAACTAATCGCCTACCGTGCCTTTAAGACAAAAACAAGTGCTCGGCTGTCCACAATATGTTAACCACGTCACGTGTCTCTTTCAGAATGCTTTCGTCTGTATCTATCTGATAAACTGCTTCACCCAGCTCATAGATCTCTCAACCACCGTGTCTGATGTCGCTGGATACACACACAGGTGAGATGCACTAAGACTGCTTAAAAGCACATTTTATTGCGCATCAGTGTTATGACTGCTTGGCTATTGGTTAGCTAAAAAATAGTCTGCTTTATCTTTCTGTTGGTTCCAGAATTGGAGAATTGCGGGAAGCGATGGCAGACATTGCCAAGAAACAGTGTGACTATGAGCGGTATGATCCGCTGTCAAAGGATGAATCTTACAGGTAATTGAATGATTGAAATTGAAACGGGTAAATGAAACTAATTGAAAGTTGTTTAGAGTTGTTCACATCATTTCAAGACTCGAAACCGAGATCTAACGCAGATCTAAAAGAGTTCCTGGTAGTCCAGAATGAGCAGTGTTATTTTAGTATCAATGATATACTATTACAGTTTTTCATATTTTGATTCTATTTTTAGATTTTCTGTTGTCATTGTAAATTAAAAAAAATTATGGTTTTAGTTAACAATAATAATTTTGCACAGTAAATGCTATATCTTTGTGTATCAATGCGTTAGTCAATGCTAATTAATTCTAGCAACATGCTAATTCATGTTACCAATATGCTTATTCATATTAGCAATGTGTTAAAACATGTTAGCAAACATGCTAATTAATGTTAGCAATGTGTTAAAACGTGTAAACAACGTGTTATTTCAAGCTAGCAATGTTTAAATCTGCTACAAACATGCCAGTTTCAATGATCTTTACTTTCTAGTTATCATTGTCACAATCTTGTTAACAATTCTAATAATTATCTATCAGTGATCGGGAGCTTCACAGTGTCCCAGCAGACACGGCGTTTGTTCTGGACCGTCTCTCCTATAAATCACCCAGATCAGAGGAGCTGCTGGTGAAGGATCTGACCCTAAAGATCAGTCAAGGAATGCACCTGCTCGTGGTGGGAAACACGGGAACAGGGAAGACCTCCCTACTGAGGGTCCTCAACGGCCTGTGGGAACCATGCAGTGGTACAGGACAGATTACCGAAGATAAAATGATCAGATGAACAAATCTGCTTTGTTGAATCATACTGCTTTCCCGTTTCTCAGGTTCTGTGGAGATGACCACATGTTTTGGACCGAGGGGTGTGCTCTTCCTGCCACAGAAAGCATATCTTACTGATGGCACTCTCAGAGAACAGGTGAGAGAGGAAAAAAACATTTGATGCCACCAATTATGCAGAAATGTGCATATAATTTTGTTAGTAAAAACAATTATTGAGAACAATAATGTGCTATAGTGACACTAATTTGCTGGCTTTCCCTTGTAGGTTATCTATCCATTAAATGATATATATCCTTCCTCAGGTACAGATGAACCTAATTTTTTTTTTTAACTAATGATATGCATTATTGAAATAATATAGCTCAAATATATGCATGTAATGTACTTTGTGTATGAAATGTGTTATATAAATAAACTTGCCTTATTATATAAGCCAATGCAAACTTATCAAGATCTTGAAAAAATTCATGAGCCAATTAAACTACACACTTCTGGTGTTGTAAATGTAGATTATGATGACATTTCACACTTTCAACCAATATAAATTTTTCTTCTAGGGTCTATAGATGATGAAAGAATATTAAAATACCTGGAACTTGTTGGTTTGGTAAGACTAATCTTCCTCTTTATAATTTTTAAAGGTCTTTAAAGTTTTGTAAGCAGAATGTTTTTGTGTTTTTTGAATGTCAGTCGAATCTTCTGACCAGAATCGGGGGATTGGATACACATGTTAACTGGAACTGGTGAGAAATGAGTGTTAATATCTGGATATGAAAAATGTGGATGTTTTAAGAACACAAAAATTGGATTTTTTTTTTTTTCTACAGGTATGATGTTTTATCACCAGGAGAAATGCAGAGGCTTTGCTTTGCTAGACTGTTTTACTTGCAGCCCAAATATGCAGGTCAGTTCCTGCAGTCTCGCAAGATTTCCTGTAGTTTTAATAGCTATAATCAGTCAGATTAGTCCCGTTCATGTGACCTGTGTCGTGAGTAAAACATGCAGTTTGATTTAGTGCTGGATGAGGCCACGAGCGCTCTGACGGAGGAGGCCGAGGATCAGCTCTATAAGGCCTGTAAGCAGCTGGGAATGACCCTCATCAGTCTGGGTCACCGAAGCACTCTGGAAAAGGTGACAATATGTGACCTTTTCACATTCACCAACACAACACCACAAACATTACTGTGAACTTTTGTATTGCCTGTGGATAGATTTTTTTTATTTATGTGTGCTCTTTAAACAGCATCATGATGTCATGCTGCGGCTGTGTGGAGGTGGCCAATGGGAGCTCACCAAACTCAGAGAGACGTGAACCTTCAGACTATAATGAGAAGATATTGGTCCGGTTTATGGTTGTGGGTGCATTCATCCTTGAGACCCTAGAGAAATCTATGTTGCAATGTTTACTTGACAGCATACTGCGATTTACTGAAGTTTTTGATACACTAATAATACTGGTTAGATACTGATAGATAGAAACAAAGGTTTTTGTTGTTAATGATGTTGTTATGCAAGTATATGCTGCTTTATTCAACCTTGATTGGTTGTTTCTTGCCAAACGGATTTGCACAAAAAAAGGGATTGCTGTAATGAAGAACATTTAAGAGTATTTCAAAAATAATTTGAGAAAAAGTGCCTATAGAATGCATTTCAAATATATATTTTATAATAAATATTTTATAAACATGACTGATATTAAACTATTGATGGCCACACAAATGTCTAAATGGTGATTTTGGTCTTATGTGTTTTTAATGAGAGAAGTACTTCTAGTGTTTGCTACAAAAAAGTGCAATATCTCTGCCTGACCAATAGAGGGCCAACATTTTCCAGCTACAGATCTGAATAACAATTCAAATCCAGTAATAATATTGCATGAGTTTATTAATCTCAGAATAGCTCTCTGTTCCTAATACAATACTGCATTCATTCATTTGGGTAGTGAATATAAAAAATAAATAAAAAACCTCAAAGGCATTATTATGTCTATTTGATTATTGAGACAAAAGTATTTAGCACATCTAGCATGAAAACGTTTGGAGGAAGTACAAGAAATGGTGAAAAAATGTACCACTCCACATCCCCACTATATCTTGTTGCTAAAACACTATATATTTGTCTCAGAGTTAAAATTAGCCAACTTTCTCACTTTATATGTTTAGAAACAACTTCTGTTATTATGTATTTATAGGATTCTGTATATATATATGGCATACTTTACATCCTCTGGCCACAGTGAACTGTATTTATCTTAAGGGACTTGCAGCAAGATGGAATCGATCTGTTGCCATGCAGGGAACACGTAAAGTAGTTAAAGAGTTTAAACAGAGCTAGTTCTTCCACGAAGAAACATGGCATAACCAGACATTTAAGCAAAATGATCCCTACCACCAAAGAGTTCGACTGATCCCACTGCTTGAGTTTCAGGCAGTTTTAAATGTGAGCACAGCCTATCTGCTGCTGTCAATCAACAGGCACACTGGAACAGATAACGGGAAAGACCCACTATCCTTTCAGGAAAATATGAGACAACCAGTAGAAGAATAACCAAACCGTCACAAGGGTTTGTGAGGCTGTCCATTATTAGTAAATTGAGCAATGAACTAGTTCAGATTAATCAGAACTTAAATATTTTTTAATGAACTGATGTGAATTGAAACCTTGAATTTCACGCTGGAATTTGCAGGATTGTTCAAATAAGTTAATAAAGGAAAATAATATAGTCAAGCCAAAAATTATTCAGACACCAGATATAATTTCTTATATGTGTTTACTAGTGTGTGCAGGACACTATAGTTCATTCATGGCCAACACCGGTGAAATATCAACTGATTTGATAAGTCTGATATCTTGTCATATTTTATTGCCATTTTCGAAACTATAGCGAATAAACTGTGATAATGTGAGAAATGTAGAAAGGTGTCTGAATACATTTTGGTTTGACTGTGTATATAATAATATCTTTATTTATATATTACAATTTAAAATCTTGGTTTTATATTTAAATATACTTTTAAATTTAATTTATTTCTGTGTTATTTCCATCAGCCATTACTCCAGTCTTCAATGTCACATGATCCTTCCTGTGATACCTTTTTCAGGATTCATTGATGAATAAAAGGTTAAAAGCAATTATTCAAAATAGAAATATTTTTAACAATAGAAATTTAATTTTTCAAAAATTTACTGTCGCTTGTGTATATATAATTTTCAGGTTAATTGGGACACTTTTTGCCATTAAGATGACTGGGGGAAAGTGTCCCAATCAACCTAAATTCACCCTAAAATGAGCCCATCGAATGTAACAATAATCCGCAGTTTGTTAATGCATAGAACAATAGCCCTTTAATACGTTAAAAATAGCTTGGTACTTAGTTGGAGAAACTGTTAAAACGGATTGCCATACAGCAGGTTGCGTCGTTGAGGTTGTTCAACAATAACAGTTACTTCACCTCAGTCAGACATTTGCTCCGGTAAGTGACGGATCTATTTTGAACGGGAGGTTGGACAGAAAGAAGAGCGTCACACAGAAAGCAAAGACACTGGGGGATAAAACACACTGTCCTCCTCTACAGTTCACGGAATTTACCTGTTTTCTCGCGGATATTTTCGCATGCCAGTATCGGATATTTATGGACATCTGCACCGGTTTATACCATCTAGACTAGCTTGAGGAGAAAAAGGTAAGAGTCGTTTAAAAAAAAAAATTTAAATTCTGAAAGGTGAAAACTTTTAATCGGAGGGAAGACTTCACTCTCGTTTTTTAAATGTTTTTATTTTATTAGAGAAACGTGTAAAATTCAACAAGTTTGAATTGATTACGTTTCTTTATAGCCTATTTGTGTCGCATTAAGTCTTTAACATAAGGCTACATTGTTTTAATTGTGAAAAAGATTATTTAAAAAAAAATATTTAAAGAAAGATCCACCCAGACGAAAACGTCTGTCGCTCTTTGAAACTAAATTTATAGTACAGAAAAAATGCCATTGACAAAAACATACATGTCCTATCACCAAGCAGGTCGGATCTCTTCTACAAATGGACATACTGCAGACAGAGCCCGACAGCTGAGGTTATTTTTGGGACAGGCAGCTTAGGGTAGTGAGGTGTCAGAGATGGCAAATGTCATGCTTTTCAAAGATCAACATCCTTTTGTTTAATATTATAATACTGGGATTTCATCTCATCAGTAAAACTGACTTTCTATGGTCAGATTTCACTTGATTAACCACTGTTCTGGAGGTAGTAGATGTAAATTGTTGACATTTTTTTAAAGATAGGCTATAGGTCAATAAGAGTATTGTTGCTTGATATATAATTTTCTAGGTCCTTTTGCTTTTGTTATTCTGTGTAAAGTTCTGTCAAAAGTGGACAATGTCAATTTTCCATGGTTTGTGGCTTTTAATCCATGTCCATTTGCTTTGAGGTCATCTATATATTACTGTACTCTATATAACTTTGAATCCCTTTAAATTCACAGTAGTTGACCAAATATATTTTCCCTGAATTTTGTTGCATGCATGAGTGTTCTTATGTAACACTGTGGCATTATTTCCGTATATCACATGGATGCTTGTGTAGTGTCACCTGACAGATACATAGAAAAAGTTGGATTCTCAAAAAGGCCTTAGTCTACTTGTTTTAAACCCTTTTGACAAGGTTTATAAACTAGAGTTTAGTCATTTAATCAACTATTACTTATTTGTGGTGGGGAAACAGGAGAGCTTTGAGTGAGCATCTCTAAAAGTAGGCATCTCTCATGTCTCAAAATGTCTATTTCAGGATCCTTGACATGGTTATTTGTCATTAGCAGATTATACAAACTGACTTACAGTATACTAATTTCAGGAGCAGCTTTCCAGAAACATTCTTGAGTTGGGTAGCAAGATATAGCCAGGGTGCAAATATGTAAAGCTTTTTAATCTCAATGTCTTATGTTTCTCCTCTATGCATTAACCACAACGTGTAGCCTACTTTTATTAAAGTGTGTTGTTTCATCTCTACAGAAAGCAGTAATGGATCAGAATCTATTTGGTGGGGTTCCACGCTTCCTAACTCGACCCAAGGCCTTCTCGCTGAGTGTGGGACGAGACGCCTCCCTCAGTTGCACTATTGTGGGAAACCCTGTACCTGTAGTAACCTGGGAGAAAGAAAAACTGCTTCTTTCTGCAGGGGGACGCTTCAAAACAGTCGATGATGGAGACGTTTACCGACTTACCATCTACGATCTAACTCTAGAAGACAGCGGTCAGTACATGTGTCGTGCCAAGAACACTGTCGGAGAGGCATATGCAGCTGTGACCCTGAAGGTGGGATTGCCGGAAACTGTGGTAGATCGTGCACCAGTGTTTACAGTGAAGCCTGTCTCCACCCGTGTGGGTCTAGGGGGTGATGTTACCTTTTATTGTCGTGTGGCAGCCCATCCAGCACCTAACTTTGACTGGGAAAAGGATGGCCGCTACCTGGGTGAGACCAACCGCATCAAGGTAACCTCAGAAAATGAATCCAGCTCCTTGAGGATCCAGAGCGTCAGGAGCTTGGACAGTGGTACCTACACCTGCCGTGTGCAGAACTCAATTGGCCGCTCTCAGTCCGCTGCCACTCTGGTGGTGGACCTTCAAGATACTCGTCTCCTGAATGCAGACAAGAGCACATCCCTCCTCTCGCAAATGCAGAAGCGAAAAGAAGAGATGCGGAAGGATATCTCTTTCTACCGCACCATGGAAAGTTCCTCAACATCATCTTCCAAGATCACAGAGGAACTTGATCAGGAGCAGAGGGTTTCGGCCTTAACCAGCATGTTGCCCAAAGGTGTGTTTACCCGAACATGCACCGTGACCGAGGGTAAACATGCCAAGCTTAGCTGTTTCGTCACAGGCCATCCCAAACCTCAGATCATCTGGAGGAAGGATGGGGGGAACATCAGCGAGGGCCGCAGACATGTTATGTATGAGGACCAGGCTGAGAATTTCATCCTCAAGGTGCTCTACTGCAAACAGAGCGATAATGGGCTGTACACCTGCAATGCATCCAACATGGCCGGACAAACCTATAGTGCTGTGCTAGTGATTGTCAAAGGTAAGAATAATGTCTGGAGGTATATATATTTGGTCAATTTATGCATCTTATTTGATCCATTTGCTAGTAGATTGAGTATTTACAGTGCATTATGTTTAAACTTAGATTTTTACAAGATGATGCTATTGTAGGCCATACAAACCTTTTTGTCTATTGTTTGAGGCTTGTGAACTTCCATACGCTGACATAGTCCTTTCTGGGGGAAGTAACTCTTTTATTAGAGGCTTGAACAACCAGATGCATTCATACTTAGCTGAGGTGGTCTTTTCCTAAAGCTATAGCCAATCAGTAAGTGACAAAGGGCCAAATTTACTAAGAGCTTGCTCCACCGCAAACCTTCTTTTGGCATTAAAAAAACTACTGTCATGATTTACTAAAGGCACGCAGTGAACAAATTGGCGCTGAAAAGGTGTGAACAGGTTTATTTTTGTGGCTGACCTTATTGCATACACATTTGTAGGAGTTTCCCTTTCAGACGCAAAATTTATGGGAGGAGAGTATTTAAATGAATAATGCAAGGTGATTTTGTAAGGTTTATGCTAGGTATATACTGGATTTTTCTCCATTATTTAACGCCCAAAAAAACATGCTTAAACCAGACGCTAATTTGCACTGCTCTTGGTAGATTGTGTTGGTTATTAAGGAAATGATCCGGCTGCATCTGTGTTCTCTAATTTGCATGTCGTTAGTAGATCACAAGCAAAGCTTTCCACTCAAATCGGCGCTTTTGGATAATTTTGCTTTCACACTAATTTGCCCTATTTAGTAAATCTGCTAGGCGTCAGGCTAACTGTAAATCCCCCTTAGTTGTGTCACAGAATACATCTTGAGTTCATAATAAAAGTGCAAACAGGATGAAAGTTTCCCTTTAGAACCACACAAGTACAGTGGTTTACAAAATCATGTATAAGTCGTTGAGTATCATTATTTTCTGGCAGATAGAGCTCTACATCAGCACAATAACTACCGTGTTAAAATACAGTTGGCCCTATTGAACCACCAACCTTTAAACGGAAATTTTATCAACTAATGACAGTCATCTTTGCCTTCCAGCTCATTCTCTGCTTAGCAAAGTGCTTGCAAGTGTTCGAACAGGGTGTACCATTACAACTATTTTCTGCTGGTGATGATTAGTTCACAGTTGTTGTGATGGCTAGTTGCAAACTCACTTCTGACGCCATTATGTGGGTGACTTTCCAAGTGATGTCTTCAGGGTTTGAAACATTGATCTGTATCCAAATTCTTTGTTAACTAAGCCTACATTAAGACAATGATTTTCATAGATGTATACCTTTTGTATGTTTACTCAGAGTTCTAATTTTAGCCAGAAGTGTAGCAATAGTATTTTGCTAACTTGCTCCTTGGTCTTAATCTCGACTCTCATGCCACAGGCACCCTAGAGAAAGGTCACAGAAACTTAGCCGGATACCAGTCCACCATTGCAGTACAAAAAGCAGTGACGCCCCTGTGTAGGGATTAGGAGGGTGAAGTTCATGACATTTAAGGCTGTTTTTGTGTGAACATGTTAAAATTTTAGATGACTGACTTGGTGGTAAAGTAGAGCCAATGACATAGGCCTATCTGTTGGATACAAACATATTAAACATCATATAAAGTCCAAAACGTATTTATTTAATTTGATGGCCAGCCTTATTCTTTAGACGTTTTCATCGCTGATGTCACTTGTTTAAGACGTTATTACACCTAGTTAATTTGAGGCTCTCTTAAGTGGTCTTGTGTCAAAATAATGTGTATGATGTGTATTATCAGCTGTCCTGTAGCTCAAACTGTAGAGCGCTGGCGCTTGCAACGCCAAGGTCATGGGTTTGATTCCCAGGGAATGCAAGAACTGATAAGAATGTAAATGTGTACCTTGAAATGCAATGTAAGTCGCTTTGGATAAAAGCATCTGCCAAAAGCATAAATGAAAAAAAAAATTATACTGTATATGAAGTAAACATCCCAAATAATCTCAGGCCCACCTAAAAAGACCCATATGAGTATGGTTCATTAATCGGTACATTTGTGATCCACTTTTAAGTTCACATACATTATGAACACCAAAAGCACTGTGGTCCCTTGCAGCGGTCTCCCATTCTGGTTCACTTTTTAATGAACGTTGAACTTTTAATGAAGTTTGGTGCATTTGAGTAGTACTATATATGAAACCACCCTAACAGTTATCATTGTCTTCTTGGAGACCTAATCAATATGAAACCACATGAAACCAAATTATGACTGCCAGCTAAAAATAACTTAGTGTGTATGTCTTCTGTATATTCACTTTATTCAACATGTCCTTGCCAGAGCCAAAGATTCCATTCAAGAGAAAGCTGCAGGATGTTGAGGTGAAGGAAAAGGAAACGGCAACACTGCAGTGTGAGGTACCAGTGTCGAACACAAAGGCTAACTGGTTTATGGAGGAGACCCGTCTGGAGGAATGCACCAAGTACCGCATGGATGTGGAGGGTACCCTGCGCCGCCTCACTATTCACAATGTCACCACCAACGATGATGCCGTCTATATCTGTGAGATGAAGGAAGGCAGTCGCACCGTGGCCGAACTTACAGTGCTGGGTAAAATCTTTGAGAGGAAGCCCATCACCACCATTCCAATATGGTTTATTTTGTTAGCTAGAATGATGATGGATTACTTTGTCTTCATGTGATGTTTTTTCTGCATTTTCAGGCAATATCACTAAAAAGCTGCCGAGGAGGACAGTGGTGCCGGTTAGCGATACTGTGATCTTCTGTGTGGAGCTGGAGAAACCAGTAGATGATGCATACTGGACCAGGAATGGGGAGAAGCTGAAAGAGGACTCCCGAATTATTATCGCCCGCATTAACAGACAGTACACACTGACCATTCGTGAATGTACCGCGGAGGACTCTGGTGAGGTGGCCTTCATCGCCCATGACTGTAAGACCTCCACCCGCTTCTCTGTCACAGGTGAATACTTTTGTAAATCAGACCACCACCTTTCCAAAAGATTCTACAAGAGGTTTTTTGCATTCATGTGATTCAAAAACCTCATATCTGCCACAGGAATCAAGTCAAATTTTATGACACTATAGTATATGTGATGGTATTCGTACTCCATTTCTTTAATAAAGTATGAGTGGAAACAATTCAACACACTCGCTTGTGACATTTACAGTAGAGAGATTATTTTTCTTTAACCTTATTAACAATAATTTAAACTTTGACCTCAGCACCGAGGAAACACCCTCCAGATCCCCCAGTTGAACCAACGGTGCGGAACAAAACAGATTCATCGATCACACTGTGCTGGTCTCCACCGGACAGTGAGCGGCCTGTGCCCATCACCGGCTACTTCTTGGAGCGGAGGAAGGTTGGAGCCCAAACCTGGGTTAAAGTCACTAGCACGACTGTGTCTAGCACTGAATATACCTTCAGCGAAATCTCAGAGGAGGCGAGCTATCAATTCCGTATCTCAGCGGTCAATGATTTCGGTCAGAGTGCCTACTTGGAGGTTCCTGGAACATTTTATCTTGGTGAGAAAGGTTTTGTTGTTTGCTGTGGACATTCATAAAATACACTGCCTGGCCAAAAAAGAAAAAGTCGCTCATGCTTAAGATAGGAAAATGCTTAAGAGTCTATGATTGGATCATTATTGCAGTGATTATTATGGATCTATCATGTTATATGTTTGGGAACAGTTCTTTTAACCCTAATTGATGGAGTGTGTAGCTTTTCATTTCTTTTAACAAACCTTTAGGAAAACACATCATGGCCATATTCCAGGAAGATTCATCAGGCTCAAATTGTGAAAGAATGGTTGAGGGAGCATGAAGAATCATTCCCACACATGAATTGGCACATTTATTTCCATCAATAGGTGCATCCATTTTTGGTCAAGATCTTGTATTGACAATGCAATTCAAGCATTCTGTAAAGTCTATAGCGACTTTCTTTTTTTGGCTGGACAGTGTAAAAACCAATAGAAAGTTATATAAATCAGTATATTCCATAAGTATTTTGGAATTTGTTTGATCAGAGCCCACAGCGTCAGTGAAGACAGGCCTGGTGAGCTGCAGTGCACATGCAGATGAAGAAGCCACCTTCACTGTGGAGCTCTCGAGTGTATGTTCTGGCTCCTGGACCATAAATGACCGAATGATCCGCAGTGGATCGGAGTATCTGATCACACGCTCAAAGACCACACACACGCTGGTCATCAGGGAGGTGTCCATGGCGCTGAACGGGGCACAGGTCAAGTTTGTGGGTGGCGGATCTCAGAGCGTTTGCACACTTACTGTGAAAGGTAAGAAAGGAACAGTTTCTGAAAACTAAAGTACAATAACTTCAACAATGTTCCTGATTTTTTTTTTTTCTTGATGTTCTTTAGCTGCACCTTCACGTTTCACCAGTAAGTCTTCTCAGGTTGAGGTATTTACTTTCAGTATGCACTCCTCTGCTCAGATGCACACAGAAGTGTCCGATTCAAGTGTCCAGGTGACAAAATGCACGTTTTTTTGTCTTGCAATATCCAAATAAAATGTTTAAATATACATTAAGTATTTTACGTTTTTTTAAATGCTTGCTCCTATCGGAGTTTATATTGTATTGTCCAACCAGTGGCACAGTTGACTTTGAGATGCATTGCCCTTACAAAACAGACAAAATCCAAATATCTACAGTAATAGATGTGTGGACATGATGGGTAATAAGTATTATTTTCTTTTTGACAATTAACTACATGTACT
Source organism: Phoxinus phoxinus (assembly GCF_949152265.1). Taxonomy (NCBI): domain Eukaryota; kingdom Metazoa; phylum Chordata; class Actinopteri; order Cypriniformes; family Leuciscidae; genus Phoxinus; species Phoxinus phoxinus. Next base: position 4,285,189 of record NC_136899.1, on the reverse strand, counting down.
GTCTGTGCTGCAGGTTGTTTGGATGAAGAATGGGAAGGAGCTGAGGATGGGTAAAAAATATGAAGCCACAAGTGTGGAGCGCAAACGCATACTGACAGTCCACAATGTGGACCTTGAGGATGTGGGCATTTATGAATGCATGTGTGATGGCGATAAAATATCTGTCCAACTTACCCTTAAAGGTGAAACAGGCAATTTTTCTCTTCACTTACTGACCTTCAGTTACTTTAAGCTTTTAATAGCCTCTATTTCCAACTGAACTTTTTTTCTGTTTTAGCCTCTATATATGTATATTTCAAGCTTAAAATGATATTAATGATACATAAAATTATTTACATATATGAAAATGGAAAAATTTTCAATTGAAGTGCGTGCTGCTTGCAGTGTACTATTTAGGAATTTCCCAAGAATTAAAGTCATTGCTGAGTAGTCAGTGCTTTGTATATCCCAGCTTAGTACAGAGATTTCTGAGTGGATAAATGGTGCAAGCGGTCAGTGTTGACAGCTAGGAACAGCTGGGCTCAAGCTACTCAACAGGAAGTGTTAGAAGATGAGTTTTAACACTTCTGCTTAGCACTCATACACTCTCAGGTATCATATATTAAATATGCTTTGGGTTGAGATGAGTATTTATGATGTGCTCTCAATGCTATTTAAGACACTACTATATATATAAAACCATTAGGATACAAAATTTGGCTAAACAGGATGTACAATTTATATTTAATTTAGCTTGATTTTGGGAAATAATTTAATATAATACTGATATCATACTTAACAAAACAATTTTAATAACTATATTTATTATTGAATTTTAGGAACATAATATTTAACCAGTTGGTAGCTGCATAAACCCAATTATAAATAGAAATACCCTCACATAAAGGCATAAAAACAACATTTAAAGTATTTTACAGTAGAATTACATGTATATATTTTTTTAAAATATTAATATTAATTTTTCACTGTATGGTTGGTAACCATTAAAAAAAATTACAGCAGCATTTTATATTATTTTTCCATTCAAATGACTAACATGGTCAATGCAAACTCATATTTAATATACATGACTGTTAATGTAAATGTAAATCAGGAGAGTTTCAGTTGTCACATTTGTTTGTTTTTTGTTTTTGTTTTTTTAGTCTCACAAGACATCTGTTATATTCAAATGGACAGTGGATGTGACTGTTTCTTGCCATGTTTGATATGTTTTCTATAATCCATTTCATATTTCTAATCATGTTAAAATTACAGAGAGGTATGGCATCTAATCCTCCATTTTATCCTAACAGAAGAACCAACTAAGTTTGTTAACAAGCCAAGGGCTCAGCCCCAAGAGAGTGACGCTCTGGTGGGCGACGTGGTGTTGAAGTGTGAGGTTGCTTCTCCTGGAACCGCTGTTGTGTGGAAGAAAGAACAGATAGAAATAACGGAGGACAAGAGGACATCTTTTATGTCTCAAGGGACGCAAAGGAAGCTGGTCATCAGGGGTGCCAAGCAGAGCGATGAAGGACACTACTCGTGTGAGACGGCAGAGGACAAAATGACATTCAAGGTCAAGATAAAAGGTAAGACTATGCGCTAATTAGTCTTAAACTAAAAATTTAAATGAGCAGGATTAATCAGACATGCCACAATACCTAATTAATGTCATAACTTTATGGTTTTTTGAACAGTGAAGCTAAACGCTAAATGCTCCTACAGCTAATAAATTATTTAATAAGTGAAATTAAAAGTTATACCAGCCTTGTATAAGTTACATTAAAGTTTAGCATGTCATTTATCATACCATTGTCAGATCGTACTGTGGACAGCAATGGTCCTTTGAAGGTACTTTCCAAGAAGTATTGTTTGCAGTCTCAAAATCTAACCTTGAATACAAAAAAATTCTAGATTATTTTCTGGGAAACAATCCCTTAGAGGTTGTTTAAATTTATTACCGTATTAGTCCAGTGTGTTTTTGTCCATTTTTGGAGATGTTTGAGATCTTTTTGCGGTGCAGAACTACATACAGTATGTTTCACTAAAAAAATAAATGTCCTTTTTAGAAACTCAGGCTGCTTTCTCCAACAAAGACTCTTATCAGAAAGAGGTGAAGGTTTCAACTTCCCAGAGGGCCACACTGAGTTGTGATGTTTCTGATGCCAAAACTGAGGTGAAATGGTTTAAGGATGGCAAGCAGTTGATCTCCAGTAAGACTGTCCACGTGGAGTCAAAGGGCAAGAGCCGTCAGCTGGTGCTGGAGAACGTGGAGAAGAAGGATGCTGGAGAATATACCTGTGAAGTTGGGAATGAAAAGCTGGTCTTCAAGATTCGGGTGGAAGGTAAGAACAACATGCCAGTGTTTTGTCTTGTTTTGTTTTTTTTAAGGTTCCATTCACTCAATTAAACAGGACCAAAGCAAAGTTTACATAAAACTAAATGTAGTTTCTGATACTGTATTCCTAAATATAAATTTTTGCCCCAGACATTCAAGCCGCCTTCTCCAACAAGGACTCCTATCAGAAGGAAGTCAGAGTTTCAGCATCCCAAAAAGCCACACTGAGCTGTGAGGTTTCTGACCTCAAGACTGAAGTGAAATGGTTCAAGGATGGCAAGCAGTTGAGCTCCAGTAAGACTGTCCACATGGAGTCAAAGAGCAAGTGCCGTCAGCTGGTGCTGGAGAACGTGGAGAAGAAGGATGTTGGAGAATATACCTGTGAAGTTGGGAGTGAGAAATTGCTCTTTAAGATTCAGGTGGAAGGTAAGAACAACATGCCAGTGTTTTGTCTTGGTTTTTTAATTTTTTTTAATTTATTATTTATTATTGTGTTTTTTTTTTAAGGTTCCGGTGACTTAATCAAACATGATCAAAGCTAAGTTTATATAAAACTGAAAGTAGTTTCTGATACTATATTCCTAAATATTGATTTCTACCCCAGACATTCAAGCTACCTTCACTAACAAGGACTCCTATCAGAAGGAAGTTAAGGTTTCAGCATCCCAAAAAGCCACTCTGAGCTGTGAGGTTTCTGACCTTAAGACTGAGGTGAAATGGTTCAAGGATGGCAAGCAGTTGAGCTCCAGTAAGACTGTCCACGTGGAGTCAAAGGGCAAGAGCCGTCAGCTGGTGCTGGAGAACGTGGAGAAGAAGGATGCTGGAGAATATACCTGTGAAGTTGGGAATGAGAAACTGCTCTTTAAGATTCGGGTGGAAGGTAAGAACAACATGCCAGTGTTTTGTCTTGTTTTTTGTGTGTTTTTTTAAGGTTCCAGCGACTCAATCATGCATGACCATAGCAAAGTTTACATAAAACTGAAAGTAGCTTCTGACACTATATTCCTGAATCTTGATTTCTGCCCCAGACATTCAAGCCGCCTTCTCCAACAAGGACTCCTATCAGAAGGAAGTGAAAGTTTCAGCATCCCAGAAAGCCACTCTGAGCTGTGAGGTTTCTGACCTCAAGACTGAGGTGAAATGGTTCAAGGATGGCAAGCAATTGAGCTCCAGTAAGACTGTCCACATGGAGTCAAAGGGCAAGAGCCGTCAGCTGGTGCTGGAGAACGTGGAGAAGAAGGATGTTGGAGAATATACCTGTGAAGTTGGGAATGAGAAACTGCTCTTTAAGATTCAGATGACAGGTATGGAAACATCCTTTAGTTTGTCTATTGGCTTGCTGTTTTTATTTTAGTTTTTTCTTCTTTATGGAAGATACCACAATTACAATACAGTAAGTCAACAAAGATTAAGAAAACCAACGTTATATATAACAAAGGGGCTTGATACAGTATGTCTTGCATCTGGTCAAAAAAGCATGCCGCAAGATTTCATTAATGTGTCTTTATAGATACACTTATTTATGTACTTTTCTTTCTTTAAGAAGTGGCCCACTTATAGGCAGAAAAATGTGTTGCCTGTTTCAGTCTGCAATGTAATTTGTTTTGTTTTTTGTGGAATGATTTGCGGTTTATGATGTATTCCTACATGTTCAAGTATAGAGTCCTTGCAGTATCTGTTGTTTAATATTTTGAGTGATATAATTGCCCAAAGAGTACTGTTTTCTGATGTGTTCTAATGCCCAACCAGACATTCAAGCCGCCTTCTCCAACAAGGACTCCTATCAGAAGGAAGTGAAAGTTTCAGCATCCCAAAAAGCCACACTGAGCTGTGAAGTTTCTGACCTCAAGACTGAGGTGAAATGGTTCAAGGATGGCAAGCAGTTGAGCTCCAGTAAGACTGTCCATGTGGAGTCAAAGGGCAAGAGCCGTCAGCTGGTGCTGGAGAACGTGGAGAAGAAGGATGCTGGAGAATATACCTGTGAAGTTGGAAATGAAAAACTTGCTTTTAAAATTCAGGTGACAGGTATGGGAATATTATTGTGTTTGTCTATTGGCACTCTGATTCTACTTTAGTTTTTCTTGCAAATGAAAAAGACCAAAACTACAGTAATACAGTGAAGCTTGACAAAAGCTAATTCTACATGTAGCAATAAAAAATTGGACTTGTTGAAAGAGACCATTGATATTATTAACATGTGTTTGTAGATTTAGTAATACATGTAGTTTTTTCTGTTCAAGAAGTGGTAAATTTTAAAATTAAAAAGCAGTGTTTTGCTGAATTCAATGCTACTAAAAAAGTTTTACTCTGCAATGTGATTTGGATTTATTTGCTTAAAATATAGACCACAATTTATGATCCATTCTGGCTTTCTCAACCATCCAGTCCTTATAGTTTCTGACGTCTATAACTTTAAGTAATATATTGACTCAAATAATTCTGTTTTGTTATATTGGATCCATGGTGCACTGTACCTGCCCAACTAGACATTCAAGCTTCCTTCACCAACAAGGACTCCTATCAGAAGGAAGTCAAAATAACTGCTTCCCAGAAAGCCACACTGAGCTGTGAGGTTTCTGACCTCAAGACTGAGGTGAAATGGTTCAAGGATGGCAAGCAATTGAGCTCCAGTAAGACTGTCCACATGGAGTCAAAGGGCAAGAGCCGTCAGCTGGTGCTGGAGAATGTGGAGAAGAAGGATGCTGGAGAATATATCTGTGAAGTTGGGAATGAGAAACTTCCCTTTAAGATTCAGGTGACAGGTATGGAAAACATTTTGGACTGTTCATTTTGGCTCTGTGCATTTGGTCATCAGTGGTTGCTCTTGGCCACACCAAATAACTTATTCACAATTTGCACTGATAAGTGAAATATGTCAAATCTTAACAGTCTTCTTTGGGTTGTTTAAAAGCTTCTATGAAAATATTTATTCTCTAGTGTCATATTTAATGTGTCACTTCAGTATTGACTTTCTCTGTAAATTGGCTAACTAAACTCTTTGAATGCAGTAAACTCTTTATACCTTCTCATTAGAGCTCAAAACTGCCTTCACCAACAAAGACTCTTATCAGAAGGAAGTTAAGGTTTCAGCATCCCAAAAAACCACTCTGAGCTGTGAGGTTTCTGACCTCAAGACTGATGTGAAATGGTTCAAAGATGGCAAGCAGTTGAGCTCCAGTAAGACTGTCCACATGGAGTCAAAGGGCAAGAGCCGTCAGCTGGTGCTGGAGAACGTAGAGAAGAAGGATGCTGGAGAATATACCTGTGAAGTTGGGAATGAGAAACTTCTCTTTAAGATTCAGATGGAAGGTAAGACTTTGTAGGACATTAGTGGACCTCTAATGAACAATAGAACAATCTTCTATCTTCCTCCAGAACATGGTTACAATTTAGTGAATATTTCCTATTTTTTATTCAGATGTCACTACCAAATTCCAGAAGACATCTGTGACAAAAGAAACTGTGATGGTTGAGTCAACAGAGAAGGTTGTTTTAAAAACCGAGGTGATGTCAGAGAGTTGTAGTGTTAAGTGGTTCAGGGATGGAGTGGAACTAAAAGATGGATCAAAGTATGAGATGAAACAGGAAGGTCGCTCACGTGTCCTAATTGTTAAGTCCTCTGAATCCAAAGACAATGGCACTTACTCCTGCCAGACTGCTGATGACAAGGTGGAGTTCAAGGTTCAGGTCAAAGGTAAAAGCTAATTTGGTATTTCAAAGCAATGAAAATGTTACTGCATATTTATTTTTTAATTTATTTTCAATGCAATTGTCACTATACTTATACATATGAAGTTTTCAAAGCAAATAATGTAAGATATAATTGCACTTATTGAAATACTAAATCAAACTGATTGCAGACAAAATGTGATTTAATTTTCCCCCTCAATTATTCCATGCAGAGGCACCTTTAAAATTTGTGGTGCCATTGCAACCGGTATCTGCAGTACTAGAAAGCACCATGACCCTTTCCTGCACCCTCAACAAAGCCACAGGTAATGTCCTCTGGAAGCATAACGGCAAAGAAATCAAACCGGGCGGCAGATTCAGCATCCGCACTGATAGCACCAACTGCATCTTGATTGTCTCTGCTGTGGCTCAGGAGGATGAAGGAGAGTACAGCTGCGAATGTAAAGATGACAAAACCACCACTAAAGTCACCACTAAAGGTAAGAACCATCAGTGTCATGTCTGAAAGTCATAAATTCTCATCAAATGAACCAACGCAACTTAAGATTGTTTTAAGTGATAGATGTTTTGAAATTTTCTAATTTCTCACAGCCCCACGTCTGGTGAGGTTCACTACCAAGCTGAACAATGTTGTTGCAAATGAAGGCAAAGATGCCATCTTCAAATGCTCTATCACACCAGCCGATGTGAGTGTCAGATGGCTGCGTAATGATGTTCCTATAACAGCTGGTCCCAAATATAAGTTAGCTTTTGGAGGAAGCAGCTACTCCCTCACTCTCATAGCTGTCACTCAGGAGGATGCAGGAGAGATCAGTATCGATGCCGATGGGAAAGTGTGCAAGGCCACACTCCAAGTACAAGGTAAGGATAACTATTAAGCGTAATGCAACATATCCGCAGGCAAGCACATGTTTCTCAGTACACACATATCTGTATCTTGCAGAGCTTCCTGTCACATTTAAGAAGAAGCTTGTAGATGTGACTGTGCAGGAGCAGGACACAGTTCGGTTGGAAGTGGAGCTGAGTAAACCCTCAACAGATGTGAAGTGGATGAAGAATGGTGTGGTTCTACAGCAAGGAGGAAATCTGGAGATTCATGTTGAGGGTGTCAAGCAGACTTTGGTCCTCAAAAGTGTGGCATATGCTGACAGAGGACATTACTCATGTGAAACCCTAGATGACAAGACCCAGGCGAAACTAACAGTAGAAAGTAGGGCTTCCTTTATTGTTACTCTATCACAGAGTTACTCTTTGGATCATAATATTTTCATTCTTTATGTTTGCTATGATGACTATATATAGCCATGAAAATCATTAACCGAAATGCACATTCAATTATGCTTTCCTAAAAGCGTCTCATCATTGGATTTCCATTGTTTTTTACTTTTCAGTTAAGAAGATTCAGGTAGTAAAAGGTCTGAAAGAGGTGAAAGTACAAGAAAAAGAGACCGTCACTATGGAGGTGGAGCTTAGCAAGGCGAATGTAGAAGGATCCTGGAGCAAAGATGGAATGAAACTGAAGGCAGGACCCAATATCATCATTACCGCATTGGGCAACAAGCACAGCCTGACTATGTCCCAGCTGAAGATAAGTGATGGTGGAGCTATTTCCTTTCAAGCTGAGGATGTCCATACTTCTGGAAAACTAATGGTTACAGGTTAGTTTGTATATTGGGGTCTTTAGGTTTAAGCCCACTTATAATTCTTAGCATGCAAAGAGTGTAAGTCAGTAATTTAGGGTTAATGCATCATCCAATGAATTGCAAGATTCAGTAAGTTGTTTTTTTCCCCAGTAAGATAGCATTTACATGAGATTATAAAAAGTATATTTTTAAGTTAAGTACTTGTAGAGGCTGCATATACACTATTTAAAGTATATTCCACAATACAAACTATATTCATTTCCACATTTTATGTTCTTATATTGTGTACTTGAGCATGATTAACTTTTTGCAGCCTGTGTAAGAGTCGCTTATTGGGGGTTTAGTAAGGTGTCTATGAAACTTATGAAAAGAACCATAACTTAAACACCAGTGTTAAAATCTAGAATGATTGCAACTGTAATAATTGGTGTTGTGTCCACAGAGCCAGCTGCGAAGATCCTCAGACCCCTATGGGATATTGTTTCTCCAGAAAAGGAGAAAGTCACATTTGAATGTGAAGTATCAAGAGCAAATGCTGATGTCAAGTGGTTTAAGGTATTAGTAATTAAATATTAAATATGAAAAATGTGTAGTCACATATAAATGGAATATAAAATAATTTGAAAATAGAACTAGTAAAAGAAAATGTTGATGTAGTTGTGTCATTATTGCTCTATCAGGATGATGAGGAACTAAAGCCAGGAAAGAAATTTGGCATTCAATCCCAGGCCAACAAGCGCACCCTCCTCATCCAAAAGTGTGCGTATGAGGACCAGGGCCAGTATATGTGTAGAACAACAGATGACAATACTTCAGCCAAGCTCACGGTTCATGGTAAAGATGAAGGAATTCTAAGTGACTAGTCTAAGAGATACTCAAAAATGTTGTAGTGTCAAATGAATAAATTGTATTTGAATTCTTGCAGCCCGAGATATTAAAATAGTAAAGCCACTGCAGGACACAGAGGTGACAGAGAAGGAGAGTGCAACGTTTGTTTGTGAGGTCTCTCACGATGAAGTAGAGACTCAGTGGCACAAAGGGGATGCCAAGCTCAAAGCCGGAGACAACATCAAGATGAGGCAGGAGGGTGAGTTGAACTGAATGTACTAACAAGCATAAATTCAGTTCCAATAGGGACAGATCAATAACTCTCAAACTAATTTAAAACTCTCTTTCTCTCAGGAAGAACATACGTACTACTTTTCAAATCTGTAAAGGCTGAGGATGCTGGTGAAATCAAGTTCACAGCTGAGAAGGCCTCTTCAACCGCTAAACTAAAAGTTAAAGGTTCGTAGTCATGTGTCTATCATATCTGCATGCATTTTGCATTTAGTGTTAAGACTAATGAACTACAGCCTGGGCTGTGTAGTGTTTCTACTGTTGTCTAACAAATCACCCCCCAAGTCACCTTATAATCGTTACAGAACTGCCTGTCAGATTTGTGAAGAAACTGAGAGACAAAATCGCCATGTTCAAACACCGCGCATACTTAGAGTGTCAGGTGTCACGGGCCAGTGCTAAAGTCACATGGTACAAGAACAAGTCGGAGCTCAAACCCAGCGAGAAGCACGAGATCACCAGTGAGGACATCTACAGGAAGCTCATCATCATTGACGTGGACTCTGATGATGAGGACACATACATGTGTGACGCCACTGATGATAAGACTTCATGTCAGCTACTAGTAGAGGGTAAAAACCTTTTCAGTTATGATTAAAATAATAACATTTTAGGATGAAAGCACAACTGAATTCATGAAGCACAACCACACACTATTAAAGAAGAAAACTAAAAGGAAAACTGACTGTAAAAGGGTGGACATAATGTAATTGCATGTTTTTACTTATTTGATAACAGTTTGTAGATCAGTTTTAATTGATCTGCAACATACAAGAATGAGCCTGTTTGTGATTTTAACTATATTTTAAAAATCTTATTTATCTTATTAATTTGCCCTTCTAAACAGGGACAAATTAATGTTTGCTTCGAGTTTAAATTTCTGTTATGTAAATTTAGCTTACATGCATTTTGTTTTATTTCCACGCAGTGTCATAAGTTTGACTTTTCTGAAGTCTAAAGTATTTTTAAAAAATTGTCTTTATAAACTTTTTATGTAGCAATTTTGTTTTGACACAGCACTATTCTGTATCATCACAACTTTCAGAGCAGGCTATCAGCATAGTACGGGAGCTGAGTTCTGTGGAGGTGACTGAGCCATTTGCCGCCCACTTTGAAGTGGAAGTCAGCGTGGAGACAGTCAAACCAGTGAAGTGGATGCTGAATGGGGAACAGCTGAAGGAGAGCGCAGATATCGAGATGGAGAAAGAGGGAACCATGCACCACCTCACTTTTAAGAAGACCAAGGCCTCCATGTCAGGCCCAGTACAGTTCACAGCTGGAAAGAGCAAATCAACAGCTGAGCTCAAAGTGAAAGGTTAGGGACTTGGTTTAACTCAACATCTAGTTTTAGATTTGAGCATTTAGATTTGCAAAATAACCACTCCAAAAGTGATCTAATTTGAATCTAATAATTCCAATTAAATCGTTTTTGATATTGATGCAAGATAGAATTGCTACAGAAATGTTAGCTATTGTAGAATAGAAATTGCAGCAAAAATGTTTAGGCTGAGTGCTTTAAAGAGCTTTAAAAAGGTATATTTTGTTCTGGTTATACAGATGAAACTCGAAAAATTTTGATATCATGCAAAAGTTTTTTTATTTCAGTAATTCAACTTAAAAGATGAAACTAATATATTATATAGACTCATTACATGCAAAGTGAGATATTTCAAGCCTTTATTTGTTATAATTATGATGATTATGGCTTACAGCTTATGAAAACCCCAAATTCAAAATGAGAATATTGTGAAAAGGTTTTCATAAGCTGTAAGCCATAACCATCAAAATTATAACAAATAAAGGCTTGAAATATCTCACTTTGCATATAATGAGTCTATATAATATATTAGTTTCACCTTTTAAGTTGAATTACTGAAATAAATGAACTTTTGCAGGTTATTCAAATTTTTCGAGTTTCACCTGTATGTTTACTACAGATTAAATGTAATGCTGTAGGATATAGTAGTTTTGTGAAGTTTTGTTTTCTAAGTCACTGTTCATTTCGCCCCATAGAGCGTCCCATTGAAGTCCTTGAGCCTCTCAAGGATGTGTCTGCCAAGGAGAAGACTTCCACCACACTGTGCTGCAAGTTCTCTGCCCCACCAAAAGAAGTGCAGTGGTTTAAGGGTCAAACTGCTTTGGAGGCTTCTAGCAAGTACAGCATGAACCAAAAGGACGCCAATGTGCAGCTGATCATACAAGTTTTGAGTGCAGAGGACTCTGGAGAGTATCGCTGTCAGGTCGGGGTCTGTGAGAGCAAAGCCGTTCTCAAAGTAGAAGGTAAAGTCATAAAGAAGGCATTCGAAGCATGTTGTTTCAAATTGCATTCCCTTTATACATACAGCCCGCTAGGGTTAGGGTTGCTTGTAAGAGGCTTTGACTACACCAAACAGGCATTATATAGGTGTTGTTGGTTCCATTCTGATAAAACTCTTTGATGTTTATTTTTCTTGATATAGTGCGTAAAATACAGATCACCAAACATCTGACAGATGTTGAGGTGGATGAAGATGGTGATGCTGTGTTCACCTGTGAGGTTAACTATGCTGATGAAGAAGTCCAATGGACGCTCAATGACAAGCTGCTGTTCAACAATGAAGTCAATGCCATCACCCATGTGGATAAGACCCATACACTCTCTCTCAAGAACCTAGCACCTGAGGATGGTGGGAAGGTGTCATTCAGCATAAGGGATGTAAAAGAAACAGTAGGCCTGAAGGTCAAAGGTGAGGTCATATGACAATGTCTAAATAAAACAGAAAAGTTGAATGTGAAAGATGAAGACATTTTTTTAACAGATTTCGGTTTGATGCTCTTTTTTATTTATTGACATTCAGAAAAGAAAGCTGTATTCCTGAAGTTGCTAGATGATATAGTTGCAGAGGAGAAGGGTACAGTGACCCTTAAGTGTGAAGCCTCAAAGCCCAGAGTGGCCCCTGTGTGGTGCAAAGATGGTACAGTCTTGTCTGCAGGCAAAAAATACGAGCTCCTCCATGATGGTAAGTCCTTGGGACTGACTATCCACGACGTCATGCAAGCTGACGCTGGGGAGTACAGCTGTGATCTTGGCACGGACCTCTCTAAGTCCAAGGTCACTGTTAGAGGTATGTCAACAAACTATGGTAATACTGTTGTGCTATAGTGACACTGTAGTGTCATTTATTATGTTTTTTACATGTATTTTTTTATGAAAACAGATGAAGATTAAGTTTTTGGTGTTTTTTCAATAATGCCTTTGTTGTTGACCCCAGATATCCACATTGGGATCACCAAGCGTCTTAAGTCGATAGAGGCAAAAGCAGCTGAAAACTGCACATTTGAGTGTATCTTGTCCCGGGAAAGCTCAGAGCAGTGCTCCTGGAGCTTAAAAGGCCAACCTGTCACCGATGGAGGCCGTTTCCAGATAAGCAGCAAAGGGCGCAAGTATACCTTAACAATTAAATCAGTCTCAGCTTCTGATTCTGGTGAGGTGGTCTTCACTCTCAAAGATTTGAGCTCAAAGGCAACGCTTTCTGTTGAGGGTGAGTAAGCGGTGTGTGCAATAAAAACAAGAGCAAATCATTTGAATCAAGTTTTAACACAAATTCGGTTTTGCTTAATCGAGGCGTATCTTATTTTGGGGTGGGTAGGTGAAGTTCCTACCATATCTAAAGAGCTTCAGGGTGTTAGTGCCAAAATTGGTGAAGATGCCGTATTCTCCTGTGAACTTTCTCAATGTGGCCTGGAAGTGAAGTGGTCCAAAGATGGCAAGTCTATCAGAAAGAGCCAAAAATATGAAATCAGTCAGGAGCAGATGCTCATAAAGCTGACTATCCACAACGTCACTGACAAAGACTCTGGAGAATACAGCTGCGAGGTCACCGGTGGTCCAACCTCCAGGGCTAAACTGGAGATCAAAGGTAAGGATTTTACCTTTGTTTTTACATTTACATAATTTTTTTAAATATACAACGGGGGAAATCCCATACTCCTAAGAAGGAGAAATATATTTACCTTGGTGTTTCATTCCCTCTATAGAACTGGCCAACAAATTCATTTGTGAGCTAAAGGACGCCACTGCAGAAGAGAATAGTGCTGTCTTCTTTGAATGTGAAACCGCCCATCCTGCCTCTAAAGTCACCTGGCTGAAAGGAACAAAGGAGATCAAGGCTGGAGGAAGGTATGAGCTGACGCAGAAGGGAACCGTCCTCATCCTCAACATGAAGGATCTAGAGAAGAGTGACAGCGAGGTATACACCTGTGACATTGGCTCTACAAAGAGTACAGCCAAATTGACAGTGAAAGGTAAGAACCTTGGTGTTTATTGCAATGTGTTCGCTTTGCGGATTCCAGATGCTTACAGTTTATATTGCTTTTATAAATTCTTTATTAAATAACTCCTCTGACAGTAAAGTTTTCGTTGAATATGAACACGAAAGTCAGAGGTAATGTAGGAAGGCAAGCTTTACCTAAGTAAAGTAAATCTTTGAAAATATTTCTGGTAAGTACAGTTTAAGACAGCATATGTGTTGTATAGTTTCTTTTTGCATTTTTTCATTTAACTTTTGGGTTTCTGTGTGGCGATGTTACTGCCTGGTATTTTGCTGATGGTCTCATACATTGTTGTCTGCAGAAGATCACCTTAGTTCAGAGTACTGGCACTTTTATATTATACTTTCACAATTATGTTTGTACTCTACATGTCATTTAGATTTCTAGCAAGAAAGTTTAATGGCAATTTGGTTAAATAGTCTTTTTTATATATGTGCTGGGATTGTTGTTACTTGTGCTTCTTATTACAACAATTGTTGTGATAGAATATATTTGTACTTTGTGCCCGGTGTGGCCATTGTGTCATGGCATGTGCACATGTATAATAATGTACCATTAAAATCCTTGTCTTATTTATTTTAAGATTTTATGAAGAACCCATTGAGATTTCCAGTTGATGTCTATCAAGCTTTCTGTAGAATAGTCAAATTTTAGAAATGGCACATCAGCATTTGTGTTGGTTTGTAAGGTTCAGTCTTTGTATATATATAGTATATCATATTTGTATTAATGTAGTCCTGGTACAATGGATGTATTGGAATAGTTTTTTGGTTTGTATATTTCTGTGATTATAGACTATTTTGACCACCAAGAATGATGTAAAGATATACATTAATAGCGTAATCCCATCCTGAAACAAAATAACACTGAACATCGGCTTATCATAACTTCCTTGTCATGCCTTCATCATTTCATCCCAATGATCCTCAATCCTGTCTTTTGGACGTTAAAACTATGAAGAATTTTAATTATATGATGCTTGTTCGTTCTCCAGTGGTGCCTGCCAAGTTCAAGGGGCAGATGAAGAACCAGCAGGTTACTGAAGCCGGGAAAGTTTTACTTTCCTGCGAGCTCTCAAAACCTGGCTGCCAAGTGCAATGGAAGAAGGGAACTGAAAATGTGAAACATGGGGGAAGATATCAGATAACACAGAGGGACACCGTGTTTGAGCTACATATTTCAGATGTAGTGACTGCGGACAGTGGAGAATATTCATGTGAATGTGGAAACGAGAAAACAACAGCAAGTGTTGTTGTCAGTGGTATGGATAAAGCTTATTCATTGCAAGCAATACACTGAAATGTCAACGTATATGTTGTCAACTTACTTGATCAATATGTAGGGTAATAATTGTTTTACACCTTTGATTTATCACACAATTACACTTCAGCATTACCGGTGGTCTTCAAACGTGAGCTACAAAGCCAAGAGTGTGAAGAAGGAGACAGTGTTACTCTTCACTGTGAACTCTCAAAATCTGGATTTCCAGTTGTTTGGAAGAAAGGAACGCAGGTACTCAATTCTGGGGAAAAGTACCTTATCAAGCAAGATGCAGCTACTTTTGAGTTGAAGATTGCTGACCTCAAACCTGAAGATGCTGGACAATACACATGTTTGTGTGGGGACAAAAAGACTACGGCAAACATTAAGATCAAGGGTATGAAGTTCAGTCTTATAAATGTGAATGTCTGCTTTTTCCATGTTCACTTTTTACTGAGTCAAAATACTTTTTATTTTATATTTTTATTTTAGTTGTCTGAAGGGAACTTTTATAGAGAGATTTTTTAAGATAACTTTACTAATAGAAAAATTTGCCAATCTTGTCTTGTAAATTACAAGTAAGATGTTCTTACTTGCTCTTATCTTGTCTCCTGTTGTCTTTGGGAGGTTTGTGAATGGTTTTTCATGTTGTGCTTTTAAATTATGTCCAGAGTGCACTATACTAACAAACTGTTACAACGCCAATTGCTTCTTAGCTTTACCCCTGATCTTCAAACGAGAACTACAAAACCAGGAGTGTCAAGAAATGGACAGTGTTACTCTTCAATGTGAGCTTTCCAAACAAGGAGTGCCAGTGGTTTGGAGGAAAGGAACACAGGTGATCCATTCTGGAGAGAAATACCAAATCAAGCAAGTTGGGTCTACTTTCGAGCTGAAGATCACTGATGTCAAACCTGAAGATGCTGGAATCTATAGTTGTGATTGTGGGTTTAACAAGACCTCATCTACCATTACCGTCAATGGTAGGAATGATGTACTTGAATGTAAACTCCATCTTGACACCCGTTTTATATTTTTTCGCATTTCTTTTTTGAATAGTGGTTGTGTATGGAATTACTTTAAATTTAGTTTTGCTCAATTGGTAGGGCTCACAACTGGAATACATATTATTTCTTTAATATTGTCTTGAGTTGTTTGTGTAATATGGTTCCAACATTTCTTCATGGTTCCTTAGCATTGCCAGTGGTCTTCACACATGAGCTACAGAACCTAGAGTGTGATGAAGGAGGCAGTACTACTCTGTCCTGCGAGCTTTCCAAACCTGGCATCTCTGTGCAGTGGAAAAAAGGAAGCCATGTTATCCAGTCTGGAGGAAAGTACATCATCAGGCAGATTGCCTCAAAGGTGGAGCTGAAGATCACTGATCTCAAATGTGAAGATGAAGGAGACTACACATGTGTGTGTGGTGATAAGACAACCACCGCCAATATGAAGATCAAGGGTATGAATCTTATTCTTTCTGGTAGTTTTTAACCATTCTTTCCACTATTCTGGCAAAAAAACAGTGTTACACATTTAAATATTATTCTTTGTTTGTGTTGGTGAATATTAATGTTCCATTTGTTATGTTAGGCTTTAACTGATTTCCTACAGTAATAAAATAATTTAGTTGTTCATCGTATAGAGCAAAATTACGCTCTTGCAGATGACATCCCAAAGCAGAAAACCATAACTGGAGATGTTGTTGATGGGGAACAGAATAATTCTGTAAATGATTAAATATAACTTTTAGATAATTTGTTGTATCCTGCTGTGGCTCCACCTGCTGTGCAGTTATGCCATAGTCTGACAGACATCTGTTTTGGTAGTGCCTCAGACTTCTTCTTTGTGGTCTGTTTTGCCTAGTTTGTTTTCTCTTCAGTTTAGTGCAGTTCATTTGTGGAACAGAGATATTGATTTAAGGCTTCAGCTTTAGTCTGACTTGAGTCACAATTCTGTCTTTGCTTTGTTTTCTTGATCAGCAGCTTGAATCCTTCTTGTTTGGACATGCTAAACTGTCTGGAATTAGTCAGTTTTTGGGGGCTTTCATTTAGTCAACATGCATGAAATGCTATGGTAAAATAAGTTGTAATCCAAGACGTCAGCTTGTTCTGTATTTGCCATTATTGTCTGACATGGGCGTTGCTATTTTTGCTGTAAGATCTTTATGGTTTTAGCCAAAGTCTCCAATTTACATGAATGTATCTTTTGTCACAGCTCTAAAGTTCCTTAGTTCTACCGCTGCCCCTGAAACAAACCTCCATAAATAAGAGAGAGAAACAGGCAGAGCTCAGTGGTATGAAACTGCGCATTTCTTGTCTGTCGTGCAGCACCTTTATGCGCAAATGAAAATGTGAATCCCAGTCAAAATGTTCAGTGATGCATTCTTGTGATTGGAGCGGCATGTGGCCACGCATTCGCTTTTGCATTATGATCGCATTTTTATTTGAATCTTTTGTTGTGGTGTGTCTTCATTTTTAATGATAATCATTACTTTTCTACATTTAAACTGATTGCCTGTGCATTATTGCTCCTCTTGGATATTGTTCCTATTGCTCCTACATTTTGATACAGAACAATCTTGAGCGAAGTAGCTGCTCCTGTTTTATATTTTAAATAAGTCACTATTTAGATAAGGAAACATGAAGCACATGTTGCTAACATGATATTGTTGGCTTTTTTCTCTCTTAAATATTTTCACTTGAAAATTAGTAGTGTGGTTTCTCCTTCAGCTTTATCTGCACCAATGCTTGTTTCAGTGTCATACTTGGTGAATATTTAGATGATTTATGACGGTTATAAAGAAGAGATTACTAGCTTGCATTACATGATATTTATCTTTGTTAGTGTCCTTGGTTTAGTAAAAGTAGCTTGTTTGGGAACAGCAGCACTGATGCTTTACATTACCAAATGTGATGGTCACTTCCACAACATTGAATATCATGGATATAAAACATAAATTGTGTTCTCTTGCTTTGATTGATCATTATTTCAAGTCTAGACTGTTGGTGGCATTATAAACTTAAATGTGTTTGGAGGTGTTGGTCGTTTTTTTTGTGAACTTGTTTTTAATTGCATCCCCCAACTGCAGCCTGTGGGATTTTTCTGTCAGGAGCCATTCACTCTGCTTTTTGTCTGAGTATTATTCTTTACCTTTGCAGGCTGTTCTTTCATAATTTTTCGTTGAAAATCTTTTTTTTTGTCTGTTTTGTGTCTCTATATTTAACACAGTGTCATTTTGTGTCTCTATATTTAACACAGTGCCGTTTTTAGCAGTTCGAAATAATCCAAAAAGTTATCCAGTCTTAAAATGGATCTGCCATACTGTTTATGGATGTAAACTGATGCAGTTTACTGATGATTAAGATTCTTGACTACTTCAACGCATCATGTCACCAGTCTCAATGTGGATGTTTTATTTATTATTTTTGAAAGATCACATCACATCTAGATTGCTTTAAATGACCATGTGCCTGTGCAGTGTTTTCCTTTACATCGTCTTACATTTTTAAAATTATCACTTTTTTTAAAACCGTTTTTGTGTTGACAATGAAGACTAGATGCCATTCTTATTCAACTTATATACATTATTGAGTTGATGGTGTGTTCTTCAACTTCAACTCTCCTGAATTAGGTGTAATATTTAGAAAGCATTTGCCTGTACAGATTTTGTTTTATTATAGAGTAGTGTAAAAATTACTTCAGCTGTAAACTCAGAAATACTCAATAAGTGCTTATCTCAACAGCTCACCTAGTTCAGTTTACACAAGAACTGTTAAACCAAGCGTGTGATGAAGATGACAGTGTTACTCTGCACTGTGAACTCTCAAAAGCTGGAGTTCCTGTGATTTGGAGGAAAGGAACACATGTGATCCATTCTGGAGGGAAGTACCTCATCAAACAAGTTGGGGCTACTGTTGAGTTGAAGATCATTGATGTTAAACCTGAAGATGCTGGAAACTATGCTTGTGATTGCGGAGACAGCATCACCACCGCTAACATCAAAGTCAATGGTAGGACTGAGCTTTTATTTGAACCCTCTTCAACAATGAAGAAGCTTGCTGTTTTCTGATCTACATAGCTGTCCTTCGATAATGTCTTCATTTATGGTAGGGTAGGGTAAAGTACTGTGTATTGGCTTGTCAGGTGTAATTTGTCTGGTTTATATTTTTGCCATTTACATAATGGTGTCTGTTTTCATCAAAGATCTTACAAGGTGGTACAAATATAAGTTAAGCAATTGCAGAAGAAAGTTTTTCATCTATCAGTGAAAGGCTTTTTTTGATGGAAAGTGTAAATTAGTCTCACAAGATCATGTTCCTGGTTCAACTACTTTGCCTGACTTCTTCAGCATTACCAGTGGTCTTCAAAGATGAGCTACAGAATCAAGAGATTCAAGAGAAGGACAGTGTTACTTTGCACTGTAAACTCTCCAAACCTGGAGTTCCTGTGATTTGGAGGAAAGGAACTCAGGTGATCCACTCTGGAGAAAAGTATCTCATCAAACAAGTTGGCTCTACTATTGAGCTGAAGATCAATGATGTCAAACCTGAAGATTCTGGAGACTATGTTTGTGATTGCGGAGACAGCTTGACAACTGCCAACATCAAAGTTAACGGTATGAGAAGACCATCTGCTTCAAGAATATTTACAACATTTTAATACATCTTTGAAATGCATGGTCACATTCATTCCTTGGTTATGAAGTGTGAATGATTCCACCATTTATCAAGTTAAGGTCAAAAAAGAAATCGATTTAATTTTAAGCATTGTTTGGAACGTTGCATTTGTGTTGACATGATCTTCTCTGGAAAATATTTATATTTCAACATCTGTGTGTCTGGAACTAAATATCTGGCATCTCATACCACTCTTTGAATTGTCAGCTCTTCCAGCCATCTTCACAAAAGAGCTGCAGAACCAGACAGCTATTGAAGGAGAGAGCATCATCTTCCAATGTGAGCTCTCCAAACCTGCAGCTCCTGTGGTTTGGAGGAAAGGAACTCAGGTGATCCACTCTGGAGGGAAGTACCTCATCAAACAAGTTGGCTCTACTGTTGAGCTGAAGATCACTGATGTCAAACCTGAAGATACTGGAAACTACGCTTGTGATTGTGGAGACAGCATTACAACTGCCAATGTCAAGGTTAACGGTAGGAGATGACCCCACTGCTCCATGAATATTCCCATCATTCTAATCCATTGAAATGCATTATCACTCTCACCCTGTGTTCATGAAGTGTGAATGATTCCACAGTTTGTTATGAAGATAAAGCTAAGGAAAGAAACTTAATTGTAACCTGTACTTTAAGGCCTTTGTGTTGTCTTGGTCTTACTTGTCTGGAAAATAACTCTACATTCTCTTGCATCATATGCCACTCTTTGAATTGGCAGCACTTCCAGCCATCTTCACACAAGCACTGAAGAACCAGACAGCTGTTGAGGGAGAGAGCATCCGCTTCCAGTGTGAACTCTCCAAAGCAGACATTCCAGTTGAGTGGCGAAGGGGTGAAATTGGTCTATGCCCCTGTGCTAAATATGAATTCAAGCAAGATGGTCACCATGCACAACTTGTCATACATGACCTTGAACCTGAGGACTCTGGTGACTATATTTGTGATACTGGAGATCGCCAAAGCACTGCATATTTGGAAGTCAAGGGTAGGCTTGGATTGAACTCTCGGTCTAATAAAAGTTATCATAATCCTGTATTATTTGAAGCCATTTCTTCTGATGACCTTGAAACACTTGTTTACTCGCCTTTTGCAGCACTGCCAGTTCTTATCAAATCATCACTGAAAGATTTGGATACTGAGGCTGGGGAAAATGCAGTGTTTCGATGCGAACTTGCAAAACCTGGAGCCAAAGTCATCTGGAGGAAAGACAAGAAAGTAATAGAAGCAAGCAACAGATGTCAGCTGAAGCAAGATGGAGCTGTTGCTGAGCTTATTATTTACAAGCTGCAGGGAGGAGATTCTGGAGAATACTCGTGTGAGACCGAACATGATCGGACATCTGCCAAACTCACCGTGAAGGGTAGGAATCGCCTGATAAAAGTCCTCATCTCTCCTAACTTTACCTCATCATTCTATTTTGATGATCACACATCTACTCCATACCATCCTCAATACTACTCCATCCATCCTCTCTTATGATATGCTTGCCACCGTTCCCAGATCACTTTAAGCGCCTACTCTGTGCACATGGTTTTCCACTTTAAATTTAACCTTTCTCCAATGCACTCCCACTTACTTTTGCTAGTTTATTTACGTACAGGAGTTTTTTTTGCGATTAACATAACCTTATACACTTTTTCCTTTGCAATGTAACCTTTTTTATATAAAGGATAGCTATCTTTAGCAAAACCTTGTGAATTTTGTTTAAAAACCTTAGCTTGTTGTGGTTGTTAAATCGATACTGAGGATCTATTTTTTGGCCTGTTGACTACTCCTGATATTTTTACATTTAGAATACATTTGTCTTGAAGGTGTTTGTTGCTTTCTTTGCAAAATAAAACCTGAATTTGCTTTCAGAACTTGAAATCACAATCTTAACTGGCTTGAAGAGCTGCATTGTCAATGAAGGCGAGGACGTTCATTTTGAATGCCTTGTCTCTCATGATAATGCACTCATTGTTCAGTGGACACTGCAAGACGTCCCACTACAGAACAATGAGATGAATGAAATCCGAATGGAAGGCAAAAGGCACACACTCACACTAAGAAGTGTCACCCAGAAAGACTCTGGCACGGTGTCCTTCCATGTGGGTGCCCACACTTCTTTTGCTTGTCTTACAGTCAGAGGTAAAACTAAAGAACTTTTTAGATTTATTTTCACTCCTTGAATGATCACAGTGGGTTTCAAACACATGCACTGTTGCGCACGTGTTTAGTGTGTCTGATCATCCTATTTCCATATACATATTCAATACATTCCACATATGTAATATATCTTGCATTTATCTTTGTTTGATGCATGCTTTAATGCTTCATATTGCAAAAAAATTTATTACAAATAAATTGTGACCAGCAACTTTTTATGCATGTACGTTTTCTGTTTTGTCTTCAATTGTCAAATATGCCTTATCTTGACCATTGCTTGTTAGTATGTTGAGTTTTGGATATTGCATTTAGAAGATTGACTATTCAATCGTTAATGATTAATTTGATCTATAACAGAAATGCTGCAAAAAGCACTCCAAAGTTAGGCTTACTTTTGTCCCTGGCTGAGAAATTGCAAAGGAAATTTGTTAACACCTCATTATTTTCAGGTTTAGGGTGTTGCACATGTCTCATGTTGTGTTCTATGTATCACTGTTTCCCACCAGAAATCCCTGTGCTATCATTTTCGAAGGAGTTGACAAGCCAGGAAGTCACAGAGGGAGGCAGTGCCTCATTATGCTGTGAAACTTCAATCCCTGGTGCCAATGTGACCTGGAAGAAGGGCACTCAGTTCCTATCTGATGGAAAGAAATATTCCATAAAGAGGGATGGCACAATCCAAACCTTGGAGATCCTTAAGCTATCAGTGGAAGATGGTGGCGAGTACATATGTGAAGCAGGAGACAAACGAAGCAAAGCCACATTAACTGTCAAAGGTAACTATCTTGATTCTTCCTTAGGGATGGTCTCCATTTTGCATTGTTCCTATGCTGAAGCAAAAGTACTTATTATTATTATTGGCACCTCAAATTATAATTACATTAAGTAGCTTTTATGTTTTAGATTGTCATTAAGTTTGGCATGATCCAAGTAGTCAGAATGCAGTATCTAAAGTAAAATATCAATGAACTAATGAGCATAGCATGATGCTAAGTTTATAATAATAAACTACTCTGTTTGGAGGATTAATAAATACTCTCACATTCTCATTCACTTCTAGTAGATTAAAAAATACTAAAACATAAATAAATAAAAGATATGCCCCCGGTTTCACAGACAATGCTTAAGCCAAGTCCTAGACTACAATATATATCTGAGCTGTTTTAACTGAATGCAACTTGCACTGGCATGTCTAAAAAATGTCAGTCCCATTGTTTTTTCTCAAGATGCACAATACACTCTGAGTTGTTTCAACCCAATTTGGGGTCAAATATGGACAAACCCAGCCGTTGGGTTACATTTTTAGATTACATTTTTAACTCAACATTTGGGTTTGTCCATATTTGACCCAAAATTGGGTTGAAACAACCCAGCATTTTTTGGCACGTTTATAAAAGCTAGTTCAATGTCCTAAATTAGCTAAAGCCTAATCCAGGCTTAATATAAGCCCTATCTGTGAAACCAGGCCATAAGTACAAGTCAGTGGTGGGAAATTTACCTCATTTGACTTTTTGGAAGATCCTCAATAGTCCCTTTCATCACGTTCCTTCCCAGAATGTGTAAAAATCACACGAGAATTAAAGGATGTGACTGTGATAACGGGCGAGGATGCTAACTTCAAGTGTGAAGTGTCCCAAACAGGGGTTACGAATGTTGAGTGGTGGCTCGGCTCCAACCACCTTCAAAACAATGACTTAAATCAAATCAGCACCCAAGGAAGGGAACACAGCCTAGTGCTGAAAATGGTCACACCCGATGATTCAGGTGATGTAGCCTTTGTGGTTGGCCCTGAGAAGAGTGTTGCCTACTTGATGGTGCAGGAGAAACCCAAAGGTAAAAGACCCTTATGGCTAACAGTGTTCATTGGTGATAAGCAATAATCTGTCTGTCATTAGGTAGTAGCTGCATTAATTTTGCGCAATCATAACAAAAGGCTTCTAGCTGCTTTTCCATCTGCTTTGGCCATTCTACATCTACACTCCAAAATGGTGTAGTTTTCATCCATTTTTGGTTCATTATTCCCTTTTCATTATTTAGACATCTACGCTGTCTTTTCTCTAATTCCTATCCATAATTGTTAAAGCATGAGTTTTTTAGTGTATCACTGTATCTGTTCAATGGCTTCAAGTGTCTAAGTTTCAGAGTCTTCAGGTAGACAATATGATGTGACAGCACTTGGGTTTGGGTTTCTCCTGTCCATAGTCGTATTCTTAGAGAAGCCTCTGGACTTGACTGCCAAAGAGGGTCAAACAGTCACACTGTCCTGCATGACTTCCGACCCTGAGGCCTCTGTCACCTGGTACAAAGATCAGGAGATGATAAAGGCAGGGGGCAGGTATCTGCTCTACAAGGATAGAGCCGTCCATCAGCTCCGCATCCTTAGGGTGGAGGAAGGGGATGCAGGGGTGTATACATGCAAAACCAAAGATGCAGAAAGCTGCGCCACCCTTACTGTAAAAGGTAAACGGGTTTGTAGGCCTGTGACTTTATTTATTTTTTATTTATCAACATGCCTGTTGACTATGAAAGTGAACACAAACCGATTCCAAAAAGAACTGGCTCTCTTGTGGAGCAAAGAAGATTTAGATACCTTCACAGATATCAGCAGCCTTTTTCAAATCTGACATTTACATTCTTTCAACTTGTTTTCTCATCCATCATCAGGGCAACCTGCATACTTCCAGAAGGAGTTAGAGAACCAGAATGCAATAGAGGGAGATAGTATCACATTGCGCTGTGAACTTTCTAAACTAGTTAAGAGTGTAGAGTGGAGAAAGGGTGGAGTGGTGCTCCAACCCAGTAAGAAATTTGAGATGAAACAGGAAGGATGTGTGCTGGAGCTCCATGTCCATGATCTGGAACCAGAGGACAATGGCTACTACACTTGTGATGCTGGAGACCAGTTGACCACAGCATCAGTCGCAGTGCAAGGTATCAAATAACACTCTTAAGTCAATTGCATAATGCATTTTAGTTTTAATAAATTTTTAGATGAAACGGACAGAATTATCTCATACATGTTGAAGGTTATTCAAAAATCTGTAGCTTTTCGAATATGCCCTTATGTCTTTATAAATGATATGTTTATGAAGTATACTCAATGTATGCGTATTTTTAGACACTGGTGATCTAAGGGTTTCTGTGTCTGGTCTCTGCAGAGGTTGAAGTGCTCATAGTGTCGGGTATAAAGAATACAGATGTGTTTGTGGGCGAACAGGCAATTTTCTCCTCCCAGCTCTCTCGCCGTGCCAAAGGCAGAGTTCAGTGGTGGCTAGATGGCACTCGTTTGGAGAACAGTACCTTCAGTGAAATAAGTGTGGGTGAAGACCATGTCCACACTCTCACCCTAAGGAACCTTTCTCCCAATGATTCGGGTACAGTCCTGTTCAAAACAGGTGGCCTGTCATCCTCCGCAAAACTGTTAGTGAAAGGTACCAAATGGGGTGAAGGGGCCTAGTAGCACTTGGCAGATCGATTTAAAGGCTTAAAATTAAATGAATAGCACTGGACTAATATTGTGTCCATGAATTTCCTAAATCTAAAAGTCAGTTACTCATTCGTTGAAGTATTTGAGTTGTCTTTTTTGGGGTGGGGTTTACATTTCTTGATTTTTATAACAGTTACAGTCGGACCATGAATCTAGATTTTTTTCACAATTTGTCCTTTAATTAGTTCATTACTGTTGTGTTATTTGGTATTTGCTGTAGACTCATATTACTGAAAATAACTAAATACTACTACTACTCTTAATCCAAAGTATTTTTGCACAGACTACACTGGAGAATCCTTTGGTTCAGTGTCATGCTCAATAATGCAATCCTGATAGAAGATTTTTATTTACTTGAATCTCTTTTTGGGTTACCCATGCCTATAATGGAATATTGTTATCTAGCTAGACACTTTACTATTAGGCAAAAGTATACAGTAAGATTAGTAGTAAGGTTGAAAACAAAAATATGTATTTTTATTGGAAATTCATGGATCCATGTAGTTAATGTGCCATGTATTTCTAACCTAAAACAACAGTAGATTTGGCTGCAATATCTTGGCTTACTAAATCGGCATACTAATTAATAATAAATTAGTACAATGATTTTGGATTTGTATATGGACCATTGTATATGGATTTGTATAACGCTAAGGAAAGCCACAAAAACGTTTTTGGTTTCATTTGTGTTAGACCTATGTAACCTTGTATTATAATAAATAAGGTTACAATAAGGTTACAATTGGTTTGACTTTAAAACATGTGCAAATGATAAACTGGCCTGCTGGGCATCAGGCAGTCCTTACTGTCGAGCCACACACTATTTATAAAAGACAGTATAGTGTGGCTAAGATATAAACTTTTTTTCATTCATATTAGGACTGTCGATAAATTACGTGATAGTTAATCACAATTAATCATATTAATATTTGCTGAGAAAAGTCCCCAAATGAATAATCTAAATTATTCAAATTCAAAGACAACATTATTCATCACAAAAGGTGTCTCTAGCAGTCAGTATATTTTTTGTTTTATTTGCATATAATTAGACATACATACAGTAAGCCTAGCAATATCCCAGCAATCCATTTTAACATCCACAGCAATCCATTTTACATATATATTTTATATATGTATATATAATTATAATAATTATTAATTATTACATAATTATCATTATGTCTGAATCAGCTATGAACGCTTGAATGTGTATTGCCTACTCTCAGTATGTGTGGTTTGATGAGAGGCATTTCACTGGTGTAGCATATGGGCCTGCATTGACTGCAGACTAGCAAAAACGCTGCATTAATTTTTATCACAGTATTTTTATATATGCAATTAATTCTACTAAATTAATGTGTAAACTTGAAAAGAAAAATGGTCTTACATAGACTCTTAATAAGACCATTGTACTCATCAATCTTAACTACGCTTCTGTTTTTGTGCTGCATGTACTTTTTCTAGAATTTGGCCTTAGTTTGACTTGACACTGCAACTAGGCATCTGTTGGTTGTAATTGACCATGTCCTTGGTCAGTTTGGAGTAGAGAAGCAAAAGATGATACCATACTTAGTATCTGACTTAGAAATAAAATGTGAAAGGCTAAAGAAGAAAAAGTTACAGCAGTGACTAAGATGATGAAGTTGCAAAGGTTGCTGAGACTTGTATTTCAGTTGCAAATTAGATTAAATAACACCCAATACCTCAAAGAGGATTGAGGTGAAGAACTCTACTCCAAAGTCCACTGGGGTTTTGAGAAAATGACTTATCCCCACCACTGACCCTCTATAGATCCCAATGTGGAGGTGGTCAGTGCAATGGAGGACCTACATGTAGCAGAGAACCAGCCTGCAGAATTCATCTGTCAGTATTCTCGGCCAGTCAAGGCCATATGGAAGCGAAACGGCATACCTGTGCAAGCAGACGGTCGCAGGGTAATAGTGGAACAGGACTGGACTGTTGCAAGGTTGTACATTAGCTGTGTGGAGACCCAGGATGGGGGGATGTACTCCTGTGAGGCAGAAGGAACCTCTGTTGTGGCACATCTCAGGGTGCAAGGTGAGCACACCTGTAGACGAGGAGAATCTATGTGTCATTCATAACTCAAAAGTTTGGATCATCATCATCACAAAGACTCAGTATAAGGGCTTACTAAAAGGGGTTTTACAGGGACAAGTCTTTAGCAATTTGATGTTGATGGTTTCACATGACCACGATACCAAAATGTCATAGTCAAAACCAGTGAAATATAATTCTCAAAATCTAATACGACACACCTCTTTATAAAAAAAGTTTATTACTAAATAAAAACTTTTTAACAAAATCCATCTTTCAGGTTTTTTTCTTCCAGAATTTGTTTTATTTTTGCAATGTATTTTGTATTTTTATGCATTTTAAGCTGATATTCAAAGGCACCCGCAAAAAAACATTTTTTAATTGTTTTTACTCAAGTCAAAAAATGCTGTTTTTCATCTGGCTGGCTATGCAGTAACCATCATGAGCTTTTATTGCAGCTACCTTTGCTTCTTATGCTACTCAATACTGAATGCTATATGCTAGTGAAATGTTGAAAGAATTGTTCATTGAGTGTGATTGTGCTGAATTCAGTTATTGTTTTGAGGTCAGAAGTTCTTCCAAAGTCAATCAGTTAAATACTAACTACAGCAACTTGTTTTGGTATGTAGAAAACCAGTGTTTTTTCAGGTGTTGTGTTTCTTTTGCAGCTAAACCCATTGACATTCTCCAAGAGCTGAGTAACATGGAAACCATTAATGGTGGGGAAGCACTTTTTGAATGCGCCTTGTCACGTCCTGAAACCAAAGACTGGCGGTGGTTAGTCGATGGCAAGTCTGTAAAGGAGTCGGCAAACGTAGAGATTGTTTCCTTTGAGAGTGGCCGACGCCATCTTCTGCTCTTAAAGGACTTGCATCCTTGTGAAAACACAAGGGTTACATTCCAAGCTGGCACTTCATCAACTACTGCTCTTCTGACTGTCAAAGGTATGGCATTTCTTTTTTATTAGCAATACATTATATAAAGGTTTAACAACATGTTTTATCAAATAAAAAGGACTCTTTTAGGCCATGACTGTATTTTGAATAAACATGCACCTTATTTTCTATTTTAAAGCTTTGTTATAGCTTTGTTTACTATTGTTTTAGTTTCATGCTCTAGTTTCATCATATATTAAATATGATGCTAAATGCATTTGTATGTTATGAATGTGTTCTGTACAGCTTGGCAACTGGAGGTGGTCAAGCCTTTGGAAGATAAGACCGCCATTGCAGGAGAACAAGTTGAGTTCACATGTGCTTTGAATGAAGCTGTGCCTGAGAGTGAAGTGACTTGGTATGCAAATGGTGTCGAGCTTCAACATAATGACCAATGGGCCATGAGAGCCAGCGGCTCTTCCTACAGCCTCATTTTGAAGAAAGCCCAGGCTCAACCCACACAGGAAATCACATTTGCAGCTAGGGATGCATTATCCATGGCCAAACTCACCACAATTGGTAAGGGTCATTTTGTACATAATTCATTACAATTTTCTACCATTACTTGCTGACTAACCTTTTTTAATTTTGTCTGGCATTTGTAGCTGTGCCTGATCCCCCTGAAGATCCAGAGCTGGTGAGTAAAGGCCCAACGTTCGTTACCTTGTCTTGGTTCACCCCTCTCAATGATGGAGGAAGCCCAATCATTGGTTACCGTGTGGAAATGCGTCTAGTGGACAGTGTCCTCTGGCTTCCCTGCCACACAGAACCAGTGTGCAATACTGAATTTCTGGTTGAAAACCTCATACCGGGGGCAGGTTACAGATTCAGAGTGGCAGCCATTAACCGTGCTGGCATTGGAGAGCCTGTCCAGCTGCCTCAAACTGTGACGCTTGGTAAGTGGATACTCACTGAATTTACCAATTTAGCGAAAGCAACCTTATAGAGTTCATTGTGAGTATATTGCATGTTAATCTAACCCAACTGCCTCTATGAGTCTGTATAGAAGGCTTGCTATTAGCAGTCTGCCCTAGATCAGGTTTCCTCACTCCTGGTCCTGGAGATCTACTTTCTAACAAAGTTTAGTTCAAACCGTTCTCCAACACACCTGGTTATAACTTAATAAGTAAATCCAAACACCTTGATTAGTTGATTCAAGTGTGTTTAAATATAATTGGAACTAAACTCTGCAGGAAATTGACTCTAGGACCAGGAGTGAAGACCTCTGCACTAGATGCTACAGTAGTACACTGTAAAATCTAACAGTCAAATGTATTAAATTAAATGTTCTAATTTCACTCAAATATTACTGAAAGTTCATTGCACTCAACAGAAAAAAATTATGCAAACTCAAAACTGATTATATTAAAGGGGTTTCTATTATGCCCTTTTAAGAAATCTTGATTTTGTTTTTGGGGTAGCTATCATAGCAACTACATCAAATGTTTAATTGGACTGTTAATAGAAAACACAACTGCAAATAATAAGACATACAAGTTGTGATCCATAAACAACAGTTTGTCTTGACAAAATGGGAACCGCTACGAAATGTGCAGTGCACAGACAAACGTTGAGGTTATAATGTTCAGGAACATTGTTTAAAATAACTTTTAACAGGATGGAAAAAACAGAGACAACACTCTTCATCTTCTCTAGCGCAGCTTAACCATCTTTTTTGCGTATTCTGTGGGCGGAGATTATTTAAATGAGAAACATTATGACTTCATAAGAACCTGAAAAGACGTGTTGTAGCCCAAACGAGCCATTTGAACGAGTTTTTGAAAAGTGTATTCTGTTAAATAAAATATCTCCCTTTGAAGTGGACTTTGAGCTTTGTAACCTTGCAGATCTTTTTTATGCTAAAACAGCAACATTACACACTAACTAAAGTTAAAAAAGTGAAAAAAAAAACATAATAGGACCCCTTTAAGCAGAACTCAAACTGAATCAGTTACAGCAGATTTCTAGTTCCCAGTGTGCTTGGCTTCAGACTCTATTTATTTAATAAAAAATAAAAAAAATGAAATGCGTTTTTGCACAATATTCATTTAGGGGGAGACCTGTCATTGGTTTATGTTGTTATGATGGTTTTTAAAAGGGTTTCTGTTATGTCGTTTTGGGAGGGTTTCCATTGT
The DNA here is from genome assembly GCF_949152265.1 of Phoxinus phoxinus. NCBI lineage: Eukaryota > Metazoa > Chordata > Actinopteri > Cypriniformes > Leuciscidae > Phoxinus > Phoxinus phoxinus. Next base: position 4,255,416 of record NC_136899.1, on the reverse strand, counting down.
GCTGAAGAGCCTGTGGTTAAGCCAAGGATGGGCCAAAGTATGTAAAGATGTCAAAATCTCTACTCTGACTGCTTTGTTTAGAAGAAGTAATTGCACTTGCTGATACACTGATATTATCTTGCTGTACTAGCACATGTTATAGCTAGCTGTTAAATATAAGAGGGTAAAGTTAATGTTTTTAAATTTCAGCAACATAAAATATTTGAGTGGAGTTTAGGAAATAGCCTATACTTTTAGTGAACTAAATGCAATAAGCTCACTTAAATTAATTGATGCAATCAGTTTCCTCAAATGGTTTTACAGCGTAGTAGAACACTAAAAACTACTCAAAACAAGTTTATTTTCTATTTTTTGCAAATAATAATCTTAGTTCTTGTTGAGTTCTTGCTGCATTTCTTCAACTGTTCTTTGAATTGACCTTTGGTCTTCAGATGCACCAGTGACCATGACCAAAATATTAACCAGCTCTAAGCTCCAAAAAGGAAAGATGGTTCGTTTGGAGTGTGAACTTTCTGCAGAGAGTAAATCAGTCACATGGCACAAGGACAACAGAGAGATAGAGGTTGGAGCCAAGTACCAAGTGGTAGAAGAGGGCAAGAGCCAAGTTTTGCTCATTAAGGATTTCCAGTCTACAGACCAGGGTGTCTATTGTTGTGTTGCCTCAAATGAGGCAAAGACTTCAGTCAACCTCAACCTCGAAGGTACTTTCTTAGCCTAACCTCGCATTTAGTTTGCTCTCACTGTATTTTGTTGTTGGTGGGGTTTTTTGTCTACCTTATGTGGAAATAATTTCTTGTGTATGTCTTTGTAACAACATTTGGAACTTTGCAACTTTATGATTTTCTTCATTACAAAATTACAGTGTTCAAATAACTTTTTTCCTTTTCCCGAAGTCTCTTAACCAATTGCTGTTGCAGAGACACATTGTTGATCTATTTAATTAACTTTATGTCCAACATGAAAAATGTTACCATATGCGTAAGTGCGACTGATTTATGATGACTCCTTGATTACAGGAGATGGCACAACACTTTTTCAGGATGCAGGCAGCCAGCCCAAACTGCCTCCTGAAGCTGCTTCTGAGGGAGATCTACATGCTTTGTGGGAGGCAGTGGCCAAGAAGAGGAGAATGAGTCGGGAACCCACATTAGATTCAATTTCAGAATTACCAGAAGAAGATGGAAAAGAAAAGGTACAAAGCAAAGAAGAAAAAGTTATTGAAAAAGAAGTGAAAGAGAGACCTGTTGAGCCAGCTCCCAAAATCACAGTAGAGTCTAATCTCTATACCAGTTCTGATGAGGGATCTCTCAGTGGGACAACAAGCTTGGTGTCTTACCTCAAGAAAAGCAGCAATTCCTCTATGACTGTGGAAAGTCACACTGAGACCATTGCCTCCAAGAAACTGTATGAGCACTTCCAGATGACTGAGCAATCTGTTACAAAGACATCTGTGGAGCCCCTCATGGAAGCTCAGAAAGGGGATGAGTTGCTAGATGCTGCTGTCAAGATTCAGGCAGCCTTCAAAGGTTATAAAGCCAGAAAGGACATGCGACCAGTCTTCAAAGAAGTATTCAAAGAGCAGACTAAGGAGCCCAATGGCACAATTCATCTTGAGTGCATTGTGGAGGGTAAGCCAGATAAAGTTCGCTGGCTAAAGGATGGTGAACCCTTAATTGATGGCAAGCACCACCATATTGATATCTATAATGATGGTACCTGCTCTCTAGTAGTGACAGCTGCCACAACCAAAGACACAGGTGTATATACTTGTGAAGTCACCAATAAGTTTGGCATTTCCACCCATAGTGGTAAAGTCACCATAGGGTCAATGCGGGAATCTTCTGGGCGACGACCCCTCACTCTGGGCTACAGTGCAGATAGTGAAGCTGAGAGCTCCTCGGGGAGTGAGATGGATGAGACTTTACGTCAGGCAAGTAAACGATTGCGGCGACTTCTTCGTACTCGCCTTCCTCCGGATTTGGAGGAGGAACCTTTTTTGAGTGCGGATGAAGGAGATTTACCGCCACCGGATCTACAGTCTTACCGGGAAGACGATCAGTATATCTACATCCGCTTTGATAACCGTGCAGAAGCTCAAGTGGCTTCCCAGCGCTTCCAGGAAATGTTTACTTATCAAGGAGTGCCCATCGAAACGATCATCATAGCAGCTGCAGGTTCTAAGGTAGAGCTGCGTATCACAAAGATGGGCGTCTCCCAAGATGGCTCCCAAACCCCAACTCAGGACCAACCGATGCCTGCTTTCATGACAGGAACCCCTGGTATGACGCCTCTTCCATCTGGTTTTACTGTTTTTGCTACTGTTGTTTGGTTCTTCATTAGGTTGCATGGTTCAGTGCTGGATTATGTTTGTCATTATAGGGCAGCACTTTTGATATTTACAAAAAAGTTGTGATTTGCTTGTTTTTTGGGATCTTAAAGTGATGGCATGTCATGTTTTTCGCCTGGTTCAGCATTCCTCCTCAAAAGTATTGCTATGTTCTGTTCTTTTCGGTTTTGTTTGCTTAATCACCTACCAACCTCCCAGCGGCCCCCGTCTTCCTGACGGAGCTTCGTAGCCAGGATGTTCCTGATGGATTTCCAGTCAGTTTTGACTGTGTAATTGTTGGCAAACACCCTCACACTGTGCGATGGTTCAAGGATGGAAAGCTGTTGGAGGAAAACGACCACTACATGATCAATGAAGACCAGGAAGGTCGTCACCAGTTGATCATCACAGCTGTGCTTCCCACAGATATGGGCGTATATCGATGCATGGCTGAAAATGACAGTGGCATCGCCTCCAGCAAGGCTGAGCTGAGAGTGGACAGTGAGTACACTGTTAAAAGAAAGTGTCAAATCAAAACTCACAAATATAGACAAGAAAGCAATATAATCCCCTATAAAGCGTTTTAACAAAGATGGCACTTTCTTTTACCGGTGCATCTGTGAAGAGTAAGAATGCAACTGCATGTGTTTTGTAAGAATAATTTTCATTGTTTGTCTGTAGAGGTCCCCAAAATGCACCTGCATTTTCAACATATTTAAGATGAAGGCTCTTATTGCTCTTTATTATTTTGAACTAATAACTGATTCAGTCTTCTGTATCTTTGAAGTGTCTTGCAGCTCAGACTATGACACAGCAGCTGATGCCACAGAGACGTCTTCCTATGTCAGTGCTAAAGGCTATGTGTCTAGGTGAGATTTAACCATTTAAAGTGATTTTAATGACGCACGTCAATACTACAAGTACATAATACATTTTGCACAGATCCAGCCAAACAAGTCTCTGATTCGCATTTCATGCTAGTTTTACATGGGCTTCTGCTTTTGTTTGGTTTGCTCTCTTAGCTCGGAGCACAGGGACACAGAGGCTTTTGAATCTGTGGCAGAGGACGAGCAGCTTCCTCAGGTTTTGGATGAGTTACATGATTTATTCCTCAGTCCTGGAGCACCCAATGCCAAAATGAGTGTTAGGGTCAAAGGTCAGTTATGTTTTTTTCATGGATGCAAATTGTTTTGTTTCCTTTTTATTTATCTTTTAGAATATTTATTCTTTTTTATCTGTATTTTGTTTATTTATGCACTGTTTATTCCAAGTGTTTCCTTTTTTACATCTGCACCTGTTGTATCTGCTATTCAACTCCAGCCGCTCTGAGCATAATGACATTAATGTCCTACATCCTTTTTTCTGTCCATTCTGTTTTTAATTGCCTTGTTTATATTCTTAATAGAGACAGAGCATATTTAGGCCACGCCCACACCGGGGGAGGGAGAGGGGGACAATCCAACCGTCTCCATTGACTTTGCATTGCGAGAGGCTGCCTCCTTGTCATTTCTTGCTTCTAACTAAGGACAGAAAAATGCCTAAAAGCTGCTGTGTGACAAGGTGTACAGTAAAAAGTTTTTATAAGCTGTCGACCCCAAAAAACAAGTGTTTAAGAACATAAAAGTGGATACAGGCAGTTGAGACAGAGCGTAACGTGTCTCATTACTCTGAGAACTAACGTACGACCACTGGAGAACGTAATCGGCAACACAGGATAGCTTATCTTACAGAAATATGATATATAAAACTGACATTTGGATATTTGACTCACCAGTGACCAAATGTTTAACTTACTGCACACGCAACTGTGTTTTTAGTGCATACTGAGTGTCAGGATCCCACAATTTACCCATTCGTTCCAGCCTGTATCCACTTTTAAGTCCTTAAACGCTCGTTTTTTGGGGTCGACAGCTTATAAAAACTTATTTCTGGGTTTCTTAGCTTGTTTGCTGTACACCTTGTCACACAGCAGCTTTTAGGCATTTTTCTGTCTTTTGTTAGAAGCAAGAAATGACAAAGAGGCAGCCTCTCGCAATGCAAATGACGGTTGGATTGTCCCCCCCCCCCCCCCCCCTGGTGGGCGTTGATTATGACGCGTTGCGCTCTGTCTCTATACACATTCACATAGCTTTGCATCTAAGACGACTTTAATTTCAGCTGTTACGTTGCAGAAGTAAAATGGGTTGCAAACACAATTTAATGTTCAACACCATTCTGCAGGATTTCCCACACCAAGAGTTTACTGGTTCAAAGATGGCACCCCACTTCAAGCCTCCAGCAGAATTGTATTGTCGACCGAGCGAGATCAGCACAGTCTTGAGATTTTGGATGTTAAGCGGGAGGACACCGGAGAATACTCAGCATACATTAGCAATATAGCTGGATCTGCCTACTCTTCAGCACGACTGAATGTACTGGGTAAATGTTCCTTTTAAGCTTTAAGCCTTTTTATGTGGCACTTCCATGGGGTCTTTGACAGGAATTGGGAGCATAGTGAAATTATATTATAAATGATAATTATAGTGATTTTTTTCACATAAAATATGTTTTTATTATAATGTGCTAAATAAATGCTAAAATGTTTGTTTACATAATTTCCATTTGTTAGCTCCTGGAGAGCGCCCATCACCTGAACAGGGAAGAATGAGAGGTAAACATCTGTAATGTCACATTCTTGCACACAGCACATGTAATTGTGAATCGTTGTTCCACATGGTATGAACCGATGCAAATTTACAGTAATAAGAAAGATTAAGCATGCCTATCATTTACTATGCCACTTGTATTTTTCCACAAATAGATTCAAAGGTGCCACTTGTGCCACCACGCTTCCTGGAGAGGTTCAGCAACAAGAAGGTGAAACAGGGAGCAAGTATAACGCTGTCAGTCAAAGTGGAAGGTATGGCGTGTTACCACAATAAATTAAATGACTATGCAATTTTGAGAAATACAGCAAAGCATTAAGCACAATGTTCAGTTGCACGTTACATAAGGTGAAAACATGCTAAGCTAAGTCACTCTCTTCCGAAGGTTCCCCAACCCCATCTGTGAACTGGTTAAAGGAAGTGTCAGATAAGGATGTTTTGTGGATCAAGGCAGACACACCAGGTTACAAGGTGGCCAGCTCTGGCCGTCAGCATAGTCTAATCCTTATGGAAGTGGAAAAAAATCATGGTGGCATGTACACTTGCATTGCCACCAACCGTGCTGGACAATCGGTCAACACAGCCCGGCTGGATGTGGAGACAGGTCAGGAACTCATGGTTTAGTTATTGACCATAGTGATGTCAGGATCACATGATTTTTTTTATTTAATAATAATATTATTTTATACCTAGAATACTTCTGGTCTATTTGACTGTATAATGCTCGTTAAATATAATTTATTAATAAATAACCCTGTCTTTTAATCATCATGCTTATAATTTTCTATCCAACAGCACCAGAGCAAAAGAGCAAAGTGGGGCCAGAGTAAGTTTAATTTTAAAAGCTTATAGCTATCAATAAAATTATTTTATTAATCTAAACATTGTACAATTTTACATATTTGGATGTTACTGTTTAATTATTATATTTTTTTCTCCAGGCTAGGAATTACTATTAGCCCACCAGAGGAAGCAGGCAAAGGTGAATATTTGATAGATGATGTTCTGTTTAAGTTTTTCTTTCAATTTATTTTTTAACCACTTTATACTTTTAGTGGGCTGTCAGATTAAAACAGAGTGAGTGACTGCCATCAGGTATTTCTGATTTGCTACAATATAAGTGATTATTGTGATAACATCTTAGGAGAGAACAAACTACCTTACATGGGGGAAGTGGGTACAGAGGAATTCTTACAAAAACTCACAACCCAAATCACAGAAATGGTATCTGCCAAGTTCACTCAAGGTAAGAGAAAACTATAATTTTCAGTCAATAATATTGAGCTAATAATTGTGTACCTGCACTGCCGCAGTATTACACTGAATTACAGTATAAATATGTGTACTATTTGTACTGTACTTTTCTTTTTATTAAAGTATCATTCTTGATGTCATAGTTATAATAGTGCAAAATAACAATTTGTTTTAATGTAGTCTTTCTCTACAGATGCATCCTAAAATTCACTCAAAACAGTATGCGCTGTTTTTGAATGAGCTTTGTGTGTGCCCAAATGCTTTGAATTCATCTCACAGGATGTACTGAGTACTGAAATGGAGTACACCTGTTTTATATTCACTTTCTGAATCATTAATTATACTCAGGAATTTTTGTGAGCATATTTTCCTGGACTTCCCTTCTATTATATATATAAATATATATATATATATATATATATATATATATATATATATATATTCCCAATTCCTATGCAGTTTACTGACAAAATATTATATATATATAACCTTATCTCTCTGGATCCCCCGATTCCTGTGCAGTTCACTGACTCCATTCTTTTGTCTATCCATCAAACTATCCATCCATCCTCTCATCCCTCTATTCACTCACATTCTCATTGAAGCATTGATTTGTTCAGACAGCTTACAGAACCATCAAGTGCTCCAGTGGATGAAATCTTGGCCCAAAGTAACCAGTATGTATCCGCAGAACCTCCAGTGTATTACACCAGAACTTTGACTTTTTCTCCATAAGGCTATGCTGTTGTTAATCACGATGCTTGTCTATTTCATTGATTCTCAACATTGAAAAAAGAAAGAAAGAAACCCCTAAATTTAAGATATTAAAATGTAAAGTACAAAATGCTTTAAGTATGGCCTACTGGTAATAAAGTCATGGTTCTTTAAAATCAGGGCCATTTTGTCACAATTCAGAATAAACTGGACATTTTTAAAATCAGTGTCTCATTTTTACACTTTCAAGGTGTCTCTGTTTCAGTATACACAGAGAAAATGGATGAACGCTCGCTGCCATATTCATTTAGATATGGGATTGCATGAGCAATACATTAATGTTTGTGTGGGCACAAATTTGTTTTTACACTAGCATGATAGTGCATGTTAAATCACAGGAGAAACATGGTTTACAGCATTAGTTATTATATCCAGAGTCCACAGATGATTTAAAAAAAAAACTGATAATGGACCTTACAGGTGAGCTCAAATGATATTTAAAAAATCCTCTTTTTCTGTCACTGTTGTTATTTGCATCGTTTTCCTGTTTCTACACACACAAAAAAGCTACACTACATAAAGCTTGTTTGAATATTTTCGAATGGAATTTGACTAAGTAGGCCTACACTTAGTTTGTAAAATAACACACAATTATGTTTGTAAATCTAGTGGATCCCAAACTTTTTTCAATCTTCTTTAGGCCTACTTACACCCACCAGCCTGAGTCACGATCACAATGAAACACAATTTCCAGAATTTTAATTGTAGGCTAAATAAGAACAATTCTGCTTACCTTCAGTCTTTAGATCAGCGAAACTGGACAGTTCCTCATACGTCGTTCTCAGCATCCATTTTGGCGATGTTATTTCAATTTAATCTCTTTTCTGTCTGTTTTAGCTAGAATTCCAGTACGGGGGTCAGTAGCTGTGCTAACCTTCATGTTATTTGAACCATTGTATTTTAAAAAACGGCGGCAATATTTCACAGCAGAAGAACCTTCGCGATTTCGCGATAATAAATGTAGGCAGGCGGTTGCAAAGACGGCAGTAATAATATGTGTGCGGTAATAAAACGTCTGACATCAGCTATTATTCAAATACCCTTTGTGAATTTATATTGAAATGAATTATCGTATGCTGCCCCTTATGCGCGTGCCACAGTTTGAGTGTTGTAAAGATCATTACCACGCAAACACCATTTTTATTTGATGTTTTATATATTAGGCCTATATGTATATCAAGTTTGTATTTTTTAAACCATTGAAATTCTGATGTAGGCCCTACATGTTAAAGATGTGCACACGTGTGTACGTGTGTGTGTGTGTGTGTGTGGCCTGGTATACCCTATGGGGGAAAATTCTATAATATATATATATAATATTATATTATACAAATTTCATGGCCAGATTAATATTATTAAATTACATGCCCTGAGTCTGCTGATTTTAAATTGAATTCCATAACCTGAACAAATGTTTTGTAGTTCAGAGATGTGATGCTAAAGCCCATGCTGTCAGAGCTGATACCTAATAACATTATCCCTTTCTTCCTCTAACCTTTTTATCACTGTCTGCTTCAAGCTTCATTACGTGTCCCAGGAGCTGACAGTGATGATGAAACAAAAACACCATCACCATCTCCATATCATGGCCGTTCACGCCCTACATCTCTCATCGCAGACTCATCGTCTGAATCGGATGAAGGAGATGCCAGGGGAGAGGTATCACAAACATCACACTCTTGATGTCATCAACAATTTTATTATTATTATTATATGTCAGACCTGTTGCATTCTGTTTAAATAAGATTTTTTTTGACACATGTATTTACCATTTATTGTAAAAGGGAAAAAAGTTATGTTAGAATAATAATTTTGTAGTTCATATTATTTATTACGTGAGTTAAGCATCTCGTTGATTCTTTAGTTCACAAAGGGGTATTTAAAAGCAGAATCCGGAGCATTCTCATGTTTTTAAAGTGATTTTCTAAATGTACTGTTATCTCAATGCATCTGCGCAGATGTTTGATATCTACGTGGTGACAGCTGATTACAACCCCATGGGTGTCAGTAAAGATACCATCGCTCTGAAAGAGGGCCAGTATGTGGAGGTTCTGGACTCTGCACACCCACTTAAATGGCTGGTCCGTACCAAGCCTACCAAATCCAACCCGTCTCGCCAGGGATGGGTCTCACCTGCGTATCTTGACAAAAGACTGAAGGTCTGTTTATACATATACATACACTGGTTAATGCGATAGCATGTGAAACTTAAATTATGGTAATTCATAATGGACTAGTGAGTTTAATATTTGACACTAGGGTTAAAAATGCACACAATGTAATGACAAGTGCAGTGTATCTTCATAATTTCTTACTAATGATGGATTGGTTGTGTTGTAGCTGACTGCAGATGCAGCAGACCTCCCAGAGACCACCAGAGAGGAAGTCACCGAGACAGAGTACAAGAAGAAACTCTGGTAAAATTGTAGACATGTAAAATGTGCATTTTATTCTGTACTAGAACTTTACTCATTTGACCTCCGTTTCACTTGTATCTAGTCAACTTGTTCAGGAGCTGATCAACACAGAGACTGAGTTTCTGAAGGAGATTGAGTTTTTCACATCACACCATCTGAAGCGCGTGGATGAGGAGAGCACACCACCTGACATCGCCAGCCAGAAGGAAACCATCTTCCGTAATATCAGTGATTTGAAATCCTTCCACAGCAGGTGCAAAGTTCAGACAATCAAATATTATTGTTAATTATATTATAGCTCTAACCCCCGGTTTCACAGACAAGGCTTAAGCTAGACTCAGACTAACATGCATTGAGCTGTTTTAACTGAAAGCAACTTGCACTGACATATCTTAAAATACGTCTCAAGATCCACACCAGTAATGTTTTTTTTCTAAGGCACGTTTATAAAAGCTACTTAAATGTCCTAATTTAACTAAGGTCCAATCCTGGCTTAATCTAAGCCCTGTCTGTGAAACCAGGCCTATATCTAAAATGTAGTGTGTAAAGAACTATTTTCTTCATTTATATGCTAGTTTTGTAAAAAGCTCAATGAAGACTTGACTGTTGTCTGTTTTCCAGCTCTTTGCTGCCCGGTCTGCGTGATTGTGACACGGATGATGACATTGCCATGCATTTCTTAAAAAACTCTGAAGGTTTTGAGAAATATCTACAGTACCTCATTGGGCAGTCACAGGCTGAGTCCGCCATCAGTGAGAAAGAAGTGCACCAATATTTCAAGGTGGGTTTACAAAAATAATAGTGATGGATTTCTAGGGGCATGAAAACGAAAAAAAAATATTTGTCCGTAAACTAAAATAATTTGGTATTCAGAAGACGCATAGCATAACATGTTCTATATCTTTCTTTCATTAGAATTATACAGTCTCAGAGTTGGCAAATGCCGACCCCACAGAGTGTCCAGTGCTCAGTATCAATGCTTATCTTCAGAGACCACCAGAGAGAATTCTAAAGTACAGGGCTTTACTGAAGGTAATAAAAACTTGAATACCACAATACTGCGTTTCTGTGTGAAGAAAAAATCTCCAATTTCCACTTGCGAAAGGCTGAATAACTATCTAAAAAATGCATTTAAGAATTTTGTTATGTATTCTGTGATGCATAATAATTGAAAGTGAGCATCCCTTTCCAATTCCCCGATTTCATTATAGGAATTGATCCGGAACAAAGCAAAGAACGGTCAGAACTGCTGTTTGTTGGAGCAGGCCTATGCAATGGTGTCGTCCCTCTCCCAGCGCTCAGAGAACACACACCATGTATCTCTCATAGAGAACTACCCCGCCAATCTGGAGGCGTTGGGAGAACCTATTAGACAGGTACGGTCTCTAATCTCGAATGTCACACATTAACGTACAGGCTTTTTGATAAAGTGCTCTCATATTGCCTGTTTCACTTTCTTGTAGTTACATTTAACAACTTGCTTGTAGTGAAGTTCTGGATTTTTCTTTGTTTTACAGGGGCCTTTCACTGTTTGGGAAGGAGCTCCTGGAGTTCGCTCATCTTCCAGAGGTCACCACCGCCATGTTTTCCTCTTCAAAAACCACGTGGTCATCTGCAAGCAGAAGAGAGACACAAATATGGACACCCAGACATATGTGTTTAAGAATATGATGAAGGTTAGAGCTTATAAAATGCTTTTTAAATTACTGTAATTAAGTGACACTTGTACACTTCCTGGCCAGAAGATAAGTCGCTGTTTAGATTTAAATAGGCAAATGCTTAAGATTCAATGATTGGATCACCAGTCTTTGAATGTCTTTGGGATGTGCTGGAGGAGACTTTACAGAGTGCTGGACTCAAATTGAAAAAAATGGACTCAATGTTGCATTGACAATACAAGATCTTGACCAAAAATGTATGCACCTCTTGATGGAAATAACATCACAACATTTATTTCCATCAATAGGTGCATACATTTTTGGTCAAGATCTTGTATTGACAATGCAAGAGTCCAGCACTCTGTAAAGTCTCCTCCAGCACATCCCAAAGGCATTCAATGAATTTAAGGTCTGGACTCAGAGGTGCTGACCATTCTTTCATAATATGAGCCTGATGAATCTTGACTTTGTCATCCTGGAATATGGCCTACATAGTTGTTTAAGAAATGAAAAGCTAAACACTACATCGGTTAGGGTTAAAAGAACTGTTCCCAAATATATAACATGCTAGAAATATAATAATTACTGCATGATCCAATCATTGACTCGTAAGCATTTGCATTTGGGCGTTGTATTTTACACAACATTTACAAAAAATTCACAAAGCCAAGCGGCAATGGCGATAATTTAAAATGGCCAATATCGGCTTTGCGAATTTCTTAATTACTGGCCTCATAATGTCACTTATAAAATAATATTGTATAAATAAATGTAATGTATAGTAAAATATTTTCTCGTTTTGCTTTAGCTCACAAACATTGACGTGAACGACACTGTGGAGGGTGATGAGAGAGCATTTGAGATCTGGCATGAGCGCGACGACTCTGTGAGAAAATACACTCTGCAGGCACGGACTGTCATCATCAAGAACTCATGGCTCCGCGACCTCCGTGACCTTCAGCAGCGGTATAGCATGGCAACGTGGAGTAAGTCACCAACATCAGCATCATGTACATGTTAGCATGTCTCACCTTGACTAGAGCACTGACGTGTTTTCTAGACCAACCCAGAAGATTGCTTCATCCTAGTTTCCTCTTCAAAAAGGTTTTTTCTACTGGCTTTGGATTATTGCAGAAAATAAGCTCTGTGACTAGCAAAAAGCTTATGATTCTTACATGTTTTGTTCGTCATGATAATCTTCACAAATGAACACAACTTTTACATTTTGAAGCTTAAATACAAGTGGCAAAAGTAAAAAGCTAAAGTTAGGCTACGAACACCATGTCAACACCACTAAGATTCCAACAACTCTTTTAATATTTAAAATCTACAAGTTGGAAGGTTTGAGTTCAAATAGTTTGCAAGAGCACAATTATAAACAGAATGAGGCTGTAAGAGTGAACTAGTACGAGTTTACCCATTCGCCAAACGTCTAGTCCCATTTAGCCTTTTTCAAGACACATAAAAGCTTTACAAAAAAACACAAGGGGGTATTACTGATTTATTTAGTTGTTTCAGGCATTTAACAAAAAAAACACATTAAAACAATTTGAATAAATGCTAACCGTTTTTTAGGCAGGTTTTGGTCTACAAAAATATGTCATCCCTGCAGCACTTTATTGACATGGCAAAACACACTCCACTTATGAAACATCATCATCTATTAAGTACGGTCATGTTCTGAAATACTACAATAATAATAAACCCTAGTCCTAAAATGTAGCATTTTACTTTTATTACAGGCCTTCCAGATTTCGACTCCGTGTTGACAGACTTAACAGCAGAGCTTGGACAGACAGTGAAGCTCGCCTGCAAGGTCACTGGTGCACCAAAACCACAGGTCACATGGTACAAAGGTAAGGAAATAAATCGTGGGTGTTTCCACTCTTGATGTCTCATAAGAAGTAAAGTAACTCATCCACCCGACTCTCACAAACAGATGGGCGAGCTGTGGAAGCGGATCCTCATCACATCATCATTGAGGACCCAGACGGCTCTTGCACACTCATATTGGACAACATGACGGCAGACGACTCTGGCCAGTACATGTGCTTCGCCACCAGCTCTGCGGGCAACGCCAGCACACTAGGCAAAATCACCGTGCAGGGTGAGTGACGGACGTGAGCAAGTTGAGAGCAACCTGGTGTGACTAACTTAGTAAAGCTGGTTTCACAATCTGTGAAATTAAATTTGTGTTGATTTTTATTCCTTATCTTGCAGTGCCTCCACGTTTTGTGAATAAGATCCGGAACGCCACACTCTTTCCAGGAGAAGATGCTCAGTTCACCTGCATCATTCAGAGTGCACCAAGTCCCAAGATACGGTAGTGACTCCGTTTAAACTAATATTTACACTGATATTCAAAAATGAAATTTTTATTTTTTTTATGTTCTTTTAGACGTACTATTTATCAAAGAATTCTGGAAAAAAAATTATCACCGTTTCCACAAAAATATGAAGCAACACAACTGTTTTCAACATTGATAACAATAACATGTTTCTTGAGCAGTAAATAAGCATATTAGAATATTTTCTGAAGGATCATGAGAAACTGAAGACTGGAGTAATGATGCTGAAAATTCAGCTTTGCATCACAGGAATGAATTACATTTTAAAATATATTCAAATAGAGTTATTTACCAATGCCAAACGATAGTATATATTATAGTATGTTTAAATAATGAGCCAAAATAACTCATAAAAGTCATAAAATTTCAATCAAGGCATTCCATAAATTACTAAACCCAACAATGTCATCCATTTCACTGGCAAAATGTGTTAAACTGTGGCATTTCCCTGCACAGATGGTTTAAGGACGGTAAACTACTGACAGACCTGGAGAAGTTTCAGACATACAGTGAATCACGCAGTGGAGTGTTGGTTCTAGTTATCAAGAGCCCTGGAGAACGAGACCTCGGACACTATGATTGTGAGGTATGGACATCCTTACTTTAGTCCTTACTCCTTTCAGTTCTTACTTTACTCCAACCCAGAGGAATTAAGCCAATGATCATCATATTATTCATTTGCAGCTGTCGAACCGTCTGGGCAGTGCCAGGTGTGCGGCACAGCTGGTCACTCCTGCTGTGGCAAGGGCTGGAGAACGTAGAGCAGATCAGGCCATCACTATAGAAGGTAAGAGACATCTGTCAACACACATATGCCACCTAATTAAAAAAACATAAAAGTATGACAGCCTTTCCCATCTGTTATGATTTCACTTACTAAAAACTTATAAACTTATAAAAGGGATAAAAAAAAACCCACAATATTTAATGGTTTTAATAAAGGGGCTACTATGAAAGATAGTTTCATGGTTCCAGAAAATAAGAAAAGTACTATATTTAGAAATCTGACAATGTATTTTTCATATTTCAGCATCTTTGTACCTCTTTGACAAGCAGTGAATTAACTGAATTTTAATAACTAAAATAAATGTGATGTTTGTTTGATTATGTAACTCATTTAATACCATTTTTATGTTGTTTTTCAACTAGTAACGGAACAAGAGACAAAAATACCGAAGAAAACCATAATTATGTAAGTCTCAAACATGCATCTAAACACAAACTGCCATTCAAAAGTTTGGGATCTGTATCTGTAAGAATCTTCTTCTTTCTTCTTTTTTTTCCAAAGCAAACACATTATATTGATAAAACAAAATGTCTATTTCAAATAAATGCGGTTCTGTGAATTTTCTATCAATCAAATAATCACATTTTTTTCTTTAAAACCAAATCATCATATTAGAATGATTTCTGAAGGATCATGTGACACTGACGACTAGAGTAGTGATGCTGAAAATTTAGCTTTGATCACAGGAATAAATTACATTTCAAAATATGTTAAAATAGTTCATCTTAATATAATATACAATTCTTCAAAGTGTAAACTGGCCTTACATATCACAGTTTGTAAATTTGATGGCAGATTTAGACTAATGCTATGTCTACTGTGTGCATCTATCATGAATCATACTAACAAACGTGTTTTTTCCCCCACTTTAAGCGAGGAGACCATCACCACAGTGGTGAAGAACACTCGCATGAAACGGCACGCGTCCCCGAGACCATCACCTATGGGAGCTTACCGCTCAGAGACGTCCACTCCCGAACCGCCCAGACAGAGACGAACCCTGGCCAGGAAGACTGTCCCGACACTGTACGTTCAAGATCCAGAGGGTGCTACGGCCAGGAACCCAAAATGGGTGGAAGTCGAGGAAATAATCGAGTATAAAGTGAACAAATCACCCAAGTTACCAAGAAGAAGAGGCGTTTCCCCCGGCAAGTTCTCACCACCTGGCAATCCAAACACTAATAACTCCAACAACAAGTTAGTAGAGGAGACAATGGGTGCCGAAATACTTCTTCAAGCATCTTCTGGTACTGATGAAGAGGAAACTGTGCACAATGTGTCTGAGGTTGACAATGTGACAATATACCCAATCGTAACAGGAGATATTAGTGACCCGTGTGTCTTGGTTGACTCTGAGGAAGATGAGGGAACTGTTGTCCTGGAGCCCGAAGACGACGAACTTGGTGCCCGAGACAGCAAAATCCTGACTGATGGGAATCGAGTGCTCACTCTTGAAGACCTCGAGGACTACGTCCCTCAGGAAGGTGAGACTTTCGGCAGCCGTACAGACCATCACGTTCCCGTTGAGAAGCCAAGTGAGATCTCGGTGTTGCAGAGAGAAATAAACGAGCCTGTCATTGGGAAACCCATTCTGCTGCACGTGGGACGTCCAGTGGCATCCACAAAGCCTCGCATGGGTTTCTTCGGATCCTTCAAGGAACATATTTCCAGCATGTTTACTCCAGGTTCATCCGTGAGCAGCAGCTCTCGGTCAAGGCGAGAGAAGACAATACCTATTCATGTGACTGAAGAACGTCCATCCAGCCGTTCACCGCGTGCCAGTAGCTTCGCGAGGCTTGACGTCCAGCCGACGTACTGCTCCGAGGTCCAGAGAGGGAAGGAGGGAGGTCTGCAGAGCTTCAAAACGCAAGTGTCCGCACAAACCTGCAGCTACACACCAACCGGACAAGTCACTCTTCAGATCAGCAAGAAGAAGCCATTTGAAAAGCAGTAATCGAGAGGAATCGAATCTTCGAAGCTTGTTTCCGGCATGCAAAATCAGGACGTACAGTAGGCCGAGTCTTTAATGGGAACACTTCTGTCAAATCTTGCAATCTAATTCAATCGCAAAGCTTCTGGATCATTCCATGTTGAGGCGACACTTTTTGCATAGGATTCACTTGCCAAACTCGATGCCTTTATATCCTACCTAATGAAGACTTTACTTGAGTTCCCGTTAGCGTGAAATCAAATATGCAGCTGCGCTTGGGAACGGCAAGTTCATCATTAATGTGCAAATATGGACAGTACAGCTGTCTTTTTGTCTAAAGGACATACTAAGAAATACACGTCTATGTCAAGAAATCCAAATTAAATTTCTTTGGACTCCAACAATAAGATTATGGTTTATCTGAATGTCATTTATGTGCTGAATTAATGTACCTCAGCAATACATCTATACACTGGCCAAAACAAAAACGAAAGTTTCTCTTTAGGTTCAAATAGGCAAATGCTTGAGAGTCTATGATTGGATCATTATTGCAGTGATTATTATGTTTCTATCATGTTATACGTTTAGGAATAGTTATTTTAACCCTAATTGATGGAGTGTGTAGCTTTCATTTCTTAAACAACCCTGTAGGAAGACACGTCATGGCCATATTCCAGGATGACAATGTCAAGATTCATCAGGCTCAAATTGTGAAAGAATGGTTTGGAGGAGCATGAAGAAGAATTTCCACACGTGAATCGGCACCTCTGAGTCCAGACCTTAAATTCATTGAAAGTCTTTGGGATGTGCTGGAGGAGACTTTACAGAGTGCTGGACTCTTGCATTGCCAATACAAAAGATCTTGACCTTCACAACACTTATTTCCATTAAGAGGTTCATCCATTTTTGATGAATCTTGACATTGTCATTCTGGAATATGGCTATAATGTGTCTTCCTACATGGTTGTTTAAAAAGCTACACACTCCATCAATTAGGGTTAAAAGAACTGTTGCCACTGCAATAATGATCCAGTCATAGACTCTTAAGAATTTGCCTATTTAAATCCAAACAAAATTACTTTTTTTTTTTTTTTTTGGCCGGGCAGTGTACTAAGAAATACTATGTCAAGAAATCCAAATTAAACATCTTTGGATTCTAACAATACGATTGTAGTTTATCTGAATGTCATGTATGTGCTGTATGGAATCAATGTACCTCAGCATTATATACACACATATACAGTATAAAAGATTGGAGTTTTTCAACATCTAAAAATCCACATCAACTTTTTCTGTCAAGTTGATTGCACTAGTTGTAATTTGGTGTAATACACTGTGGCTTGTTGGATCGGAGGTCTATGTTAATGTATCAAAAACTTTGGATATGTCATCTTGCAATGAAGACTATTCAATGTGGTCAGCATTTTTGTGTTGAAATGTGAATGTATGGGGTTTTGTAGATGGACAAAAGAATAGTGGTGGGAGATTTTAAGACTTAAGAAACATAACAAACACAAAATCTATTTAATGACTTTAGAAGATTTATTTTAAAAAGTATTTCTTGTGCAACATGACTTTAAGCACATAGTATTTACAGATTTAAAAAGTTGAGATTTACTTGAGTAATATTAATATATATATAGATATATATAATATTTATATATATATTAAACGTGTTTGAACTTAAAATTTAATCAACCAAAATTTGCATGTGTAACATAATTTGTGTTGTTTTGGTGGATCACATTGTTTGAAAGGTTTTGGTAAAAGCAAAATAAATTAGGAATGTCAAAGGTGTTCAGCTGATAAAAGAAAAAAAAACTTGAATAAATAAAAATAAAAATGTACATCTTGAAGTTCTGATGTTGTTGCTTTAAAAAATAAAGAGTATATTTGGATGTGTATTATAAACTGATATCACATGATATTGATATTAAAGAAATACAAGTAAAAAAACCTTTCAGTTTACCATTTACTGTCTATATTGTGTATGGTGAAAATCGTCGGACACGCACAGTTGCTTTCAATATTGCACTCTCATTTATTCATTTCACTCTAGACATGCTTACCTATGTGTGTAAGTACACATCTTCACTGTATACATACTAAAGTATGTATACACCAACACACACATAATTAAACATGTAGAATTGTACATATATATTTATATAGACGTATAAATTTACATGTACGCACATTTATAAAAGAGTGCACACAATGCACTCTTGCACACACACGCGCACACACACACACACTCATACACAAATGTCATGCGTCTGTGGCTCAATGTTTGTCTCCTGTACGTGAACACGCACGCACTCACAGACACAAACGTGTGTGTATATATCAGACATACTTCATATCCAAAAAGGTTCCTTTGAAAACAACGCCAGGTTGTGATTTTGGACACTTTTTTTTTCTTCTTCAATTTTTCTGTTTTTAAAGCTGAGAATTAAAATGAAACAGAAAACAAACAAAAAAACGAGAAGAAAGGCATGGTGCCGTTTCGTCCGATCATAACCGCAGGTAAGGGGGTCAATTTGCATAATGTATACAGGTTAAGATTTTCTTTCCTATATATAGATTTTTTTTTTTTAATAAAGAACTTTTTCTCTTTTTATATAAACAAAGCAGAAAAACAAAAACGAGAAAAGAAAAGAAACTAAACTCTACAGAGTAGG
Organism: Phoxinus phoxinus; assembly: GCF_949152265.1. NCBI lineage: Eukaryota > Metazoa > Chordata > Actinopteri > Cypriniformes > Leuciscidae > Phoxinus > Phoxinus phoxinus. Next base: position 4,236,596 of record NC_136899.1, on the reverse strand, counting down.
TCCCCATCCACAGTCCCTTCTGCCGACAGGGGTGACATCAAGCTGTACAGCGCAGTCAAAAACATATGTATCAGCTTCATTTACAGGTACAGCCATAATCAAGGCACAAAGATCTACAAGTAGATTTTTTACTCTCTTTCAATAAAGTTGTATAAAATAATATAACATTTTATATTCTGTACAGGAAAGAAAAAGAAAAAAAAAATCAACCTTGCACAGTCTGTACAAGATAAGAAACTAAAACAATAAGAAATGGGGCGTTTCTTTTCACGGATGTTTCGCCATCATGTTCTCGAGCGCAAACTGAGGCTTCAGCAATGTTCCCGGAGCCCCTCCTCCTCGCTTCAAATGCCCCGCCTCCTTCCAATCAAAGGGGGCGTGGCCATTCCCACCATCCTCTGACCTGTCGGCAAGCCTCGAGTGGGACAGAAATTCATGATGTGATGCTACATTGTGTGTCCATCTTCGTAAAGAAAAACGTCAGTCAAAACCGGATGGAAAAGTGCATTACTTCACTTCGTTTTCCCAGTGTTCGACAACCCCTAGCCCCCCCCACCCCGTCCCCGCCTCTGTCCGTGGGCGATCTTCAGTGTTCGGAAACAGAAAGAGCAGCAGAGAGCCCTATAGGTCAGAAGATCAAGGTTCGGGGTGTGCGAGACTAGGACTCCTGGAGGTCACAAGGTGATGCGATCTTCATAATCTGGCAGGAGCCAGAAAATATACACAACGATATCATTTTTTATTTTAATTTAAAAAAAAAAAAAGGAGGTAGCCAGAGGCTTCATGGAATGGCAAAAACAAAGGCAATCCAAATAAAAACGTGGGGGAAAACCCAGTGACCCTCTCCGTCCTCCACCCCACCGATCGACCGCCCGCCCCGAATCACGAGTTCAAATAAAACGAGTAAAAACCGAAGTGTGGTGTGCCAAACGTCAGTAGTATTCTTTGTCTGCGGAGTTTGGAGACACGTTGGTAGAGAGCACAGGGTCCCGACGATCACAAGAGCTCGTACTGCCGCAGGTGCATTCTCTGGATGATGTCCCGGCAGTCGTTGAAGACCCGGCGGATGTTTTCCGTGTCCACTGCACATGTAAAATGGGGATAACAGTAGTGACGGCCGTCTCCGCTTTCTGTGCTGATCCTCTGTGAAAAGAGACGTGGACAGTTACAATTTGACGTTTCATACGATCACAAGAATTGCTTTGATGATTAATCCAAAAAATAAATAGTTTGTAGTTCGAATTCATTTAGGAAATAAAACCTAATTAAACAATATTTATGTTCAGCAAATTGAATGGACAACACTCAGTATAAATGTCTACAACAGAACCCAGTCATTAATGAATCACTTTTAATAGAAAATAACTCTGAATCAGTTTAACACAGGGTTTCTGAAACTTTCTCATCAGCCGAGCCCCTTTGACGTACTTGAATTAGCCTGTGATTTAGTCAATATTTCAATAATATATATATATATATACACACACAAACACATACAGGGCTTGACATTCACTTTTTTGTTCACCAGACATTGTGGCTAGTGGTTTTCCAAAGTTTCTAGTCACTCAGCATTTTCACTGGCCACAATTTTGACGTGGATACCATGGGGAAAAACTTCCATATAGATATTTTTTATATTATCTCATAATTTGGCAGCCGGTGTTTTAGGCTGCTGTCACTTTACGACCTGAAGCACGGATCCATTATACGGTTACATATGCGTTTTACAACTGACTGTTTATGTGAACACTCGCCAAGACATTTTAACATTATTTTGTGTGTATTTGACCATTTAAGTGCAATAAGGAGTGAAAAATAACTAAATTTAGTGCGGAGAGGCAACTTTATGTGTGAGCACAAGATCTGAGGGAACGAGCCAAATTATGCACAATCCCTTACATATGTAATATATATACATTTTATCAGATTATTTTTTGAATTTATAAAATGCATATATACACATAATTGAATTTATTAAATGCATATACCGGTACACACATTTTAGTATAAATAAATAAATGTATAATAAAATAAATATATTTAAAAATCATCTTTATAGCACGTTTTATTTGTATTGTTTTCATTTATGTTTTTTAACATATTTTTTATTTGATGCTTTTACTAAATTAGCTTTTTTTTATCAAACCCTCAAACCCGAATTGCATGAACTACACAACTGAGTGAATCCACTGAATCAGAGTGATGATGATGATGATTAATGCTGAAGTAAACAGCATGTTTACTCTTTGGATGTCCACAAGATGGCACCGACTATCAGTTTACCGGATTAAGTGGATTGTGTAGAAAAGAGTAAATAGTGTTCAAAAATGTTGGTAAAATAGATTATTGGTGGATTTCTATAAACTGCCCATCAACAGGGCTTTTCTCCATTTCAGGAAAAAGCACAACAAAGTGATCAGTCTACACTGTGACTGCAATAGACAAACAAAAATACTAACCAGAAACTCGTCACGGATGAAAAACTTGGCTCTTGTCACTCTGGGATCTTCGCCTGGTTCAGGAGTTACTAAAATAGAAGAGTCAACAGATTAACACACAGGGAAATTGAATCGACTGATTGATGTCAGTTCACAAAACTGAACACTTGATCTGTTTCTGAAGCTCAACTCTCCAACTCACACAAATATAGTGCACAACTCATTCGGACTACGTTTATGATACTTTTATGGAGCTTGTACACCTTTAACCCAAAAATGTCAATTATTTGTCAACTACACACTTATATGAAACCTTTAGTACTTTTTCGGGATTTCTGGGTCTTTAGTGGTGTGTGTGTGTGTGTGTGTGTGTGTGTGTGTGTGTGTGTGTGTGTGTGTGTGTGTGTGTGTGTGTGTGTGTGTGTGTGTGAAGTCTAACCTTTATCTGGTATGGTGTAACAAGCATATTCAGGGAAATAATCTTCAATTTTAGATTTCCCAGCTAATACTTTCTCTGCCAGCATGTCCTGTTTGTTGAGGAACAATATGACAGAAATTGTTCGTAACCATCTGCGGAAAGAAGGAAGAACGATACAGAGTCGAGGGGTCAGTTAAGCTTGCAAACACTTAAAAACAAGCAATGAAAAAAGGAATGAGAAAATGAAGGTTTCACCTGTTGTTCCAGATACTGCGAAAAAGAGCAAGTGCTTCCCGTAGCCGGTTTGTGTTGTTGTCTTCCCTTATGACCATGTTGTAGCTGCTGCTCGCTACCACAAAGATGATCGCTGTGACGTCTGCAGAGAAACAGACATCAGCACCACATGCCAGTCTTAAAACTCAATCATTTACCTCAGTACTTCAAATATTAAAGGATATGTGAAATCGTTATAGATCACACATTAAAGTGCCCCTATTATGCTTTTTCGGATGTTACCTTTCATGTCTGAAACAAGTCGTCTCGTGTGTTTTTTTTTAACTTGGATGTGTGTAAAGCTATAGTAGGAGACTAAAACAGCATAATATGGGCACTTTAAACTTGTTTAACAAGCTGGTGGTAAGACGCATATATTCACACACTTAACGTACCATTAAAACACTGAATCCATTTTCTTCTTTCGTCTCTCTGACCTCCGACATCAAACATACTGAAGAGAAGAACAGAGACATGAGGTTTATGGGAAGGGAAACGTGTCCCTCTAGTGGACATACGAAGACATGGCACTTTAACACTGTACAATCTTTAATATATTTCTAAGGAGCTTTTTAATAAGCAAGTGAACTCACTGAAAGTTGACTTTGTCTACTTGAAACCGCGTCTCAAAGATCCCTGATGTTAACACCCTGCAGCGAAGCAAGTCCTGAAAGAAGAAAGATTGAGAGAAAGTGTTATGGGAGGACGATTACTGGAAAATAAAGAGCGAGCCGTTTACAAAGCGTCTCATGCCGTCTCCCATCTACAAGTGTTTTTGAAAAAGCTCAAACAGTACCTGGTCTGTTGGCGTATAGTCGCTTTGTCTTACTGCATCAATCCGGTCAAGAAAGCTGTGAAGACACAAATGAAGAAAAAGTTCAATCAACTTTACACAAGTAGGTTTTTCATTAATAAACATATGTTCATGACCAAACTACAGCATTCATATTTTGGGCAATGGCATCTCTCTCATTATCGAGCATAACTGCAGTTTGTGTGCGGTTTATTCAATGATTTCCCACAAGAATCTATAAACATCTATCTATCTATCTATCTATCTATCTATCTATCTATCTATCTATCTATCTATCACAATTTAAAATAGCTGTTTTCTATTTTATTATATTTTCACATTTATTCCTGTGATCAAAGCTGAATTTTCAGCATCATTACTCCAGTCTTCAGTGTCACATGATCCTTCAGAAATCATCTCACACACACACACACACACACACACAACGCAGACACACAAATTATGATAAAATAGTCACAAATTAATATCAAAGACACTGCTCAAGTACCAGTGTCACTGACACTACAAAATAATATGATATCTACACAATAATCTCCAAAAACACTTTGATTGTGTCTCAAATGAGACTTGGTTACTTTCATAATTTCAAACGGTATTAAAAGTGGCAAATACTATCAAAGAAGCAGCAACGCTCTCATTCTAGCAATGCCATTTGAAGGTCTAGTCTAGATATACCTGTTGCTGTATCAAACATATTCACAGGACCTGATATAGATATAGATATATATACACACACACACTCACTGGATGTGAATGAGAACTGAACCCCTGAAAGCATCCCTACAGCAAGTACGCAGCTGAAGAATGTTAGATAACAAGCCCATATCTTTCTCTTACTTCCCTGCAGAAAGGCAGAATATTAGCCCAACACTCTGTGACCATCATGTGATATTAGTGCTATCAGCTCGAACAGAGACAAATATAGACTCATCCCACAAGCTTGTGACAACAAGACAATCTCTAACGACATTGCCAAAAAAAAAAAAAAAAAAAGATAAAAGGATAAAGAGAAATAGGTTTTTGTGGAGATCTCGACTCTTGCTTTTATATGATGTTGGAGCATTACTTTCAAATGTGAAAATGCATATTAAATACTAATAATTATCAGGTCAAAACTTTTAACTCATTAATAACAAGGATAGATCAATTGAAAAAAAAAGTAATAGGGAAAGACTAAAGATTTCAAATCAATAATATTTCAAAACTTTCTATTCATAAAATAATCCTGAAAAGAAAAATCAGGGTTTCCACACAAATATTAAGCAGCACAACTGTTTTTAACATTGATAATAACATTTATAAATTACCATAATTACAAGATTGCAACTTGTAAAAACATCACTTCCTTGTAGAACTCAGAATTACAACTTGTAAACTGGGATTTTTCTGAGAGCTCCGACTTGTACCTCCTGACCGTTGAACATCACATGTTGTCTCGAAATGACGGTGCGACATGGTAAATAATCGAGGGAACAGATGAATGAAGCATAAGACTGATTTCTGAAGGATCGTGTGTGTGTGTGTGTGTGTGATGATTTCTGAAGGATCATGTGACACTGAAGACTGGAGGAATGATGCTGAAAATTTTGCTTTGATCACAGGAATAAATTATATCTCGAAGTATTTTACAATAGAAAACATATCATTTTAAACTGCAATAATATTTGACAATAAAACAGTTTTTACTGTATTTTTGATCAAATAAATGGTAACCATATGAGACTTCGCAACCAGACCCCAAACTCCCTGACCCTTAACCCCAAATGTGCAATTACACTTCAGTATTTAAAATAACATTCTGGGTTAAATACATGCTACAGACCACACAAATATACAATAATATTAATATTAATATAAGATAGATATTTGCCACTAAACATTCAATTATTGAACATCTAATGAAAGTCTTTCAAATACTGATCATATTATCTTTAATATTGTAAATTAAATCTTCGAAGACAGGAAAAAAAAAAGTGAAAAAAAAAAAAAAATCTTTGCATTTTGTTTTGCGGTTTTCCCGAACAGATATGACAAGAACATTTCCTCTGAACATTGTAACTTTTGACAACCTCAACAATTATTCAGCAAAACATTACAAATTCCTCCACTCATTATAATAAACATACACTGGATTGCTTATATTGATACAGAAGAATCATCTGTTGCTGCATCTCTGGCGTGAGCCGTTTCATAAAGTGGTGGGGACAAAAATCGCCCATATAAAATGTAAATAATGTATCCCAAAATGCACTTCACCACCATCAAATATGGCCTTGCATTTCCAGTGTTCCCCTCCAGAGGGCACATGTCAGATCTGTGTTTGAGCTGTGAAGTCCTCCTCTCCCGGCTGAGCAACCAAAACTACATCTTTCTCTGAAAAAACAGTGACCATACATCTAATGACTATAAAAATCCCTCTCTCAGCATCAGTGTTTGTGTGAGAATAACTGCGGGACGGACTATCAGCCGTACGGGATAAACTCAGTGTGGAGTCCACAGAACGTGGGATCAGTCGTGACACAACGGTCATAGAAGAGCCATCCGAACATATTCATTTAGGCAGAACAAAATATACGGACTCTACGGTCAAAAAATTTAAATGGCATGTCAACAAAAACAATTTTTGCTTAACATCACAAAGAACTAATCACGATACTTTAAACTTCATCTTATATGGATTTGAAGCTAAAACCAAAGATATTTGATTATGGTATTAAAAATAATATAAAAAAAATGTATTATTATATAAACAAAGTACAAAAACAAATAGAAAATTAGTTATATAAAGTACCTAGATAATTATAATTCAAAACTGTATAATTCTATAAAAACAATGGTAACCTTGTGCACTTCATTAACTAAAAATGAGAAATACATTTGTTAGTGTTTATTAATCTTTGTTAACATTCGTTAATAAAAATACAACTATTCATTGTTAGTTCATGTTAACTCAAGTCCATTAAATAAAAATACAACTTGATTTTCTTAAAGAATTAGCAAATGTTTAAATTAATATAACCGGTAACTAAGATTAATAAATGCTTTAGAAGTATTTTTCATTGTTAGTTCATGTTAACTAAATGAACATATACATATGTTTCTATTTATATATATACACGCATGTATATGTTCATTTATATATATATATATATATCATTATGTGTATATATGGCATGACAATGAAAGATTTCAGAGATAAAATTATACATCGTAAAATAGTTATTTTGAACGCGTGTTTATTTACATTTTTCATTTAATCTCCTTCGCCGCTCTTATGCTGAAAATAACACGTCTCACACGGTTAATCTGATTCATCATTGGGATTCTTGCTGGTCTTGAGAATGTTCTGTACCAAAGATAAGATAAGACAAGATAAGATAATAAAGCCCAGATTGTACTCGATGGGCGCTTGTACGCCGCTTAGGAACATGAGGTAGACTCTAGATCACAGGGAAACAAGAAATTGTACCGGGAGTCATTCCAAAACCAGTAAATCCAGTTCACACTGAACAATATGGGAATGTTTGAACACGTTTCACATGTCCTATTGAGAACAACGGCTCTACAGCTGTGAGTATCGGTGCAAGGTTTCTTATTAGATCATAGTGTACGACTGCCCGCCCTTTTTTCCAGCGCTGGTGTCATTTCCATTCATTTTTCCTCTTCCATAGGAATTTTTTTTTAAGTCGTCGTCTTTATAAGCCATGAATCAAACCAATCAGCTACGAGGTGAATCACAACACCAAATCTTTGATATGAAGCAAAATACGTTGAAAATTGGACAAAAACTGTGTAAGACTGTGTACTTAGTGAGGGAAAGAACTACAATCCCATGAATCATTGCGAACAGCATAATCAAATTGAAAACAATGGATAAATATAAAACTACTCATTCTCAAATATTTGAAGTTTATAGCAAAATATGCATATATATACGTATTTTGAGAGCGTATAGAGATCGACTTGATTACGTTATTTGCAGTGCTTCATGGGAGTGGGCGGAGACTAAGAACAGTGTTGCTTTTTGATTAGTGGAATTTTCTGTACGGCATCATGGGTAATGTAGTTTTTATTCAAAATAAGCTGAAATAATGCAAGCTAATGGCTTAACGGAAGCAAATACCATCGATTAACAACCTCGTAGCTCACAGTATCTGTTTTTCACGGTTTATAAGTTCTCGTACAAAATCAGTTTCCCGTCGGAGAAAAAGAACAGACTTTTTACTTCAGGAACCGACTGTTGCACTCTATTGAATTAGACTAAGAAAGTTATTTTTTTTAGCTTGCATTTCTCCTGTAATATACAGAACCTCTTCCCATCAAGAAAACTTTTAAAAGTTACAAACTTTAACTGTTGAAATTATGCCCTTTTTTTTTTTTACAGCAAGCACAACAGTAAAAGAGAGTAGACTAGGATCCGAATCTGACAAGATCAGACAAACGTTTGAATTTTGACCGAGGCTAGACAAACTTCTGTTTTTTTATTGGGTTTGGACTTGTAATTATTGAAAGAAGAAGTTATTATTATAAATATTTGTTTAAGCATGAACTGAATTTTTTTTTTAAAGCTTAAATGCAATGCATCCGCCAAATGCACAAATGTAAATAAATTAAAATATGATTTAAGAATGCAACCAAGCCTGTCATGATCATGAATTTTGTGCTGATGATTAATTGTATTACAAACAATAATACTCTTTATAATATTAAATAATTTAGTCTTTTATTTAGTTCGAACTCATTGAAGATTATGAACAAATCAGTAATGAGTCGCATCATTTGTCATTGTTTTCCAGCAAAACGGTTAAAAAAATTTTTTTACAAGTATACAAATATGTTGCTAAAATAAAATTTCACATCTGTGGGACCAGTGTAAAAATAATAATTACAGAATAAACAAATCCTTAAGCTCAAAGTAACCAACAAGCGTTCACATACTTGACACAAGACATCTGTCTATTGTAAATCATATTTAAACTATATTCAAAGTCAGCATGAAAAGGAAGTTGCGGTAGGTAGTCTTTTCTTCCCTATGTATTGACTAAAGGTTACGAGAGCACACGAGTTAAAAAAAAAAAGTGCACAGATAAATTATTCATAAAAAATGCTCCAATATTCCATAAAAAAAGATTTGTCCATTTTGAAGGGACATTAATATGATCGCATGATGGTTTAATAATCATTACTGGTTTTCATAGCTTTGAGCAGTTGTGTGGGGTCGTTCTATTTTTAGGTAAACGCTGGCAAAATCTCGAAACAGAAATCCGAAATGCTAAAAAAGGAATTCATAATCTGTTGCTATTTTTATCAACTGCACATGTGCGTGTTTGTTTGTGTATCTATGTAAGAAAAGGCAGGGGGAAAAGAAGAGAAAGAGAGAGCGCCGCTGTACATCAGTGAATGTTTATTCCCTTTAAGCACTTATGAGGGTCTGATATGTAGAACCGCACACACACACACACACACACACACACACACACACACACACACACACACACACACACACACACACACACACACACACACACACAGAAACACACACAGGCCCTTTCTGCGCCTCACCTTCTCTTTCTGACCTTCCTTTGTTTACGCGCATTGCCGGGATACTCCCTTTGATTCGGCGGCGCGCACACACAGACACACACACACACACACACACACGTGACACCCTCCACCAGTGAGTGCTCTGCAGTGCTGCTGATCTATAAATAGCTCCTGCTTGCCCCGGCTGCGCTGTTCCTTTACATAAGCTCTGGTGGAGGGAGGAGGGGGACAGACAGCCCAAACACAATCTCCATACAGAACACACACACACACACACAACTGGGATCTCTCTCGCTCGGACTGCTGCTTTCACTGTTTCTGTACAAGTGTCCTCTATCACAACAGCACGCTCTCACTCGCGTACAGACGTGTATTTGTGTGCGTCTCGGCGGTTTGACATTGACATGTAATCCGTTTTCTTTCAGCCTTAAAATAGACACGCAATAGATAAATAGAAACGAACACAGACAGATGTCACAAAATCACGAGGGATCGTTCAATGATCTCACAGGCCAAAGGGCAGTTAAGATGCATTGCGATAAAACAGCTTGATTATAACATACTGCATAGAGTTTGCTCAGATTTACAGTATTGAGGTACAGTAGCCTAAATAATTGCAAAACATTTGACTACAAATTACACTTTCTGGTCGAGCATAATTATAACAATTGGGAAAAAAAATTAATACTCTCCGATTGCAATGCGAGTATGTTGTGTTTTGAATGCCTTATTTTTTTATTGATACATTTCCTGGTTGAGTTACCAAAAAAAGTAGATGAATGCCTACCACACGTATACATGACATTTTGTAAACTACAATGTGTATATAAAATTTGAATATGCCTTTTATAAATTATCATACACGTTTGGTAACCCAACAAACATAAATAAATACAAAATTTACATTTGTAGAGCTTTAGTCTGAACACTGCATGGCATTTTACAAGCTTTAACTGTCATAGTAAAAAAAAAAAACTTTTTTTTTAAATATTATAATTTAATACTACATATAAACGTTCTTAAACATCATTCTTCTGTTTATTTAGCAAATAAAATGGTGCATTTTACTGTATTTTTTCTATGGCTTTTTAGATTAATTGATGGTTTCTCTTAAATTATGGATTTTTATTTATATATATATATATATATATATATAGTGATGTCAAATATAATGTCTAAAGTCTAAAGAGAGATATAATACTTTATTACTAGTATAATACTGAGACATATAATTATTGGATTACAGGTGTTGGCTAAAGCCAGCATAAATATTATAATTGCTCTCGCTCAGGGTGTTTTGAACTATTCAACTTTAGTGCATAACTCGTCCTGCAACATTTGTGTTGTATGAACGTCACCTCCAAATCATGTGGTTTGTTGAGGAAATGTGTGCAATTATTTTTCAAGGTAATTTAATAAACACCTGGGCGGACAAAAACAAATCTCACAGACTTCAATCCGTTGTTGACGCTACGGACGATAACTAAAACCATTAATATAGTTTGAAAAATTATTCTAAAGAACTATAACGATAATGCCACAGAGAAACAATATCGTTGGAATCACTTTCAGAACGAATATTTCCAGCTGACGAACAATAAAAACATTGACAGCCAATCAGAATCCGTCCTGCATTAAAGAGCTTGAGCATTTAAAGCGGCGGATGACAAAACTGCAGCGCGTCCTGACTTCAGATAATAAACATAGTAGTAATATTTCTTATTTGAACTATACTAGCGTCCACACCAGCAGATATCGTTTCAATTTAAGAAAAATCCAAAAAAAATATGAAATATTATAATAATAATAATAATAATAATATGCATATTAATTACAATCTATTTTCAAATGTTAAACCATCAAACTTTTATTTGGACTAAAACCACAGGAAGCCCTTAAAGCTTTATTACAGGTATTGGAAGATTGTTGCCACATGTGTTCACAAATGAATGTTATATAATAAGTTCTAGTTATAGCGCATACAGTTATTTATATAAATCGCGATTTCCGTTATATTTCGATAAATTGCGCATCGCTACCCTAGACTCATGAGGGCGAGATCTGCAGGGGCAAAGAACATTAAAGTGGAAGCAATTAGATTTATCTGAAAACTTTCTCAACGACTGCACACCCCTGCATCGACCTGGATCGCAGCAAACATATCTGAGCAGACATTGATTCGAAGTTGTATAACAGAGGAATTCTCAGTATTGTAAAAGTCTTCCACAAAGAACAAGCCTGTATTGAGAGCAGCTGGGTGTCTGTATGATTCTCCGAGTATCTCCGGGCCTTTTCTGACTGAGAGACAACAGTCGCCATTATGTGTCAGGCCCTGCACTAGCTGGTGATGGTATCTGCGTCCTACAAAGCGGCTGACCAACTCCCATGACCTGACCACCCTCCTCACACTTTCATACCTGACACACGGCCACTGTTGTACAGGACAAACGTCAGCGCTGGCCTAAAAAAAGCCAACGGTGGACGTAAAAACAGATTCACGCACCATTTCCAAGGCAAAGAAAGTTAAAAACATGTACGACACGTTTGTAGTCGACTGGCTGGACGTCTTAAGGAAGCCGTTGAATAACTAGGTTGGTTTCAGGTTCATCTGAACCTGATCAGGCACGTTCCTTACAGGGATGTGCAAAACGACATATTTTCAAAACACACTAATTCGTTGGTCGTCTGAACTGGTTTACAGATGCAACTTTTCCAAGAATGTTTTCCAGTGCACACTGACAAACAAGCTAAAGCACAGCACTGTCAGTGACTTGCACAACAAAAACAGTTTGCCTTACTAATCAACTAGTCAGTTGTTAGATAACTTATCCAAATTAGTGTCACAATAAATACCTACAAAAGATTTAGATTTCAAGTAAATCCTGTTCTTTTGAACTTACTTATTTTTTTATTAAGAATCCTTCAAATATATCACGGTTTCCACAAAAAATATCAGCACAACAGTTTTCAACATTGATAATTATAATAAGAAATGTTTCTCGAGCAGCAAATCATCATATTAGAATGATTTCTGAAGGATCATGTGACACTGAAGACTGGAGTAATGATGCTTTGATCACAGGAATTTTTAAATATATTCAAATAGAAAAATAATATTTTCATAATATTAAAATTTTTACTGTATTATAATCAAATAAATGAGAAAAAAAGACTCTTTTGAACGGGCCCATACCGAGTCCTGAAATGTTTACGGAATATATTCCCTTCAGATTCACATTAACACACTATAACCGCAGCATAAATACAATTCTGATTAATAGATTCAGTTTAAAACATCAGTAAAACCAAATGACTGACTGCAACGACCACTATGACCATAAATAATAGCTGGGATTATGTTTGTGCTGTTTATTGGTTCCTTTTATTTGTGCTAATATCATAAATATCAACAGAGAAAAACTGCATAAGACATTTTGTAGCTGCATCTTAAGCAATCGACTTCAATTTTAATTATGCCAGGTCACAAAAAGCCACCATCATCATAGGTTTCAGGTAAAGTGAACTATTATGATCAAACTTATACTTACTAATGCGCACAATCGATTAGTTGATATTCGTTGGACCGTTCATAACACGCCTTAACGCCTTCATCGTCCCAGAGCTTCTTCGCATGGTCGAAAAACTCCTGTGGAAAAAATAAAATAAATGTTTAATGTTTGCATGCTAAAAACTAAATGATTGAATTTAGCAACCATTTTTTTTAGAACCATGTCTGCCTCGCTTCATTTAAGAGAGATTTCTTGAACTGATACCACTACATACTTCCAGCTACATTCATAAAATGTGTTTTGGTTAAAAAGCCTTTTGGCTGTTCTGGAAATAGACTGACTGATCACACCGGCCCACCACTGTGGACTCAAGCGCCGCTTCCAGCACATCTCATGCAAGCATTCAAACGCTAGTTTCTTTTCTTAGCTTGTTTGCAACTTTACATAAAGCTTAAAAAATATACAATTTCATGTAACATTCATGTACTTATCAGAGCTTATGACCAAATATTAGTAGAAAATAGGGCTGCACAATATTGAGGAAAAATGCGATAACTTAAATAACGCGATATTTGCCTGTAAAATAAAATTCTGTTTAAAATATATTTAAAACCTGAAAATTATGTAACCAACATAAATGTTTCACTTTTTTTTGCGAGAAGAAAGCATCCCTACAACTTCTGAAAGTGAACCGCAGTGTTTTACGGTAGCATTACATAAAAAGTGTGTGTGATTTTAACGTCAGTGTAACCAGGGGGTTCAGGTAAGCCTACATTAGGGTTAACAACAGAAATTGAATAATCAAATGTAAAAATAAAACACTACTTAGTCTTCACTGTATGAATTAAATATACACGGATTCGTATTAAAGCTGCAAAAGTTATTCAGTCCCAAGCAGTGAGTGATGTTAATCAAACAACAAGTTTATTAGGCTGCTGTCCCTTTAAGAGATGCACGGATCCAATATATTGTTACACACACGCTTTCTTTCTCGACTGTTTACTTTACGTGAATACTCACCAAGATGGGCATTTTTACATAATTGTGTGTATTTGGTCATATAAGCGGTGGATAAACTGAATTCAGGATCATATGGGGTCCGAGAGGGCCGGCTTTCTGTGCGCAGGAATACTTCACTTATTGCACCTAATAACATTAAGCATGTCACATGTATGTAACAATCCTGTGTCCGGTCTACTCTCTGCTGTCTGTCTGAGTCGACCTAAAACTTGACTTTATGTAATATTTTGGAGTATTAAAAATCATGCAGTTATCGCAAGCCATTTCGATATGTTCATTTGTGATATAAAGTGCTTTATAACAAGGACTCATTTGTACGGAGCCTCTAAAGGGACATGGTGATTTAAAAAAAAAAAAAAGAAAGAGATGGGAGGAAAATATAAAAGTTTTAAGAGCGAAGCCAAAAAGCACTAACCTATTATTTTTCCTCCCATCTTTAGGGGATTCATAGATTTGTTAACATTAGTTAATGCATTAACTAACAATGAGCAATATATTCTTACAGCATTCATCCATCTTTAATGTTAATGATTAAAAATGTTCATGTCTGTTCACAGTGGATAAACTAATATTAACAGTTACACGTTTTTGGCTAAATATAATTTAGTAAATGATGAGATTAACATTAGTTAAGATTAATAAATGCTGTAGAAGCTTTGTTCCCTAGTTCATACAACTAATGTAGTCAACGAACTAAAGTTAACAAACGAAACCTTATGTTAAAGTGTTATTGAAATCTCTATCTGGATTCAGTACTTCCTCCAGTGTAATCTTGCAAATTTTATGCAAATTTAAGATAAACAAATACATGTTAGCAGTCAATATTGTATCTATCACCTGTTGAACCCAAGAGTAAACTGCAAACTACTCTCTAAATAAGAACTGAACTTTCTGGAAGTTCCAGTATTTACAACCCAACCGTCAAAACATTCAAAAATGTATGAATTCACAGGTGAGTATAGATGTCTGCCATTAGTTAATTAAAGAGAAATCCAGGACATAATTTGAGCTGAGAAAAGACCTGGGGTCTAAAACTGTCTAATTACAGATCTCCATTTCAGCGGAGTCCACACGGTCTAAAAATGACAATCTGAAAAAGAAGAGCCAACATTTGTGCAAATCAAAAGTCACAGGCTGAAGACATCTGCCATCCCACAGTCCAACGTTTCTGCAAAGGCGTTAAATGTGCTAGAATATCACAACAAAATCATAATGAAAATAACTGACCCCATTGCACACGGTCTCATGCTAACAAACGAAACTCAAGCACAGCAGAAACATATGCTAAGCTAAAGCTAACAGACTGCATCAGTATGATCGAGAGAGAACTTCATAGTTAGTGTCAGTTTCAGTCTGATTCAGATCAGATGAAATTCTTCATATTGCACTGGAAAAATAACACCCAATTCCAGAGTTTTAACTTGATACCTTAAAACGAACAAAGCTAAGAAAACGTCATTGACAGTTTTTCCATGATTTCTGTGTCTTCTAATGACTGGTAAATATATTGGGTTTGAGTAAACCTATGCCAGACAGCTACTTCAAGGAACATAAAATGTCTACATTACAAAAATCCCTCAAAAAGACTATATTTGTCCTGAGTTTTTTGATGACTAAAGCAATTGATGCAAATGCATTTAATGTGAAAACCTATTTTGTGTTTCTCTGTCCCGTGGATTAGTCAAGGCCTCCTGGATTAGTCAATTTCGAAATTAAATCCTACATATGAACTCAAAATATTCCTCACAAACCTGTAATTTAACATAAAAGGCTTGTGGTTTAATTTGCCTTGATGTGCTCATAAACCACAGATACAACAACAATGCATGACAAATCAAAAACTGAACGTAAGCTATCGTAGCAACATGCTAATCATGTTATAGTATTCATAATAAAAAAAAACATTATTTTGACTACCATTTAATATAACTACAATATATTAGTACTGTTTAAATTGTGTGTAAATACACACAAAAGCTAAATGTAAGTCTGTAAATGCATTAAAACAATTATTTAGGCTAGAAATGTTTCCCAGACTGCTGACAAAATTATTGGGCCTTGTTTTTATTCTTATTCTCAAACATATTAATATTTACCACCCATTTAAATCGCAAACTCAAACAACAACAAAGCAGTCAGCATCCATTTTCCCATAAAGTAACGTTCCTTAGAAACATATCCAAACTTTTAGCTAGTGGCAGGCACTTTACCTCAGGTAGATGAAGACCAAGCAAAAATTCATAATCTTAATAAAGCTGCAATCATGCAAAAAAATCGTACAAAACCTCTCGGTAAGCGGTTCAAAAACCTCAACGCATTTACACAAATGCAAATGTCACTGAAAGCATCTTAGGTAAATGAGACTCCTTACCTGTGTGTAATCAAAGTCAGAGAGCGGCGCTATGCTTTTGATATAGTCGATCCTAAACTGGTCCTCTGGATTAGCGAGTGGGACGGGTGGTATTAAAGTGCTCATTGCTGACACTATGGTCTAGAAATAAAAATGAAAGAGTTATGAGCCATGAGACTGAGATTAGATATAGAAAACTTCTAGAAACTAAATCAGGACTACTGTGAACGGCTCACTTACCACGATGGCGTCCTTCACATTCTTGCGAATGTCTTGAATTTTCTGTTTCTTTTCCCTAGAAGTGAAAACATTTACATTTAGTAAAAAAGGCAGAAAAATATGAAAAATAAAATGCAAGGCTGAATTGCACACATGCAACACCTCGTTCTAGGAATCGTTCACCACAATAATAACAATTGTGTCACTATTTAATCACCCTCATGTCATTCCAAACCTGTACGGTGTTATTTTTTTTAACTAATAACAAAAAACAGTCTTGTGCACTTGTGAAGACATATGATAGATGCCAAACATCATCGCTTCTGGCAAAACGCAACCAAACATGACGTATCGTGAAAGGGAGAATGAAATATGACAGCTGAAGTGAATGGAAATATTTTCAGTGACCAACTATTTGAATTTCAGACTGTTCCTCAAATGCAGCGATCATATGACTTCAGAAGACTTGAAATGTCAAAAATGAAGTAAGCATAAATGTAGTTTGGGGTTGGACACACATTCTCATTTTGTTGCACATTTTAAAAATAACACGGCATACCGGACTGGAATGACATTAAGATATTCATTTTGGCTAAACTACTCATTTAAATTGACTTATTTCCCCCCATATATATATGGTAACACTTTAGTTTAGGGTCTAATTCTCACTAGTAACTAGTTGCTTAATAGCATGTATATTACTAGGCTATTGGCTGTTTATTACAACAACTTGTAAAGCACATATTGTTGCTTTATTCGGCTTCCCTAATCCTACCCAATTCCTAACTAATACCAAAACGCAACAACTACCTTACAAACTATTAATAAGCAGTAATTATGAGTTTATTGAGGCAAAAAGTGATAGTTAATAATTGTGAGAATTGGACCCTAATTGAATGTGTGACCATACATATATATATATTATATTATATTATATTTTTCAAATTCAACAAGCATAACTTGCCCAACAAAGTTATGTCATTTAGACATGCTATTCCAATTATTTTTAGGATGCAAAAAGTGTTTAAGAAACTTTAACACCCATAGGCCTGATGAACATTTGGGAATTGATTTTAGTCACTTCTCAGCCATGCATTACCTACATCCAGATTCTGTATGACCATTTAACAGTGATGTTGCAGTGAAGCACTAGCCGATAGCACACAGTGCTACATCACTATCAGCTTCAGCATGTACGAGTGTTTCCTTCGCCATGCCGAGGCTGAACACAGGGCCCAACCTTCATATGCCGCCCTTACGTGCACATATGTGACATTAGGACAGTAAACATGTACTCACTCCGCATTAAACCCGTTGACATGAAGAATTTTCATCTGCTTCACGATAGTGCTTTTCCCCGATTCACCAGCCCCTGCGAAAGCAAAAAAAAAAAACAGCCGTGAGAATACATGCAAAGTCTCTCAGATACTTCAGATATCACGGTGTGTGTTCTTCATATGTACAATCCGACATGCCAGATTGAGCTGTCAAACACGGTGCGTTTAAAAACACAGCCTCGGATGGCTCTCGTATGTCAGATATAACGCCTCAAGTCTTCTCTTACCCAACAACAACAGTCGATGTGTGGCTTTATAAGCCTGTCTCTCTTTTTGCAACTGTTTCTCTATTTTCTTGTTGGCCTCTCGCTGTGTTTTCTCGTCGATGCGCTGGTCTTCGGTTTTACTGCTCCCCAAACACCCCATCTTACTCCCTCGAAGCCAATATGTGCGCTGTCCTTATGAATGATCAATCCAATTCCGATTCCAAAGAGAGAAAATGATCCACAATAGACAGAAAGAGAGAGAGAGAAAAAGGTCGCCGGGAAGGTTTTTGTTTCTCCTCCGTTACAACGTCTCAAGCAGTCCGGGCGTCATTCAAGCGACGGGATTGATAAAATTGATCACATATCGATCGGTAAGGTGGGATATGAACTTGCATCTGGATCCGGGGGTCTCTGTGAGCCCCTGCCAGGCGCTCTTCCCTTCTCTTCGGTTCTCTCGCCCTCTCTGTGTTTTTTCTATGTGATATTCTCTGCCTGTATCTCTGCTGTAGTCTGTAACTCAGCACTGCCTCTCTCGGTCACACCTGGTAATGACCGGAACCAGGAAAACTGTTACAAAGTATCACTGACTGACTGACGAAACACTGTAACGAACGAGATCGTAAATCGAACGTTTCAATGTAACAACGTGAGTAAAGAATGTTACAATGTAAAGTGTAGCGGATGTGATGTTGTAGCAGAGGAATGGATGGGTCTCAGAGTCTGTCGTTTTATACTGGGGGTGAAAAACATTTTAACTAGTCTAAGCAGGTTTTGCTTATCTTAAATGGTTTAAGATGGTCTGCTACATCATTGTAGCAGACGAATGGCTGGGTCCTAAAGTCTGTCAAGTTTTATACTGAAAAAACAAACTGGTTTTGCAGGTCTTAATGGTCTGCTCCCTCTAAAACCACACTCAGACAAGTACGTATATATGTTTGTTTGTTTTTTTTCAAAATCAAGGAGCATAACTTGCCCAACACAGTTATATCATTTAGACATGCTATTGCCAGTTAAATACAGAAATGTGAGAGAGTAAAAACACTGATTAAAATAAAAAGGAGGAAGGTTGTGTTATCATACTGACTATTTCAACATTTTGTTCACCAACCACAAATTTTTTTTTTTTTTAAGTTTAACTCCAATGGCATTGCTAGATCTGGAAGGGAGTGAATTTACCAGCACAAACTGCATGCGTTCCACGATATAAATGTATATAAAGGAAACAAAATGATTTCCATAACCGTGACTTCAACAAGAACTAGTTATTTGGCCTGGCTGGTCGTATCAGCATCAAACAGAAATATGATTAAATACTCATAAAAATACAGAATCACCAAATGACTTCTTTAGAAATTGCAGTTCTCCTATTTTATACTTAAAAGAACACATATGACTTTCACTTCTCATATAACTTCTAAAAAAAGCTTTTAAATTCATGTGAACTGAAGAGGGTTTTGTTAAACTGTGGAAAACCAAATGTGACCGCTAGATTCATTCTTGTGAATACGATCGAACATGGATTGAAATTACAATAATGAAAAACTATTTGCCAGCCACAAGGAGGAAGACAACAAAATAAGCTGAAAACATTGCCGCAACATCATGTGAAGTTTTGTTCAATCAGAAACCACTAGTTTTATTAATTATTTAATATCTCATCATTTATGTGTGATAGTTGAGCTCAGCTTTGAAGGATGTCTGAATTATTGTTTTCAAACAATAAAATTAAGTTATGTAAGCCCTATATTCAACAGCTGATAATTAAAAATATACCAATTTCATTCAAACTTCTCTCATTACCAAGAAGTGTCACTGTAAAAATATATATTATATTATCAATAAGTCAAGGCAGCATATGTTTTTCCATTACTCCAATTTCAACTAGGCAAAATTTATTTAATTTATTTAATATTTAATGTTAGACAGCAACTGAACTTAGGTTTAAGTTAAATTAGGGGGCGTTTTATTTTTTTATTTTTTACAGTGCATTCAAAAACAATACCACATATTGATATTTATAGACATGTATCAATTTGTTTCACTGCACTAGATTAAATGGAAGACAGTTTTTGGCAAAATTGTTGAAGCTTGTATTTACTCAAGGACAAAAGCCACATGTATGTTTCTGATCTAAAGCTCAAACCTTCCAAAACAACAGAGCATATTGCATAATGCTTTCATTACAATTAGCCAGCGATATGCAGTTAGGGCCACGCTAGAGCCAAAGTACACGTTCAGTAAATGATAAAACCTATTTACAGGGTGACAAAGTTCAGTTTACATACACTTCACATTGCAATGCAACAGAAAGGAACAATACCAACTTGTGTGGAAGCATGACAATCTCTTGTTTTTGCCCTAAAGATTCCCAATGGTACAACCATAATCGAATTAAGTATTCAACGCTAATACGAGCCCTACACCCTTTTTTGTCTTTCACGGGTGAGGCATCCATTATTAGACTAAACGTGCTTTATAGGTCATTAAAATAGGCTATTTCTGCACATTCATTAAATAAAATAGGCTATTTCTGCACATTCATCAAATATAAACTAGTCATGTTATTTATTCCATAGGCAAAAATAAATACCTGTTACCTCTATTAAAAGGAAATGATATTCACTTTAGGGCTGTTTTATCTACTTCTTGATTTAAGTAGTTACAGTACAACTTGTACAATCCCAAGGATGTGTGTGTCATTCTTCAGAACTAAAAATAACTATCATAAAGCTTAAAGATAACATTAAAGTTAATTTATAAGCCACATCTTGGATGACTTCTCTGTCTCTTTTTATTATCAACTCCTAAAAACTGACAACACCTCTATCTGCAGCCAAACTGGTTTAATTGGCCTTTACGAAATTTCAAATCGCACAACACTGAATGCGCAAGGATTTGAGATGCCACTGTATTTGTGTTTGTGTTTGACCAACTATGCCAGAGTTCAAATGAGCCATGTGTCAGTAAAACATGACAATTTGCCCCATTTATAAGGATAAATAGATGCCAAATCATTGCTGCACTGTAAAAAAAATATTGTTGGTTTAACTTAAAGTTAGCTGGTTGCCTTAAAAATTTTAGTTCATTGAACAATTGAGTTAATGCAATGAAGGAGATTGGTTTAATCAACAGAAACTCAAAAAAGCATGTTATCTGAACTACATAAATGATCTAAGTTGATTTGACAAAAGATAAAAAGTTGTCATTACAAATAATGAAAATATTTTTTTACAGTGGATTCAGAAGAAAAGGTTTTATATACAACTCTAAAGGGTTCTGTCATGCACTTCAAGAACCTGTTAGGGGTTCCCATCATTTTATGGATGTAATATTCATTAATTTTGTTATAATTCAGTTTTTATTTTGATTAAATGTGATAAATTAAACTTACTTTATCACTATAAAAAGGTCTGGTTTCACAGACAGGGCTTAGATCAAGTCAGGATTAGGCCTTAGTTCAATTAGGACATTTCAGTAGCTTTTATAAACATGTAGAAAAAGTGCATCTTGAGACAAAACAATGGTGACATTTTTATATTACAGGGCAAGTTTCTTTCAGTTACAACAGCTCAAATATGCGTTTTAGTCTGGGACTAGCTTAAGCCTTCTGTGAAACCTGGGTTAAATGAATATAACTATTAAACATGAAAGTGTTATGCAGTCATTTCTCTTTATATAGCACCTTTTTGGCATATAAAGTGTTCTTTAAAATTGAGTCTAGAACCCTAGGGTTCTATACAGAACCTTTTGTTCGTGAAGGTCAGATTAACAATGCTTCGGTCTTTCTTTATGTCAAGTGCCATTTGCAAGCAGCATAAAAGAGTATGGAAAGATTGGAAATTCCCAGTGTGGGTTATGATTATAGCCAGTCCGGGTTATGATTATAGCCAGTCCATTGTTATCAGTAGCAAAGGACAATAAATGAATGAAATCAAAATTGTCAGAAAGTCTAATACCTTTAGTCTTAATGACTCATGCCTTCAGAAACACGTATACAGACATTACTTAGCAACATACCAAACTTTACAGTCCAGTACTCAAGACACATGTGGACAGAGCAAAATGTTTTAGAGCATTTAAAACAGCGGTATAGAGTCATATTAGATACAGTGTGATTCGTAGTGTGTTGTTTAAAGACCCCCTGTGGTGAAAATCAAGTTTTTAATGTGGTTTATATGTCTGTGGTGTTTTTAATATGCTTTAAGACAAACCATGTGCAAATTCATAAGTCGACAGCATTGCTGAGTATTTTCTGCTTAAAACTGCAGTGAACCAAAGACAGTCTCAAAAACACGGTTTGAAATCGCTGGTGTTTCTGACGTCACAAACTACCTCGTAACCAATCAGATCAACGTGTGATCGTCAACCAGTGGATCTCTGAGCTGGCGTGAGTGAGTGGAGGCGGGGCTCATTTGCATATTCATAGAACTGCGTATACTAAATAAGGCAAGGGCGCAGTAGAGTTACGTTCGAGCTATTTTAAGGCATGAAGAAAAACTATTTTTTTCCAAGGAAAAAACGTTTACAATATGTAATTTTGGTGATCAAAGATTAGTTTTAAGTATTGACAACAGAGGAACTTTAACATCAAAGGTGCGTGTGTGTAGTTGTGCAGGTTGTTTAGTTGCTTCCAAGAATTAAACTGAAAGATCCGGTGTGTGAGTTGTCTCCCAGAGGTCAAAGTAATAGATTATTGAACTGTGACTTATGCTAGTATCTTATCAAAGCATCATGCACTTGCTGACAAACTATATGAGCTCAGTTTTATTTTCTGATATCTTAATCCACTTATATTACCACAAGATCCATATTTGGTCTATGGAATATTGCATGATTTTTTTTATTCCTCCTAGTGTTATGGCTAATAAAACAGACTTCTTGGTAAGAAAACACTGTAAATAAGAGATACACCAAGTAGATAATATAATGTATGAAGAAATCATTTTTCTTGAAGCCTGAATTGATAGAAGTATTATATAGAAGTATTCTTAATGCCCTGTAATATACATAGTAATGCATTCTATCTTTTAATAAATCATTTGGTAACACTTTATTTTACAGTGTCCTTGTTACATATGTTAAATTTACATCTAATAACAGTAAATTATGCATAATTACATGCAACTAACCCTCAACCAAACCATAATCCATACCCTAACCCTATAGTACATGTTGTTCATTAATATTACTCAGAACTTAAATATATCATTGTAACAATGACACCTTAAAATAAAGTGTAAGCAATAATTGTAACCCCAGTTACACATTATCATATTATCATTTTAATGCAATGGATTAAAACAAATGCCAAATCCACTTCCAAATAATATGTATATTTCATTATTAAAATATTTGTTTTGTAGGTTCGACTGATATATTTACACATTAAGTTTTCCACTTAATTTGCAAATCCCACTGTTTAGAAGCAGTGTCATACTTGAATAATATTGGTATTATTATATTAATATTACTATGAAAATATCCATTTTGTCTATTGTTATAGTTTAATGGTGTCAAAAGCAGATACAAAACAAGCATAGGTGTGTGTGTGTGTGTATATAGGCCTATATATAGACTAGACATTTAAATCTTAAAATAATCGGTATCGTTCATTAATATAAGCATGATTGATCTCCAAGTGTATTATGGGGCATTATGAAAGTATCGAGAATATGTTATATTCATTCCGGTTTCAAGTATAGTGCTAGCATACATTTTAAGCAATGCTTTATGACGTCAATGCCTACACATTTTCAATAATTGTAATAAAGAAAGGCAACATGCAGTAGGCATGGCAGCATCACCCACCTAAGAGCAGCAGCCGATGCGTCTGTTTATATTCCCGTTTGAGTTCCTTCAAGGTCCTGTCAATGTTCTTGCTGACTTTCTTGGCCTCCTTCTCGGCCTCCTTCTCCTCCACCACCAGTTTGTCCCAGTTCTTGTGTTTCTGGGCGCTGCTGGGAGTCTGGAGCAGCTGCAGCCTCTTCTTTCCTCCTCCTCCTCCACCTCCACCGTTCTGGATGAGCGCTCGGTCCCCGTCGCCACGGCGGAGCTCCCCGGCCGGGATCTTACCGGCGTCCCCGGTGCGTAAAGGGGAGGTGGATGATGTCTTCCCGCTATTCCCCCCAGAGTCCTCGTCGCGATGCCTGGAGCCCCGGACGCACGACGGCATCATCATCATCCCAGGATCCGGAGGCTGGTGATCTGACTCCGAGTTGGTGTTGGAAATGGATCCACTGAGGTCCCCAAACAAGCGTGGACGCAGACTGTAACACAGCCCCATGATCTGGCCAGGCGCTCACTGCTGATATTTGATCATAAATACACAACAACCGCTGTATTTCCCAGTGATTTAGCGCATCATCACATGAGCTGGTAGTACACGGTGCGTTTTCCAGCCATGCGTAATCCCAAAATGATGCTCTTGTATTTAAAAAATGCCATTTTGTGATTTCTTACAGTCCAACCTACGCGCAATAGTCGGTTGATCACCTGACATCTGCCTGTGCTGACAGTGCAGGTCCACCTTACCGTAATGAAACCAATAGCCCTGCCGCACAAAACCGGTGGACACATGTGGGGTCATCTAGGTGCGCTTTTGTTCGTGCGCTTGGGGATCTGTGCTTATAAATCTCCGTTGAGGGATCGTAGTCTAGACTGTTTGAGCATCGAGGTTGCTTTATACCCCTGAGACTCACTAATGAGACATTTAATGAGCACACCTGATGTATTCGGAGAATGGAACATTATAATAAGCAAAACGTTTGATTGTCCCAGGAATAATAAAAGATTAAACACAAAAAAAAGCATCAGAAACCTCCTTCACATACATTTACAGCAGCGGAGATGTGTGGAAAAATTAATAACACGTTATTTTACAGTGTCCTTGTTACATATGTTACATGATGTTACCATAAAAGTAAATTATGCATAATTACATACAACTAACCCTCAACCAAATCCAAATCCTATAGTAAGTACATGTTATTAATTAATGTCAGTACTTAAATATATAATTACACTGTAACAATGACACCTTAAAATAAAGTGTAACAACACTTTACAATAAACTCCCATTAGTTAACATTAACAATGATCAATACATTTGTTGCAGGATTTATGAATCTTTGTTAACATTAGCTCATAAAAAAACAACTTAGATTATGTTATGGTCCATTAAATAATATTAACAGATACAACTTTTGATTTGAATTATGTATTAGTAAATGTTGAAACTAACATTAACTAAGATTAATACATATTTTGGAAATATTTTATTGTTAGTTCGTGTTAAATAAAAAAGAACGTGAATTGTAAAGAATAAATCAAAATAAAAAAATAATAATAATGGAAAAAAAAGATGAATGTACCGGTACTTAAAATTGAATTATTCTATTGTATTTTTTTAATGAAGATTTATTCATAATGATGATGTTCCACTCTTGTGATTTTGTACAGTGAAAAATAGCTTATAATAAAACTGGCCAAATATAATACAATTTTATGTACTTTAAAAAGAACGGCCATTTGTGTGGTCTAAAAATATTGGTTTTATTAAAAGATTTGGCCCTCTATAGGTCAAAGTAAACACATCTCAGTCTGTGACTAACAGGATGCTGTCTGAATAATGTCTTTGGGTGGAACACTTTTAAATAAGAAAGTTATACATCTACAGCTGGTATTAATAAATGTTTTTGAGGAATTACCAGCTAGCACATGTTTTCCCAAGATTTTGCAGGAGAATGTGAACATTATCTGTAATGTGTCATGCACATAATTCAACAAGTATTTCAAATGCAATACATTTTATTTGCTTTGATTTGTTCATCTACAGTTATGAAAGCACCCCAAATTGAATTTTATTATAAAATGGATATTTTATTGTCTTTTTCATATATCTTGTACAAAATGTCTAATGAAAGTATTTCAGTACATCGGTTTCCTCAGGATCTGCATGTAGTTTCTGAATGTTGTCATCTTTTCTTTTTTTGAGAATTCTGCAGCACTTTAACTCCAATCCTCAGGAACATCAATAAACTGCAAGTAAGAGAAAGAACAAAACATAATTCAACAGCCAAAATATTACATTTGTCCATGTTAATGTCACACATACCTATGCTCAAAAGTTCACAAATTTTGAATAAATAAAAATACATATATAAACAAAATATTCCTGCCTTGCTCCTGCCATGAGTCCAGCTGGCATAATCTTCCATGAACTCAAAAATCTCACTCCCATTAGAGCAGTCAGTGATCCAGAAGTGCCTGCAAATATACAAACAAACCTGATTTCCCATAGTTGATCCTTAGTTTTGTAGAACATAGGCTATGAATAGAAATAAAGATAGACTTACCCATCGAAACCCAGATATCTTTGTCATTTCTTGACATCTGATAAGCACCAAAAAATGCTGTAATGCCAAACATCAGCCCAGTAACCAGAGAGATAAAACTACCTACAGCAGGAACATGACCATATTAGGAAGTTCCGGTAAAGTTCAGGTAAATGTTCTTTCACAAAAATATGAGCATATACTATAATAAATGTTTTCTGATTTACTCATATTATATCGGTGAGATAAATCACGTAAAGTTTCAAGGCAAGCTGTAGAGGTAATTACAATTTTTTTTTTTTAAATATATATATACAAAAAAAATCAGTTAAACACTTGGCTACATGTACACGATTAGAATGTACTAATATTTAATTTTATTGGAATATTTATTTATATTTTTACATATCCTAGCTACCCCAAAACTCAACCAGAGAACGGCACACCGTCGTTTGTCCCACGCATGAGATGCTTACCTGCTTTAACAAAACCAACAATCCCTCCTATTGTTATTAGAGCTGCATAACCATAACCAAGCCAATCCACAGACATATCTGCACTGTTTAACTCTCAAATAAAACAGAAAGACGTGATGATTGCTATCGAGAAAAAGATAAATATTCTCCACTTTTTAACTTCCTGAAACATTGCACACTAGCTATTTTCAAAATAAAAGTCCAAGAATGCAGGCGAGAACTTTTACATTTCTCAGTTTTATAGATAGATAAATATTAATAAAATATATTTTATTCCATTCAGTTCGCTGCCATTCAAAATGTTTATTCCTTTACTACTGCAGTGTTATTGACATCAATAATTGCAATAAATCCGATATATGACATGACTAACAGGAAATGATTTCAATAAAATAGTTTATTGCACTTTTTATTTTTTCTTCTTTTTTCCTTGCTTTGTGGCGCTGCTTTCCTCCACTAGAATCACCTCTTCTCCTGGTAGCCTGACCCTTTTCCCTTTGGCTGGCACAGGCGGCTCCGCAACAGCTGCATTGAGAAAAGACAGATATTAATGTGTTTTACTCTTGATACTACACTGTTGTTTTGGGGGGAGAAACTCTAAAAGGGAAAGTTCACCCAAAAATGCAAGTTCTGTCATCACTCACTCGTCATGTTGTTCTAAACCCATAAGACTTTCGTTCATCTTCGAAACACTAATGAAGATAACCCTCCACTGTATGTATATTCACCCAAAATTTTGATGGATCAAAAATATTCATGAGATCATAAAACAAATCCATTTGAATCAAGCAGTTTAATCTAAGTCTTCTGATGAGACTCGATCGCTTTATATAATAAACATTTAATTTAGGCTTTTATTCACATATAAACATCGATCAGCAAACATGCATAAAGGACTCAAATATGGGCAATGGAAACTCAACCGTAATTGCTTGACACGCAAGAACAAACCTCATTGGTTCTTCCTGAAGCTCAAACGTGCGGCGTAACACGAGAATGAACCTCATTGGTCTTTACACGTCAAGCAAGCTTGAGCTTCTGTTTACCAAATTTGAGTGCCCGAATTCTCGTGACCAACTTGAACCCGTTGCAAAGTCTGTCTTTCGCTTTCTCCCGCAAATTCCTATTGAAATTAAATTCGTAGAACAACAGCAAATGTGACCGCACTTTTAGAAGCTGCAGGCTGGGCCGACTGCTCCACGGTTGTCTCTTTCGCTTCACCGGGCATCCAAACGGAAAGACAGGTGAGTCTGGCAGTGGTGTCCACCTGGCCAAGCAAGGAAGCAGTCTCAAGTTTCTGTATAGGAAAGAGGGAGTATAAAATACTAATTAAAATCAAAGGATTGCACAATAATGTTAATTCTGGTGAATACCATGTATTAGGAAAATTAAATGATTAAATGATTAGGCTTTCAATTTAAAACATATTTGGATACAAGGTTGAGTTTTGGTGAGAAATTAGACAATTAGAGTTTCAATATTAGTCAATCAGTTTTATAAATGTATATAAAAGCCATGTTGAAAGTATTTTAGTGTTTAATATTACAGCCTGGTATGGACTAAGTTCTTAAAAATGTTTCAAACATTCTTTTATACCAGTGACAGACAATATTGAATGTAATTATGTAAGGGTAATGATCTTTTGTGAGAATGATTGCTTTTATTGGGTGGTTGTTTTTAATTTATTGTATGATTGTTGTCCGTCTTACTTTACATAACTTTTTTTTATGAGAAAGTTAAAAAAAAAAAAAACACACATTGGTGGATAATAAAGTTATAACAATCAATCAATCAGATAAATCAATCAAATCAAAATAAAACCACCAGGCCAAATGTTTTATGCTTAAAATGGTTCAACTTTTCCGCTCTCACAGGTCCAGCATAATATACCTCAAGATTGAGTTTCCACAACTTAATGAATCCATCGTTTGATGCCGTAACAAGGACACAAAAATCATTCTTCATGAAGCTCTCAATGGCTTTTACTCTGAAAAAAATAACAACATTAAATTAATAAAACAATTACAAATTATCTCCACACCGATGCTCACTGCATTCTGGGAATTTCAATGCACTATAAAAGAAGAAAATGGGTAAATTTTGTGAGATTGGGATGCACCCATAATGAAGTGGTCATACCTGTTCTCATGTGCTTTGAACTCAAACACACACTTCTGTGAGGTTACGTCATATAAACAAACACTCTCATCATCTCCTCCCACAGCCAAGAGTGTGTTCTTGAAGAGAGAGAGAACAGAGACTGGAATAAGTCTTTAATACAGTATAATCAATTGATCAGGTTACATTTGACAAACTTCAGAAGAATAAAAACGAAGTTAAAGTGCCCATATTATGCTTTTCCGGATATTGCCTTTCATGTAGTGTGTGATATGGCTGTTTGTGAATGTAAAAGGACTGCAAAGTTTCAAAGATCAAAGTGCAGATAAATGAAGCTATTGTCTCTCAAAAGATATAATCGATTCTGAAGTGCCTGAAAAGAGCCGTCAGTAATTCCACTCTTACTTCCTGCATGAACCTATGTAGGTTTGTAACAAATTTGCATAATGCCAGCCTATGGTCTTCATTGGCTGCCCGCGAACAACATCTACTTTGACCCTCAAACCAGTTTCCAACACACACTGTAAGCGGTCGAACAATCACAACAGACTGGAACATCTGACCAATCAGAGCAGAGTAAGTTCTCAGAAAGGAGGAGTTTAGAGAGACCGAATCCTTTATTGAACCGTTTCAGACACTTTGAGAAAAGAGCTGATGCTGCAATGCATATTATGAGAAAATTTAATTGTTTGGATGCATGTAAACCTATTGTAAGAGACTCCAAAACAATAATAGAAACCTTTAAAACAGCATAATAGGGGCACTTTAACATATTAACAGCAAACTAAAACTAGAACTGTCTAAATGTATCATTCCATGCAACACTGGTAAGACTGTTCACCTTCAGAAACTTCAGACATGAAATCCTTTTTGGGAATGCAATGGTTCCGATAATTGTGGCAGACTTCACATTGTAAATGTCCACTCTGTTATTCATAACCACTGCATATTGATCTCCGTCTGGTGACCACAAGACGATCTCTGCAACTACAAAACATCATTACACACCAGTCAACATTTAAAAAAATTTTTTTTAAGTTTTTGATTTAGCTGAAAAGTTTAAGTTTCTAAATACATTACAATAATTTTATCAAACTAATAATTAAAAAAGGAAGGAAAATTATGAAAATACAGAATCAAAAACATTATATTTTAACTTACTCTGTTTGATATTCTTGATGAAAGCTGACCGTCCTTCGATGAGATTCCAGGTTCTGCAATTAGAGCAATTAAATTTAGTCATAAAAATGACTTTTTTTGCTGACTTAGCAATCACAAACACAAATAGGACTTAAAACATACACAGCTTAACAATCTGATCAATATTTTTGATATCTGTGTACATGCCTCAGAGTCTTGTCTGTTCCAACAGAGAGTGCAAGTTTTCCAGAAGGATGTACGGACAGTGAAGTAACATGACCCCTAAGAAATAAAACCCAGGTTACGT
Organism: Phoxinus phoxinus; assembly: GCF_949152265.1. Classification (NCBI taxonomy): domain Eukaryota; kingdom Metazoa; phylum Chordata; class Actinopteri; order Cypriniformes; family Leuciscidae; genus Phoxinus; species Phoxinus phoxinus. The sequence continues at coordinate 4,206,094 of NC_136899.1, read as the reverse complement.
CATGTATACATTAATAAATAAAAGTTTGGTGTCGGGCGATATTTAAAATAAGATTTTTGAAATAAGTCCTGCTCACTAAGGCTGCATTTATTTGATCATAAACAGTAAAAACAGTAATAATGTGAAATATTATTACAATTTAAAATAACTGGTTTTCTATTGTAATAGATTTTAAAATGTAATTTATTCCTGTGATGAACTTTCAGCATCATTACTCCAGTCTTCAGTGTCACATGATCACTCAGAAATCATTCTAATATGCTGATTTGTTGCTCAATTTTGATTATTATCAATATTGACCAGTTCAAAAGTACAGCATTTATTTGAAACTGAAATCCACTGTAACATTAATGTCTTTACTGTCACTTTTGATCAATTTAATGCAACCTTGCTGAATAAAAATCTGTATTATTTAAATAATTTAACAAAACCTGACCCCAAACTTTTGAATGGTAGCATATTTTGTGTTCACACTACATACTTGTGAGCTCTGATAGATTTTAAACATTCCCATTTTTGGGTGCTCCACACACAGATAAGACCGTCTTGTCCTCCACTGAGCAAATGGGACGTCCCGTAGAACTCCAGACACGAGATTGAACCTGTCGAGAAAGTGAGGTTACAATTTATATGCATCACATGAAACATAAATGTCAGTGATGCAGAATCTTTGATGCCAGACTGTCTTGTCCAATAATTAGAAACCAAAATTGATAATGTCCTTACCATCATGGTGCAACAAAGCCCCGTGCTCAGTTTTCTTGCTCATGTCATACAGCTGAATGGTTTCATCTTTGCTTCCTGTGGCGATGAATCGATCACTGGATGAAACTGCAGTCAGTGATGCTGTGTGTGCATGATGGGTAAAGTTGGGCTCAATTGTCCACTCCTAAAACACACATGCAGAACATAACTAACATCATATCTGAAATGAAGTCAGAACTACCATTATAACCATAATAGGTCTGTTATTAAAATGGTTGCCGTTTAAATATGGACCAATATCAAAATGCACTCAAGAAAAAACAAACGCACAGACGGAAATAAACAAAGGTAACGTTACAATTGCATCTTTACCAATAAGACTAATGAAGCTTATATCAATTAAAAAAATAAAAGGTAAGAAGAATGATACCTACCTCATCACCAGTGCACACTCGATATCCAAATACTATCTGTTCATAACAGCCAGCGACTAACTCGAAATGATCCCCCATGACTGTATAAAACACGTGTTCATACAAGTACAGACAGCCTTTAAGAGACAGACGACACACTGTCCCTCATATGTAACTATTTATATTAATACATCTGTTATACCTAGAGTTTATAATAAAGCTTTATTAATTTAGTGTTTAAACACTAAAGCCCGTTGAAAGTAGAATACGTTTTCTCATGCCCACAGCAACGTGTTGACTACTTTAACACCCACCGGAAGTGCAATACTTCATAATAAGAGTCCCTGTCACAATAAAAGTCAATAGGCGTTTTGTTCAAAGCAAGGAAAAATAAATAAAAACGTGACAAAAAGTTGTGTACCTGGTTCTTCAGCACAGTTGAGGCTTCATGCATTATGTTAAAGACAAAAACAACATAGATAATTCCACTTTTCAAATAAAAATAAAAATAAATAAAATGTATTTATTGGAATAGAAATTCAACCCATTTTAACATTGGATCTCGTTTGCAGTTTACTTTTTGATTTGTTTCTTACTATAAGGTTAAAAGTAACTTGTATGACTAACTAAAGTAAGCTGTTTTTCTTCACTGTTTGTAAAGAATGAGCAAATATCCCAATTATAGATAAGGTAAATCCTTTATATATGAGATCAACGCATATGTCCTGATAATTTTATGAGGCTTCTAAAATGTATAAATGTAGATAGCAAAATGATGATATTAAAAAGAAATCCATCTGTAGTCATTTCCAGGGGTAAATTAATATAATTCAATCAAAATACATATACATACATAAAATCATTCTAAAAAATATTAAAATGAGATGGAATACTATGGCCGGGCAAACATTTTGAATTATTACACTTGTGTTTTAGAAACAAATGAATCAAATTCATTCTGCACAGTGTTGTGCAAAACCAGCGACTTCTATGAAATCATCTGCCATCTATCGATGTCAATGCCATGCATGTAAACCTCTTTAAAATGCACATGGAACACATTGTATCAGGAAAATATGCTCTCTTTAAAAATAGCTGACATGATGTAAGGGTTGAAGGGAGATTTCGATGACAAATTCATGATGTTTTTCAACCTGAGATTCAAAAATCGTCGCCTCATGACCGAGGCATTGCTTACAGTAGAAAAGTTCACACGTCTTCCTTACTGTTCTAGGAAGAAGTGCTTAAACTGATTTTGCAATTGTGCACTGGACTACATGGCTTCACTAAACGGTGAGTCCTAAAATAGGCTGCAACCTAAACCTGAGAGAACGGTTTAGATGTCTTTCATTAAACAATTCATCAGGTATAAGCTACTGTGCAGACTTATTAAAATACGTCACCTGGCCGTGAGGGTTAGATATCAGTGTCTACCATTACACCCTACACCTCCTGTGAGGAGACTACAAAAGTCTGTTTCTGTCTCTCACCATAGTGTTCCCTCATTTTTGCACTGTTTGGTATAGTGAAATAAAGTCTTCTAAGTCCAGTCCTCTTCTTGAATGTGAATATTTTAAAACTGAGCTCTGTTTCTTTGTCCACATCCTGTCAGGTTGAGCGATTGCCGCTTACAAAGTTGTAGACCAAAAACTGAGTGGTTCCACAGTAATGTGTTGCGAAGAGTTTTCCGTCGGGCGTGGGGTCGGAGAAGGCGATTTCATCTTTACTTAGATGAGACCCATAGATGAAATTATTCCTGGAGAAAAAAGAAGATGAATGAACATTTGGGTCTGCACTGTAAGAATGCATTATTTTGTTTCCTTTAATATCCCAGAAAACACTTTAACACAACTTGAAATGTGTACAAAGTACACTACGATTCAAAGGTTTTGGGTCAGTAATATTTTTGAAAAAAGTCTCTTATGCTCAAAAAAGCTGCATTTATTTGATCAAGAAGACAGAAAAAACGACTATTGTGAAATATTATTACAATTTGAAATAACTGTTTTCAATTTGAATACATTTAAAATGCAAAAATGTATTCCTGTGATCAAAGCTGAATTTTTAGCATCATTACTCCAGTCTTCAGTGTCACATGACCCTTCAGAAATCATCCTAATATTCTGATTTGATGAAAACACTCAATGTTGAAAACAGTTTTTTTTAAGGATTTTACAGATTTATAGATTTAAAAGAACATTTAAAAAAAATCTATAAATCTTTTGTAACATTATAAATGTCTTTACTGACGCCTTTAATTAATTTAACGCATCCTTGCTGAAAAAAAATAATTAAAAAAAAGATTACTTTTTAATATTGTGTAATGTAAGGTATTTTAAATGCATAACAATGAATTTATAGTGCATTATAACACACATTGTACTGCTTTATATTTTTTCCTAAAACATTAAAATTTGTTTACAGCTTTTGGACAGTAAAATTAATTAATACAGATAAAAGAAGTTGTTTGAAATGTGTTTTGATGCATTGTACATTTTAAAAGTTTAACTACCCACATTTATGTGCTACAACATTTTAACAGCGGTTACAATTATTCATATGCACCCATCCAACGCTTTACCTGAGGCACTCGATCATCCGTGAGGCGATGCCTCTCCGTCTCATCATGCTGAACACCCAGATGCGACTGATGCCACAGAGTGCCGGCTCAGGTACGGTCGAGCAGCACCAGGCTCTCTGACGCTCGTACATGACCTTCTCTCCTTCTGAACCTTCCGGAATGGACTCCTCTATAACCCTGTATCCCTGCACACAGCAGCCAAAACAAACCCATCAGATGTAGAATAGACTATAATAAAACGTTTTATTTATATAGCGCCTTCCCAGGGCTCAAGGACGCTTTACAATGAACAAGCAACAATAATGGCAATGGACAATGATAATGAAAAAGAACAACAGTATGTACAGGTGAAACTCGAATAATTAGAATATCATGCAAAAGTTAGTTTATTTCAGTAATTCAACTTAAAAGGTGAAACTAATATAATATATAGACTCATTACATGCAAAGTGAGATATTTCATGGCTTTATTTGTTATAATTTTGATGATTATGGGTTACAATATTCTAATTTTGAATTTGAGGTTCTCAAATTTAAACATTTATTTAAATGAGCTTACAATAACTTTATTATTGGTTTCTAAAAATATTGGTTTCTTCAAACAAGATTTAATGCAAGAGGTGGTGAATATGTAGAACTTTAAATTCTGAGGGAACAGATTAAATCTATAATTAGATGATATATAATGCAAAAAAACAGTTCAATATATGCAGTTCAATATATTCAAATATGGACTAATTTATACATAGCGATTTCTATATCTCGTACATAAGAATGTTTAATGACATTTCATATAAACTAGTTAGCTAGAACTAATTATGTTTTGAGTATTGCATATTATAAAGGAATAATGTTTCTTAATGTTATTAATAAGAGTTAAACCATTATGATTTTGTATAATTAAGTTTTTTTTTAACCCATAGTAAAAACACAGATGCAGATATACACCTATAAACATGCTATTAAACACCTGTATGTTCAGCTGACCTCTTGGATGTGCTCTGCAATAAGGCAGCCTGCGACTTTCTTATCATTAGAAATGAAGAGGAAGGTTTTGGTCTGTGACGGGACCTGGGTCTCCACTTGCTGGAAGCCCAAGTCATTGTCCACCATTTCTCGGATCTCTTCAACCTTAAATCAAACAAGACAAATATCATAAACAGACATAATATGTATCCGGGGGACAATTAGAGCTCTTCTAAACATGCAGTATGGCTACGGCTTGAGGGCAAGTGAATGGAAATATATGAGGAAGAAAGTACCTTTTTCAACGCATACTTAGGATCCTCAGGGAGAACAAGAATAATCTTGCCATCAGGATACTCTCCCAGGATTCTCTCTTTCTTCCAGCCCTGGACCACATATTACAGTAATGATTTTGAGACATGGGTACATAGTTATTTTGAGTCTGTATTACTCCCATCATAAAATGAAAGCTTTCGTTATATGCTAATTAACTCTGTTACATAGGAAGAAAATAAATATTTTGTTATATATGGACTTATATTATGGTCTTATTTTAAACATTGGATCTTATAAGATTATCAAAGCAATAAGTCACTCAAGACTTTGATTACTGCTTTAATGAATCTGACTGAAACGGCATCTATGTTAATAACTATGATTCACGTAATAAAAAATATGTGTCTCACCACGTATTTGACAGCACTGATGAACTGGTTGTGGAAGAGGAGGTGTTGGGACTCGTCCTCTGGGCTCGAAGGGGAGTACAGCATCCCACACACATTACACGTCACCGCACCAAAAGCCTTCTGACCAGCATCCTGTAAAGCACAAAAACAGCCTTCACAAAATGCTAATGAACACCAGTGCTCCGATGTATAATATAATAATGATGGGCATGATGTATTCTTCTCTTGGTTTAATTGTTTATTTTAAAACAGTTGTAAAAAAGCAATTGTATATTTAACACACAATACATAAGTTAAAGAATGGAAAAAGAAAGAAATATAATGAAACTAAGATTAATTGATAACCAAACCAGTTCATTAGGATATTACTGACTTACATTGCTGGACTGTGTTGCTGTATTTGCAGGTTTTGGACTGTCTCTGACTTCTTTCTTCTGTTCTGCTTCAGGTTCAACACCAGAATTTGCCCTGAAATAACAGCAAAAAGTTAAGACATGCTTTAAGTTTGTTTTCTAAAATGATTAATAGACTATGAATAGACATTACTGCAATGATGACGGGATTCCTTTGAGATTAACTTTCCAACAACACATTATAAGCGGAATATAAGTAAAAAATAAAGACTTTCTCTTGAACACGGTTGACCAAAAAAACAGCCCCACTTCAAACTCACGGCATTGGTTGTGTCAATGTTGCTCACAATAAACAGAGCAATGCTCTGATATGCAGATACATAGCGTTTACATTTTTCAGAAAAATAAAACCACAGCTTACTTGTAGTTGCATATTAAACTTAAGATAGGAAAAAGCATTTTCACAGAACAGAAGACCTTTTTTACAGACCTGAAAGCAAGTTTTAGTTTTCAAATCTTTCAACAATTAATTACCTGTTGCTGTTTTCTGATTGCGTGTCTTGGACAGGTTCTTGCTGGGGAGAGGGTTTCGGCTTACTATCTGTGGACCACAAGATAGTTCATAAAAAAAATGCACATTCTGTATTATCAAACATGCTGTCAAAGAGAATTAGTTTTGCAAACTTGATACATTATCTGGGTATGATAAGCTCCACAAACACATATCATGAAACTAGCATTGCGTATCCAAGATGGACAGAAGTCAGGCTTTCAGGGAACTCAAAATCAAACAAATCAATACAATGTCTACCTGCAGTAGTGGGCGCACATGGCTTCTTCTCCACTGGTGGTTTGGGCTGCACTGGAGCTGATGAAGAGGACTGCTCTGGTTTGACCTGTGACAACTGTATTGTTTATTTAGAGTGTTAGCATGAAGACATTTCTTCAAATGTAATGTCAAAAAAATTATTCAGCATCATAACTCCAGTCTTCGCCTTCAGAAATCATTCTAATATGCTGATTTGCTGCTCAAGAAACATTATAAATGTCTTCACTTTGGATCAAATTAATGCAGTGGTTCCCAAACTGGAGGGGTGCGACCCCTAGGGGGGCTCAGAGTTATAAAAAGGGGGGCATGTCAAGGCTAAAGGATAATGTAGTTAGCAGATTGTTATGCAAAAGAAACCTGTCCAGGGTGATACAAGACTCTACTACAAAATGATCCTGCTAATTATGCCACTACTTGCCACACAAGTAAATATTTAAACACAAAATATTAATTTGACATTTTATTACCTCAATATGACTCGCAGTACCCACTTAAACAACAGTTGTAGCGGTTGTTGTCCGGGAGCAACAGACTGCTAAATGGCACGATTGAAGAATCAGTGTTGAGTATTGCAGGGAGCCATGTAAAAATATAAATGAAAGCCGCATGGTTCTGCTTCAAGCATGGACAAATTCTTGAAAGATTTGCCAGTGCCAGGTAAACAAAGCAGACGATGAATCTACTTTAAACTACCAAAACAACGGGTCTACTCCAGACACGAACCGCACGACGTTAGCCTAGAAATCTAGACGCCCCTAGCGGCAGCAAAATGTATTTTGCAGCCAGGGCCAGTCTAGCAACTCTCAATACACATTCTAGCAGCAAAAACCCAGATTGGGTCAGGCCAATCACGTCGTGTATAGAGCATGCGGGGCGGGCTTAACATATGACGACAGAGTTGCGACGGCTGGCATAGGCACTTGTAAACAAAGAATGGCGGCAGCAGCTGTCGAACAGCAGTCTTTCGAATCGGCTTTGGCCGCGACTCTGGAGGACTTGGAGTTAAGTTTCTCTTTAAGAAAAGAGCAAAAAACGGCACTTAAATCATTTTAAAAAAAGGAAGATGTGTTCGGAGTTTTGCCGACTGGATACGGAAAAAGTTTAATATACCAATAGCTCCGCTGGTGGGAAAACGTCACCTTCTTCGTTGCTCTGATTGGTTGTAGCGCTATCCTATTGCGTGCAGAGGGATTTTGAGAGACAGCCGTTTATCCCGCCTCTCGGAGTAAGCCTAGTCTATGGAGAGTGTCCAGACTAAACATCTTGATGTAAGTCTGGCTGGCCAGGCTAGCACGACGTGACAAAAACATAGAACCCATTATAATCAGTGATGCTGTTTATACTGGATGTGGATTGGACGACATGTTTAATTTTCTACAATAAACTGATGCCCCGTTCTATTTTTCTGATGTACTGCAAGCGCTCACTCAACTTCTGACACATGGATGTCTTGTGTTCGCTTTGTTATGTCCAGTTTAGACAGCCTCAAGACAAGAAACTATAATGAGGCATATTTCACTCTCGGATTCACCAGTACAACGATGGGTAAGGAGAGAGACCACAGCGTGCCTCAAAATATTAACTTCTGACAGTATGAAGCCGAACAAGTTAAGACGCCACATCACGAACACAAAGAGAAGCCCATTGAAGTTGAGAAGTTGTAGTACTGTATTAATTACAAAGTTTCAAATAAATCCTATAGGATTTTGCGAGCAAGCTCATGTCAGAGAGTGTCTTTATGTGGGTGCGTGTAGGTAGGGGACTTATATAAAAATATATTTCTCTATAGAGGAAAAAGTTTGGGATCCACTGAATTAATAAATCCTTGCGAAGTATGAATTTCTGTGTGCGCAAGAGTTTTTTACCTCATTTTTGGCAGCTGGTTTGGTCGTCTCATCTTCAAGACCGTCAAGTTCAAAGTCATCTGGTGAATACTTGCGCCTGGGAGTGTAGGGTTTGTACTCCATGACTGGATTGGGTTTCGGGCTGGTGATTCCATTAGGCATGGGCGGCGCCTGAGCTGGAAGTGCTCGTCTGGGTTCAATCGAGCCCACTTTGGGCACGCTTTCTGGCACAGGAACCTGTGCAGGGGTGGTGGCCGGGCTGGGAGAGATCGATGGAGCGTCGTCCTTTATGGGAGAAGCAGCCTGACTCGCTTGATCCGACTTCAGCTTCTTAACACGGGTCCAGGTCAACTTATCCCGCTGAAGCTCCACCTGCCTGAGCCTCTGATAACGGGATAGCTTCTTCTTCTCCTGGGTCTTAAGCGGAAGACACACCTGGCTGAGGAAAAAACGTTTCTTGGGCGTGCTGTCCTCGGGCATGGGATCAGCGGACTCCTCGTTGGGGGTTTCGGCGGGAACGGTGTTGTCAGAAGCCATTTCCTCAGTTTCGCTTACCTCCATAGATTCGCTCTCCTCCTTTTGTTCCTCAATATCTTTCTCATCTGAAGCTCCCGGAGCATCGGAGGCGATATCGTCTGCGATCTCCTCACAGAGAGCCAGGAGGTTGAGCTGTCGCGGTGGGGGTTTCTTGGCGGCAGCCGCCCTTTCCTCGGCCAAAGCTGCAAGGCGTGCCTTCGTCCGAGCCTGAGGGTTCATTGCTTGCTTTTTCTGAACCCCTTGCGAGGAGTCCGTCGCACTTTCCTGGGGCAAAGAGGGCGAAGAGGTGATGTCACACCTCACAGCTTCGCTTGTTTGCTTTTTCGCCGTTTCTTCCTCAGAGCTTTGAGACGACTGCTGACTGCTGTCATCCAAATCCTCATAGGTTTCGATCTCTACAACGCAATGTTCAATCTCAATGTCATCCTCCAGAAATGCTTCTGAATCTGAGAGAAACACTTTCGCCATGTCGGTACTTTGTACATTGTCCTGCAGGGAACACGTGTTCACCACCTCTAACTCATCCATGTCAGAAATGTCTTTACCAGCGTACGAGTGTTTCGTGATGCTGGTTTCTTGGATGACTTTGAAAAGAGCCTCTAGAGGTGGGGGGGATTTGCTCATCACATCAACTTTTGCATCCACACTGACTGTAATTTTCTCAATAGAGTCTTTTGGCAGCTCTTTATGCTCTTCTACTTTGCTTGCTCGCGGGTCGTGAATCGATTCCAGATCGATTATATTGGCCACGTGGATTTTGTCAGGTTTGGGTAGCGTGATCTCCTCATTTTGTAAGTCAAGCAATCGCCCGTAATTGTGCTCTATCTGCACAGGGAACAAGGCTGCTACTGTTTTGATCGTTTCGGAGATGGAGGTCTTTTCTTTTTTTACTCTTGGAACATATTTCTTGTCTCCTTTTTTCAGGACAGACATTTTCTGAGAGGGTTTATCTCCAGAGACTTTCAGCTTCACCCCATCTTTCCGTCGTCTTCCTCTCGCTCCCTTCTTTTGTGGTGTTTTCAAGCGAGAGGACCGCCGTACAGGTTTCCCGTTTTGTCCCCTCGATTGTGTCTGGTGGTTCGACTGAATTTCCAACCCTTTCTTTTTTTTGGGTCTTCCTCTCAAAGACTTCTTGGGCATCTGAGATTTATCTGACTCCACGAGACTCTGATCCATCTTTGTCTTCTTTACATCAGGTTCAGAAGAAGACATCTTTCTTTTCTGCCCAGGCATCCTAAGGAGAAACAACAAAGCAAGTTATATGCAACTATAAAACAAATAATTTCTATGCAAGAATTTGTTTGTAAATATAAAAAACTAATGCAGAAGGACATAAAAAAACCAGGCATTAAAAAAAATGCCAAATGAACAACTAAACTGATCAAAATACGATAAATATAGTACTAATAATAACAGTAGACGATCAGCTGTCATCCAATAGAAAGGATTTCACAAGTGACAGCGAAGAGCTAACAATTCACTGATATTAAACTCACAATAAAAGCTCCTACATTCAGCATCAACAATAAATCTATAATCTCTATCCACAATGTATTAAAGTTACGCGAAATTAATCATACAATCTTAATTTAAACACATCGACATGTCAACAACTCAGTCTGTCTCTCCAAAGATGACAAGTATGAACTGAATATGAGTAATTTATTCCCATTATTAGTGTATAACAACATGCTATGAAAATCTGAAGAGTGTATAAATGATTTAAATAAATTAATCACATTTTTGGAATAAAATAGAGATTCAAGTGTCTCATCAGTCTGACGTAGAGAGGAAAGTTAGCAGAGCTGGCTAATCCGTTAGCTGCCTCCTTATAAAGCCAACGACATTCACTACTGTCGATTATATATTAAAAACAAGTACATAAGACTTAAATATAACTATTATGATAAGTAGAAAAAGAAACAGCAGTAATAGAGCAGAGTACAGAACTTACCTATCTTTCCCTGTTACTAAACAACAGCTGTTTTCCGCTGTGTGGAGCAAAGTTTAGCCTCACTTCCGGTGTGAGTCTTCTTCGGCGGATTTGCTGCGTTCGCGTGGGATTAAACGACACCTAGAGGACTAGAGTAGAAAGAAAAATACTATTTTTAATGTTTTTGAAGGAAGTCTCACTATTTTATTACATAAAAATAAAGAAAAAACAATAATATTGTGAAATATTATTACAGTTTAAAGCAATGGTTTTCTATTTAATAAAATAGAATATTAAATATTAAAATATTATTTATTCCTGTGATCAAAGCTGAATTTTCTCCAGAATGATTTCTGAAGGATCATGTGACACTGAAGACTGGAGGAATGATGCTGAAAATTCAGCTTTGATCACAGGAATAAAAAATATTTTAATGTTTTTTAATATTATTTAATATTTTTGATCAAATAAATGCAGCCTTGATGAGGAGAAGAGACTTCTTTTAAAAACATAAAAAATAATAATGTTTCCCAACTTTTGACCGGTACTGTGTCTGCCCAGTGTATTTGTCTTTTGTTTGTTTGTTTATATGTATTTTATGATTATCATGACAGTACAGGTGAAACTCGAAAAATTTGAATATCGTGCAAAAGTTCATTTATTTCCGTAATTCAACTTAAAAGGTGAAACTAATATATTATATAGACTCATTACATGCAAAGTGAGATATTTCAAGCCTTTATTTGTTATAATTTTGATGATTATGGCTTACAGTTTATGAAAACCCCAAATTCAAAATTAGTTTTCATAAGCTGTAAGCCATAATCATCAAAATTATAACAAATAAAGGCGTGAAATATCTCACTTTGCATGTAATGAGTCTATATAATATATTAGTTTCACCTTTTAAGTTGAATTACGGATATAAATGAACTTTTGCACGATATTCAAATTGTTCGAGTTTCACCTGAATATGGGCTATTGCTTCTGCTTCTGCTGATAGATAGATAGATAGATAGATAGATAGATAGATAGATAGATAGATAGATAGATAGATAGATAGATAGATAGATAGATAGATAGATAGATAGATAGATGGATAGATGGATAGATAGATAGATAGATAGATAGATAGATAGATAGATAGATAGATAGATAGATAGATAGATAGATAGATAGATAGATAGATAGATAGATAGATAGATAGATAGATAGATAGATAGATAGATAGATAGATAGATAGATAGATAGATAGATTTTAGTTAGTTTTCAGAGTGGCCACTAGATGGTAGTAAAGCCCTTCCGACGAGCCGCTGCTAAACTCCCAGAATCCACCGCGAAGGCGCGGATTCCGAATGTTTACATGATGTAACAGAAATTTCACGAGCTCTGCGATTCGCAATTCTGTTTTTAATATACGTGCCTTGTTCTGTTCTTATAGGCAAATACATGTAGCGCATGATGTCGTTCGGGAAACTACCGAAAGGAATATATTAGTCTCTCAGCTGTTTGAAATGTGAGCGAGATATAGCGAGTTCCAACTTTATGTTTTTGTCTCAATACTTGAGTTGTTGTCACTTGTGTGTGTGTGTGTGTGTGGGTGAAACTGATCGGACTGAAGGAGTCTGATAGATAGATGGACTGTTTGAGGATGAGTACTTCAGATCTCAGTGGACTCAGTCCTGCTTCCAGCACTCCTGCAGAATCCAGAGAGAAACTCCAGGATCTGCTGCATTCCGTGAAGGATCTCCATGACGCCGCGCTGCACGGTAACGCTACGGGACAAACCTTTCTCCCGCACATAGGGGAACAATCATGCTTTAGGGAATCTTAATTATTACTTAATACTTGAGTATTACTCAATAATAATTAAATACGTCAAACTGACACATAAAGTCATAATTTCACCTCATAATTACGATTTCTTATTATTTATGTATGTCATTGTGACTTAAAATGTCATAATTTCGACGTTACATCGTAATTTAATTAAGTCATAATTTAGACTTTTTGTCATAATTTTGATTTATCATAGTTAATAATATTTATGATTTAGTTATGATTTAGACTTTTTCTGTCATGACTTTTTTCTTTTTTTTCTTGTATTTAATAAATAAGATTTACCAAAGCATGACTTTTTTTCTTACAGTATGTGTAATATGGGGCTTCCTTTTAAAAAAACTTAAGGAAAAATTTCAAGAACTTCCAAAATTCAATTCGAAAAATGACTGTAAATACTAGTTCATGATGTACATTGAAGGCCCTATGAATTGAAATCAGTTTATTTAATAGTATTTTATTAAAAGTTTAACAATATGAGATGCTTTTGCACTGATAGTTTTTCTCATTTTCAGAATTACAGGCAAAAATAACCAAACTGAAAAAAGAGCGCTGTCTGTAAGTCTAAGTCTTATACTGTATAAGAACATATCATTGCTTAAAGCTGCATGAAGCTTTTTATAAATCAGTTTGATTTATTTACTACTAGATCATTGTGTTATTATTCTGTTATAAATGTCAAATAACTGTAATAATACGGCTTCCCTCTCAGAGATGCTCAGAGACTGAGTGAATTTCACAGCAAGAACCAGCAGTTACGAGAGCAACAGAAGATCCTGCAGGAGAAGATCAGACAGTTAGAGGACAGGTGCTCTGAAAAGCACAAAAGCAACATATTTATGATGTTTATTTATTTATTTTTTACCTTAATTTAAAAAAATTCTGAAAGTTTAAGTTGCCGTTTTCTTTGTCTCTGGGTTCAGGGTGTGTTCTGGACCATGTGATCGTTGTGCTGTGACTGAGAAGCAGATTACAAAAACAAACACGGAGTTTATTGATACTAATCAGAAAAATCTGTCTGTCATATCTGAGCTAGGTGAGGATTTTGTATTATTATTATTATTATGCATCATCATATTGTGACTCAATATATCTATCTATATTATATCTATCAGTCTATTAATACCAACCCAAAAATCTGCTATAATGTGTGTATTGCTGAGTTTAGAGGCAGAGAGGAAGACTCTGAAAGATGAAAACAGGAGACTGAGTCTTGAGCTAGAGCGACTTAGAAAGTCTGGGTGAGTCTCAGAGTCAAATGAAACATTACATACTGATAAAGTGCATCACATGAGCTTCTGATGTGTGTGTGTGTGTTTAGTTCTCCGCAGAATGTGTTTTCTGAGGCAGAGGAGGGGATGATCCCAGATTCTCCCCGTCGTCCGCTGTCTTTACCTGTCGCCAGCAAGATGAAACGACGGAAAGATCAGATCCACGTCCGCTACGCCGAGACACCGTTATCACTCTCACACCCCGGTTAGAAATTTAAAATGAGGAAAAAGGCTCAGCTGCACTGTTTAAATGACACGGACATTATGCATGACATCCTCTAATTAGATATTTAAAAAGCCATATTTAACAATTCAGGGTGTGTTGGGTGATCACCTCTGACCTTCATCCATAACTCCCATAATTGTTTTTTGGAAGACAAAAGGTTTTGAGACTAAAAAGAAACAATGATATTTGTTTTACACACACACACACACACACACACACACACACACACACACACACACACACACACACACACATATGTATGTATGTGTTTAAATATAGTATATAAGTAAATAGATATAAATTAACTTTTCTTTAAATATACAGGTGTGTTTATTTAATTACAAGTTTTTTAATATATATAAATAGCTTTATATTAATTTAGCTATTTAACAGCTATTTTAATAATTCTATACCGGTAGTTAGATAGTTATTGGTTTTAAATAAATAGCTATATATTTTTCTTTACCAAAAAAAAAAAATATATATATATGTAATTTTAATTTATCTAGTTATTAATTTTTATAAATTAAATAGTTAATTAGCAGCTATCTTAATAACAATTATACATATTATATATTATTATTATGTTTTATATATATATATGTTTATGTATATATATATATATATATATATATATATATATATATATATATATATATATATATATACATTTGTTTTTAAATATAGTATAGAAATAATAAATAGCTATACATATAATTGTCTTTATATATATAATTTATTTATAACATAGTTACAAGTTTTTAAAAATATATAAAATAGTTATATATTAATTTAGCTATTTAACGGCTAATTTAATAACTATTATTTATATATTTGGTTTTTAATTATAAATAAATAGCTACCCGATATATATATATTTCTTTAAAAAAAAAAAATATATATATATATACACACACACACACACGTCTTTTTATGTATTTATTTTAAAATATATTATCACAGAACCCAGGCGAGGAGATCCGTCTGTGCCCTTCGGCTGTAATGGCAGAAGTGTGCTGGTCGCTGAGACGTGTGAAATGGATGTGACTTGTATGGCAGGTATTATGAGCTGATCTTCACATTTTAATGATATTCTTTGTAAGCATAAATGTAATGTATTTTTTTTTGTGTGTGTGTGTGTTTTTTAAGAGCCTAATAACAAGAAACATTTCAAGATTGTGGTTCCCGAGACCTGCCATATAGACGTCTCTCCAGAACAGGTTCTGCCCTATCTGAATTAAAGTTTAACTTATATGACTTAGTCATTCATTGTATCCCAATATGCCTTTTTTAGGTTTAGTTTCAGTTTTGCATTTTAAAGATGACCTAGAAAATACTTTGAAAACCCTGTTTATATCCACACTGGCAGTGTTCAGGAGTGTGTGTTCACATATTCAATGTGTTTTCTCTTCAGTTTGATGAGAATGATGAGGATGGTGATCTTCACACTGAACGAGGCCAACATCCCGAGTCACATGACTGCAGAAGCATGTAACGACACACTCTTAAATCCAAACAAACTACCATTTGAACTCTCACTAATGACCAGTGAGACTTCATAATAGTAGCTGTTGTTTTTATCCAGCATCACTGCCGTCCAGAATGACGATTCTCCGTCCATTTTGCATTGCCGTCCGTTGGTTTCTCGAGAGCAGCAGCAGCCGCCGCCCACAGACGACTTTCCACACACACCTTTAAACGACAGCACATGTGTGCCAGGAAAGAGAAAACATACAGATGGCAGGAAAAGAGAAGAGAAGATTTCTGATTCCAGTCTGGATGATCCTGATGAGACCGATATCAAGGGGATGATATTTGCTTCCACTCCAGCTAATGGTCATAAAGAGAGCAAGAATCAGGAAACAACGGTCGGACACACCACTTTACCACCGGATTCACACATTTCAAAACAGTTTCACATAAAAGGATAAGTTTTCAAATTTTATGTAACTATTTTAATTTTGTAGGATTCCAAGAGAAGGAAATGTTTGGACCAGCACACACCTCGCAAAAGTTCTCTTCAGAACCAACACACACATTTTCCATACGGTAATACAGAAATGTTATGAACAGTTTGCCATAATAGTTTACTGATAATCTTGATAATCATGTTTTTCCATTTTCCTTTATTTTATTTTATCTGATGACAGATCAGAGCTGGAGTTTGGATCCAGGAGCCGATCTTGCTCAGTATGATACAGAGAGTTCTCTTCAACCAGAGGTACTGATATATACACTGAAAATTAATTCTGAAACATTTTTATTTTCATCCACCATATTTACTCTACACTACTAACCTAATATGTGACCCTGGATCACAAAACCAGTCACAAGTCGCACGGGTATATTTGTGGCAATAGCCAACAATACCAATATTGTATGGGTCAAAATGATTGATTTTTCTTTTATGCCAAAAATCTGGATATTAAGTAAAGATCATGTTCCATGAAGATATTTTGTACATTTCCTACCGTAAATATATAAAACATGTATTTTTGTGAGTGAATGCTGCACAATCGTGAACATAAATGAACAACTTTAAAGGAGATTTTCTCAATGTTTCCATTTTTTTGCATCCTCAGATTCCAGATTTTCAAATAGTTGTATCTCGACCAAATATTGTCCTATCCTAACAAACCATACATCAATGAAAAGCTTATTTATTCAGCTTTCAGGTGATGTATACATCTCAATTTAAAAAATTTTTTTACCCATGTGACTGGTTTTGTGGTCCAGGGTCACATATGTTTATTCAGCAAGGATGCATTAAATTGATCAACTGCAACAGTAAAGACCTTTATGTGATGTTATAAAAGATTTCTATTTCAAATAAATACTGTTCTTTTGCCCTTTCTATTCATCAAATAATTCTGAAAAAACTGTATCATGGTTTACACCGCAATATGAAGCAGCTCAACTGTTTTCAACATTGATAATAATAAATGTTTCTTGAGCATCAAATCATCATATTAGAATGATTTCTGAAGGATCATGTGACACTGAAGACTGGAGTAATGATGCTGAAAATTCAGCTTTGATCACAGGAATAAATTCTGTTTTAAAATATATTCAAATAGAAAAGTTATTTTAAATTGTAATATTTCACAATATTACAATTTTTACTTTATTTTTTATCAAATAAATGCAGTCTTGGTGAGCAGAAGAGACTTCTTTCAAATCTTTCAATCTTTACTGTTTATATAATGTGTTTGTATTAGTGACATTTTCCCCCCAAATTGCACTAGGCCAGATTCAGAACAGACTTGGAAACAATGGACACTGACTGCACATTTGTGAGTCACAGTCTGCTCCTGAGAGGCCAGAAGAGGACGGGACAATCCCAAACCACTGGTACAAGCAGCTGATTTGATTTGTAGCTTCAGATACATTGCTGAGCCGCCCGTAAACAACTTCTACATGTGATTGATCAACAGGGATTGGGCAGAGAGCAAACGACAGCCTTGCTGACATCTTCGATAAGACGGGGTTCGGAGAATATGAGTCTTGTCCACAGGACGACAGCTCTGTTCCAAAACAAGACAGTACGTTCGAGGAGGACAGAGGGGAAGATGATGATGATGAAGAAGAAGAAGAACAAGTGGCAGAAGGTAATGTTTAATTTTTCCAGTCATTTCCAAATAGCAGACACAGTTTTCCAGTAGCTTTGTTTTATTTGTCCTTCATCTTTTAAATATTTTTACCAAACATTGCGATTGTTCAGAGGAATTCCGCCGGCCTGCAGACCTGAAGCGTGTGACGTCTGACGGCGATGCATCTAGCAGGTGAGAAATGTGCTTTTATTGGAAATAAAGGTTCTTGTTGAGCTGCTTTGGAAAGATTGATATTGTGAAAATCACTATACAGATAGTTTGAAATAGTGGTATTTTAGTATCATTAAGATATGCAAGCTTTATATATATAAACAATGAACATGTTGTTAATTTTTAATACATATATATAAATACGTCTATGTAGTTTTTAGTATTTATTTTATTTTAGTTAATCAGATTAAATTTTAGTATAAAAATTAAAATGAAAAATGTTGCATTGGCAACTAGCTGAAATAAAATATTTCAGTTCATGTTTATTTTATATCAAGTAACACTTTTTTATGGTTTTAGTTAACTATAATAATAATTCTGGTTTGGAAAAAGTATTACCGGTAAAGTATTTAATTTAATGCAAATACTTCAGATTACAGAACTTTAAATGCATCTGGTCCTAAAATACATTGATTTAATGTCAACAAAATAGATGGTTAGAATAATAAAATTATTAGCTAATTAAAATCTTTCATGAATTATATTTGTACAAGACATTGTACATGTTTTGCTTTCTATTCCAGGAATCAGTCTTTTGCTCGTGTGGAAGTTGTGCGTAAGAAAGACGAAAGGAGAAAACTAAAAGGACATTATTGTAAAGAGTGTGAAATTGTGAGTCAGTTTATACAGTATATGACCGACTATATAATTATCTCCTTTTGCTAAATAATCATAGCATCGATAATTAAATATGTTGTAATTAAGACCGTTCTGTTGTTCCAGTATTATGCACACCTTCCAGAGGAAGAGAGGCTGAAAAAACTGTCTTCCTGTTCACGGCATCGCTACCGCTACATTCCACCTTCCACTCCGGAAAACTTCTGGGAAGTGGGCTTCCCGTCGACACAGACCTGTGTGGAAAGAGGTGCTGCATTATGTCATTTTGACAAATAGAAAGAAATGGATGAAACTTTGAAATCTTGCACTATTAAGAACTATTTAACAAAAAAAGCATTATTTCCCAGTATATACAGTCTGAGACAGGGGCTTTTACACCTGGCCACTTCATGCGTTTTCTGCTATCCGATCGTGAAACGCCCAGGTGTAAATGCCCTCCGAAACGCATTCGAGACGGATTTAAATCCGATCGCTCAAACCACTTCAGGAAGAGGGCTCGGCCCCATTCCAGACGAAACTAGACAAGTGTAAATGCATCTGGTTGTTGAAACCACATATGTAAATTTTACTCCTCCCAAAAATGCTCAAAAATAAACATGTGAGCGCGTGTTATAGGCTATATGTCATGTTATAGTCAGATATGACGGCGCTACTGCAGCACGCAAATCAAAATGAAAGTAAGTCGCAGATGCTTAACACACAATTATCAAAAAAGTAAAGAAAGAAAATGATCTTACCAGGGCTGTTGCCGCTCTCTCTTATTGCGGTCTTTGATTTTGTAATTTTAGCTGATGATCAATAAAATGCAGCTCATAACTGTTGCTTTCGGTGACGTGCACTCCATTAAATCTCTATATAGCGCGGGAATTGAAGATCGGATTTATATCCGTTTTGCAAAAACACATTTATGTGACCAGGTGTAAATGGAATCGTTTTGATAAATCAGATAGCTATCCGATCTGAGAAAACGCATGAAGTGGCCAGGTGTAAACAGCCCCTTTTTTAAAACATTTTCAGCTTTCTTTAGTGTGTAATGTTGCGGTTTGAGCATGAAAAGTACAAACAAAAAGCACAAAGTCACTCCAAAGAGAGTTGTTCTCTATATCAGTAAGTGTTTCTGAACTCCCTGAAATGCCTCGCTTGTAGTCTTGAGTTTTCTTCATTCCTCATTTAAATAATTTCCGCTCAAGGCATATGCAAAAAAAGGGGGCAAGGACTGGTTGAGTTAGTGTGTTGAAACTCGCACTTATGGTAAGGGGTGGGACATTTCCCAAACACGCTCCAAGCGGTTGACCAATCAATCACAACACTCTGGTTCAGCCGACCAATCAGAGCACATTGTGCTTTTCAGAGGGAGGGGCTTCAGAGAGACAGGAACTAAACAGAGTGTTACTGGCAGACTGGGAAGAGAGGAGCCGCAACAATGGAGAATATGTGAAAAATAATGTTTTTTGAACATTCAAGTCAAAAACTTATTCAAGTAGACACTAAAAACAAAAGGGCATAATATGGCCTCTTTAATATATAGACTTCCTGCGAAAGAAAAAAACATGTTTATTTTTTCAGTTTATCTTGGTCATTGAAGCATTTAGGTAACATTCATTGCTTTGCTCTCAACAGGATACATCAAAGAGGACGATCAGCCGGACGTGCGGATACGCAGGAGACGACCGTACCTCGCCATGTTCTCACCGAAAGTCAAGTCCCAAAAAAAGCAGCACTGAGACGACCCGTGGTGACTTCAGATGGGATTTTAAAACCCCACTGGAACTAAATGGATAAATGTGAAGTGTTGATTGAGAGTCAATCTTCTTGCTCATGTCCTGAATCACAGCTGCGTATTTTAATTTATTTTATATGTATGTGTTACACTGAGTAATAAAACGGATTTTAATAAATGATTTTGATTAATAAACAAACCTTATTTTGTCTAGAGGATTTTTTAACTATGTAAATTGTTTACATGTTGTATGCTTGATTTTGACTGTATTTTGTAAAAAAAAAAAAATGGTACTAATAAAATCATAATAAATATTTTTTTTTATAGTGCATTTGTTTACAGTGCATCTAAATATAGTTACAGTAGATAAAAATTATTTTAATAGTGATGAAGAAATTTACTGACCACGAAGGTCATAAATCACCTTTCTGCTGTTTATACATTTACATAATTTTTTTATTCTGTCTTTTCAATGTTCTGAATAGTGCATATTTTTAGGCTTGTGTAGTTTAACTATTTACTAGTAGTTTATATTTGAATGTTTAATTTAAATGCCATTTTTGTTTAATATTGAGCTTCAACTTCTGGTACTGTGGAGGAGAAACTGTGGCTGAATCGCAGGGAACTGAGATCTTACCTCTGAAACTACACCAGATCCTCACAACCTACAACATGTCTTCTGTATTTAGAGCTCGCACTGTTCCTTTTTAAGTTACAGATCAAGTGTAATTACAACATTTGAAATCAAATTCTGTTACATCATTTCATTTTATTTCTCAGCAGAAAACATTGTTAAAGGGGGGGTACAATGGTGTTTCATGTATTCAGAGTTGTTTACAGTGTTAAAGAGATGGATTCTCATGCTAATAATGGCCAAAGTTTGAAAAGTTATTGTGAACGAATAACAGAGAATTTCTGTGCTGAAAATCATACTTCCGGGTTGCAACACGTTTCGGCAGGTTTTTTTCTATCGTAGATCTAATGACGTAGACCAGAGTGGAACTCCTTATATGAGCATTGCTCTCGGAAAAGCGCGTTCACGCACACGTCGACCAGAGGAGAGAAAGACCGCGCTCATCGACGCGCTACTACCGGAAATCATCAGCAGCAGCGCTAAATAGGAATGGTTGATGTCAAGAATGTCTCCAAAAAAGTGTGTTTTGGGATGTGAGGGAAAGTTTACCTTGTTCAGCTTCAGGGTGGGAAATTAGCACCCGCCACCCGCCGAGGGCGGGTACTTTTTCAAAGTGGCGGGTCACTTTGCAGTGTATACCAGCCACAGTGGCGGGTGGATTATAATAATGCTGCGTTCGCACCAAAAGCGAATACAGTTCGCAAAAATTCGCATCCACCGACGGACCAGGACAGGACCACCAGAAGCGCGTAAACGCGTCTTTACATTGACTTAACATTGAATGTATTAAGTAGTAACCAATAAACACATGCTGCGAGTGATTTCATTGTACGGATTGGACATCCTTTGTCAAAGAATACGGTTGCCAAGTAACAATAATACACTTTTGTCGAGTAACTCTTTTGATTGGTTTTCAGCGCTGTGTGTCACGGCGCTGAAGAGACCGTTAGCTAAGCTGAGAATATAAAAAAAAAGTGTGTATATATATAGCGCGCGTGCTCTCTCTACCCTGCTGAAGCGCGGATGATCTGAAAACACAGACAAGCTGGAGTTCAGCGATCTTTATTTGAGATTTTCTACTTAAATTAAAGTGTCATTCAGTCGGTCTGTGTTCTGTCACGAGCCGCTTGCGCTGTTTGTGCGACTAAATCTGCGATCAAAATGCAGGCTGATATCCAGCAGTGTTTTTAATGTTGATCATATGAGCAAGAATGCAATGTTTCCCGAATATCCACACGATTTCAAATGTGACATTGATTTTATACAACAGTAAAAAAAAAAAAGGGTAAGATTTAACTGATGTACTGCATTTAAAACAGTATAGTCAGGCTTATTGCTCTATTTTGCAACAAATCTGTGGCTTTGAACGAATTGTGAGATTCAATGAATGAATGACTCGATGACCGCCACCTACTGGCTATTTTAATATAATATTTTTATTAATATTAAACGTTTTTTAACATTGCATATTTATTGAACATTGTTTTATTTAAAGCATTATTTATTTTTAAAAGGTATTATAAAGGTTAAAAATTAAATGGAAAAATGTATTAAAGGGGGCGAATATTGTCCCTTAATGGAAAAGGTGTGACTGCAGTCTAAGTGGAAGAGAGGGGGTACCAGGGGGTACGGCACTCAAAAACATTGGAGAACCACGGAACTTAGGAAAAGGGATATGTAGAATTGCACAAGTGCTACTGCTAAAGAGTGCAATGTAAATAATTTCTCATAAGCTTAATTGAATGGCCTAGACCCCTAGAGAGAATAATTATGACATTTTCTGTCTAAAGACTACATATAAAATAGCTACCTAAAGTAACTGCAGTTTACTAAAAGTAATGACTAAAAGTTTGCATTCATAAGCATTTTCGTCTGAAGATGAAGACTAAGACTGAATCAAAAATGGTTGCCAAAATGAACACTGGCCTACACACACCAAGCGGACTACAACGCTGTTGCGTATATATTAAATATGACTGATCATTTAAATAAAATGTTTTATTTAATTCAAGTAGCCTATATAGTAGCCTACATAATTATTTTCCAGGGTTTAAAATGTATATTTTCCCCTCATACTTATGTTGGAATGGGTCCGAAGTTGGCATTGAATTTCATTTGAAATGGTATTAAAAAGGTCTTAAAAAGCCTTGAATTTAAGCTGGAGGATCCTGGGGGTACCCTGAAATAAATAAAAAACATATTGAAGCAATTTCTTTCTTGCAATTTGAATTCCGGAAAAAGTGGCTGGTAAAAAATATAAGTGGCTGGTAAAATTGGGCATCCACCAGCCACAGTGGCTGGTGGACAAAAAAGTTAATTTCCCACCCTGTTCAGCTTCCCAAAGAACCCAGTGTTACTGGAACAGTGGATGCAGTTTGTATGTTGTGGATGCTCCCGCTTGACTCTATAGCTCCGCCCACGTCCAGAATCAAGGACCTCGGCTTTTTCCGGATAGAATCGGAAAGCTGTATTTTTATTTTATAAATATGATGAAACTAAAGACTTTTTGGAGATATGAAGGACGCACTATTACTCTATAGGTACTCAAGATTAACATGAGATTGACTGAAACTAAGTATTTTACCCCCCCTTTAAAAAATGGTCAATGGAATTGACTTTGGCAAAAAAAAAAAGTGATTTAAAATACTAAAGAAACTGAAATATTTCGTAATAGAATACATGGTCAGCTTTAGAAATACAATATTATACAAAGTGGTTCTGAAATACAGTAAATGCCATTCAAGCATAATAATAACAGTACTTTTTGCAGGACTCATTTTAAACTGGGAGTTATTTCTTTCCGAGAGTTATTTGAAAACCCCAGATAATATAATAATATAATAACATGATAATAAGAAATATAACCGTCGATCAACCTGCTATAATTATGGATAATGGTAAAAAAAATTTTTTTAAACCACATTAGAGATACAGAAAGCTTATGCATTGCTGTTTCCCCGTTTTATCTTGTTTAATTCTCATAAAGAGTGTGATTAAGGTGGGACAGTATTCAGGATGTGATCCAGGACTCTTAAAGTAAACACTGAAGGACAATGATGTGCAAAGGTCGAACACTAACAGCAAACGCTGCTTCTGAAATGGTACATCTGGAAAAATGTATTATACAATATATGGTAAACAACAGCAAGTTTTTTTTTTTTTCAATATTTGGTTTAACATGTCTCAAGACTGGAAATAAGACGTATACAGAATATTACAGAAAAAAGTTTTGGGTGTTGCAAGGCTTATAGTGAAATAATCTCATTGAGGCAACTGGCTTTGGTCAATTGGAGTGACTGATCTGGAGAATCTTCAAAGGCACGGTCCATATTCTTCAACAAGCTTAACGAAATCTGTCAGAATACACGAACAAGGCCTCTCCGGTGTAGTTCAGGATGACGCTAATGAGTGAAACAAACAATATACCATGACATTTATTTCACTTATAAGTCGCACTATAACTCAATAGATACCCCAGACTTTTGTTATGAACTCACCAGCACAGTGTCACCGGACTGAGCAAAGTGTTGAATGTGTAAAGGGAAAGACCCGAGGCCAGTACCTGCATGCAGTCAAAAAACATAAAGCCATGGTATCATTGTTAGAGCAAGTCCTGCAAAAGCATGTGGTGTGAACCCAGCCTCACGCTCCAACAGGCCTGACCGGAGACACTGGAGGAATGGAGACACTAAACAAAGAATAATTGTGGTTTTCTCACCTTGGCCAGGAAGCACCAGACTCCACAGAGCTCCTGAGGAAGACTGTTCTTCAGTTTCACAGTTGCCAACATCAGACAAAAGCTCAATATAGCGCTATGAAATTAAATTGATTTTTAATTAACATAAGATTTGCAAATACAATCAATTTATTATAACAAAATGACATGCATCACTCATTATGTACTTTTTGGAGTTGAAATCCTTATTGTGATAATTACTTGATTGACAGGTGATCTGACCAATCATACTTCGCCATCCGCCATTTTGTCCGACAAAGCAGTCAGGAGAGTTAGTAGATTAACATGGGAGGATTTGAACTTGAGAAGCGGAGTGTACTGACGCCTTTCCGCGGTTAAAACAACATTCCTTCTGATGTTCATTCATGTTTATTTGATGCTATAAATGAACTAGAAGGAAGAGATGATCGGTTCACGAGCAGCTTTAACTGAGGCGACACAGCGATCTGTCAGACACATTAAAGAGCCACAAAACGGTATTTATTGTTTAAATTTCTTTTAAAAAATGACCAAATTTGAAAGGTGAGACTTTGTTTAATATGTTTAATATCAAAAGTAACCTGGTCTGTCCTGTCTGTCAGTGTGTTGTCAGTCTCCTCTCTGCGTGAGAACATGGTGTGGCGTGAGAGCGGCGTAGCTTGTCAGACATAGCGACAGTAACGTTAACTAAGGGGGGCGGGTCTTTGCAAACGGTCAATTGCAATAAATAATGGCAACTTTTAACGCATTAGTATGTAGTATGTTTGTCTTACCTGCCCAAGCAGCCAGTGTGGAACCTGTATGAGGTCAGGAGAGGGAAATCTAAAGCCCCGGTCAAGTCTCCTGAAAAACACGACACCGAGAATTACACGTGGATCATGCAAGACAAATATAGAGTTCTAGACAAAACTAATATGGTAGCATAAAATACATTATTACCTGTTGAGTATGCAAGTGAGGCAAGTAACAATGCACTGAAAAAGAAGTGTAAAATTAACCGGGGCGCTAATAAAGTACTAATATATATATACTGTATATGTAAGACATTTATATACAGTATATAAGCATTCAAAATACGCATGTGTCATAATCTGGGGGTGCATATATAAACTAGAGGATGACATTAATATTCATATTTAACCATTTACCTGATCACGTAGTTCATGAACTGCTCTTCAAGATCACTGTAATATTACACGTTGAAAATGACACTTATTATGAGATATCTAATAGATAACATATTCTATGATGTTACCAGGCATCTACTTACACTATAAGAAATAACAACATACTTTCTCATTCTAAAAGTTTGGGGTCAATAAGTTGTTTTTTCCCAAAAATCAATCATTTTATTGATCAAAAGTGACAGTAAATTAAGCAGCACGACTGTTTTCATCATTTATAATAATCAGAAATGTTTCTTGAGCAGCAAATCATCATATTAGAATGATTTCTGAAGGATCATGTGACACTGAAGACTGAAGTAATGATGAAAATTCAGCTTTGACCACAGGAATAAGGTACATTTTAAAATATATTACAATAGAAAACAAGTCTTAAATGGTAATAATATGACTATTTTTACTGTATTTTTGATCAAATAAATGCAGCCTTGGTAAGCAAAAGAGACTTCACTTAAAAACATTGAAAAAAATCTCACCTCAGATGGCTTGTCTTTGTATTTTTCTGGAATACTTTATATGCACCTAAATTAGAAAAGAGACGAGATAAAAAAAAAACACACACACACAGGTAAAATGCACAATTTCATATCTCCACATTTTCTCTGTAAGTTTACAGGTCAAACTCGAAAAATGTTAATTTTGTGAAAAGGTTTTCATAAGCTGTAAGCCATAATCATCAAAATGATAACAAATAAAGGCTTGAAATATCTCACTTTGCTTGTAATGAGTCTATATAATATATTAGTTTCACCTTTTAAGTTGAATTACTGACATAAATGAACGATATACACATTTTTCGAGTTTCTCCTGTAAGATCGTTGCTCATAACTCTGGTTCCCATAACATATAAATACACACTCACCAACACAGAACAGATGGACGGACGCCCATGTGTATCCACTGGGACCAAACTGAGAGGTGAGACGCACGGGACCATAAAGAGGACATGTGACATGGAGATTTTTACTGTTACAGGAAACAGTTCACAGACAGAACATCAGCGTTATGTGTGTGAGAGTGAACATACCCGAGGATTGTACAGAATAAGGCTGGCGGCAGATCCCAGCAGCATACACACGCTGTAAAGAAAGTCTTTGTTTTTTTTGTACAATATTTGTTTAAGAATCCCAATTCATAACATATTTGCTATAACCGATTTAAAAGACATACACACATAAACAAGTCATTTTGGACTATTTGATTTAAAGAAACATACCTTAATAATTTCATCCATGATGATTTCTGAATAATACAAATACAACGAAAATTAGATTGGCGTTAAGATATGATTGTGGTAACTATAAAAACAACATGCATTATGACTTTTAATCCTACTAAATAAATGTTGAAGGAAAAAAAAGCATGCAAAAAAATATGTTTTTAAATTATTCCAACTGCATTAAACCTCAACTAAGCAAGCAGGATCCAGACTTACCTCTCTGTGAGTTACTGCTACCATGAGAAAAGCAAAGACTTCAGAGACATTTTGTAACACAAAGAAAAAAGGAATGGGCTAAAAAAAAAAAATAAAATAAAAAAAAAGAGGAAAGACAAACATATTTCAACATAAGCAAATAAAAAAGGTTGTATATTCAGTCTCAGCACTGGAAACATACTGAAGTCTTCCTACGGTTCATATTTAAACATATTTTGTATACTTACTAAAAGCGACAGCGCTTTGGACCCCGCATAAATGTTTCCAATAAATAAAAAGGATCCAGGAAGCTGGGAAAATGCTGCAGATCTAGATAACAAGCACAGCAATCAGAGAACAAATATTACTAAACAGATTATAATAATCTGTATCTAAATAATAACCCGTGTGTTATACAAGTGCGTGTTTAGTTACCTGGAGAATCCATTGATTTCAACCAGACCAAGTTTCCATGTGACCAGTAGCAGTAGAGCCCCAGTGGAGGTCTGCCACCTGTAGAGAGTTCATGATAAAAATACATATTTAAATATCATGGAAATGAGGAATTGAATTTTGATTATAATGCCAGGAATACGTACCCCTGAAAAATGGTTGGAAATGTAAACTTTAAGATAGACAGGACATACTGTAAAGCGAAGAACAAATATATATAATGTCAGTACTATAATTTAACCATCTAGGACACACAAATGTTTTTGCATTCGGAAAATGCACACATTCTTGTACATGCAATCCAAAAACAGCAGGACAAACACACACTGGTCCAAAGTATAATAAAGTCAGTTTACCTTATTTGTGAAATAAGATGCTATGAAAAGTGTGCAGAATATAAGAACGAGAATCCCTCGAGCAACATTCATTGGATTAAATGCATCAGTAACTTTGGTTTCATGCACAGCTCCTTTGATACTCTTCTTCTTCTTCTTCTTCAATGTTCTGACATCTCATCTGCACTTCCTCTCTTCTGCTGGCCACGCCCACTGTGACACGCAGCACATTTATAACCAATAAAAGCCTGAATGAAATCAGATTTTTTTGAGAAACATCTTGGCGAATTGTGAAGAAAAAATTATTAACCTAAAATGCATAATTGTATAGTAATTATAATATTGTTTATTGTTATTATTATTATTATTATTATTATTTTTTAAATACATTATTTATTATTATTTTATGATTATTAGTGGCACATAATAAAATATTTTAACACGGATGCCTTTTATTCTTCCATTTATCTTTTTGACTGCAAATCAATAATCAGCATTCCGCTGTATAACGTCACATAAAATTGTTCAATGCAAATGTACAACTCACAACAACGACAGAAACAGAACAAAAATATATTAAATAAAACAATTTACACTGAATTAAATAAATTCATAAATTATTGTTATATTTTAATTACAACCAATTATATGATAAATTAGATAATTCATTATTCTAAGTGCATTTATAAAGTGATTCGTTTTTACCATTAAAGAAAAAAAATGAATTCAAAAAGAATAAAGAAATTAATAGTTTCTTTAGAAAACATTAGAAAAATAGAAAAACATTTCATAACATGAAAAAATAAATAAGTGGACATAATAGAAGGTTTTGACAGTTTTTTTTAATAGTTTTTACATAAATATAAAATGTATAATTTATATTTATGTTTTTATTGCACTTTTATTTTGAAAAAAAGTTATTGACGTCATAATGGTTCGTCCCACCAACCATTGTATCTCACATCTATTTTTATCTGACACACAGTCGGTAACGAATTAACTTCTTGTTTTAAGCCACGTTTTAGCGGTCTTGATCAAAGATAGTAATAAGTATTGTTACATAAAGGGTTGAAGCCGATATTAACGAACCTTACACGAGTTTTACCGAATCATCTACCCGAAGAAAGTAACGTTATCACAGGCGTCACGTTCTTGAATCTAAACCTTCTGTCAACCAACATGGACCAACTTGAAGTAGCTTCACAAGAAACCAAGGTGAGATTTCCTAACAGTCTGATGTATTGTTTTTCTTCGGGGGGGAAATCTGGCAATTGCTATAATATGAGTTGGTTTAGTACCCGGGCCTGGCAACCATTATACAACAGAGAGATGAGTAATGACTCTAAACATGCATAACATGATGACTCAGACTCTCTGACCACTGGACTGGAGTTACACTGTGATGAACTTTACCCAGTTAGAAGGTGTTTGAATACAATAAAATAAAGTTTATGGGTGACGTCAGCTTCATTAGCATGTGGACTTTGACATTTGTGAGTCATAAGTAATAAATATTACAATACTTAAGTCCAGCGTTAAGTATTGTATTTATAATTGCATTGTTAATATTATTATTAGTGTTATTTTATTAATATAAATATAAATTGTAATTATTATTTATTGATTTATTAATTTTTCAACCGTATTTGTAAGAATTGTTTTATTATTAGTGCTGTCAAATCGATTAATCGTGATTAATCGCAACTAACAAGTTTGTTTATTTATATGTGTGTATATGTATAAAGACACACACACACACACATATATATATATATATATATATACACACAAACTTTTATGTTAGATGCAAGTTTTATTAGTGCTGTCATATCGATTAATTGCATCTAACATAAGTTTGTTTATGTGTATGTATATATTTGTATATACACACATTTTATATATTTACAAACTTTTATGTTAGATGTGATTAATCACGATTAATCGGTTTGACAGCACAATGTATTACCGTATTAAACAACTAGTATTATTTTGAATTACCTTTTTTAAATTTTCATTTTTCATTTTAACTAGGCTAATATTTTCTCATTTT
The DNA here is from genome assembly GCF_949152265.1 of Phoxinus phoxinus. Classification (NCBI taxonomy): domain Eukaryota; kingdom Metazoa; phylum Chordata; class Actinopteri; order Cypriniformes; family Leuciscidae; genus Phoxinus; species Phoxinus phoxinus. Next base: position 4,175,967 of record NC_136899.1, on the reverse strand, counting down.
ATTATGTGCTTTTGACAATCTTATTTATTTTTTTATATTTCTTCTATTTAGCTTTCAGTTTTAGTAATTATACTTCAATTTTTAGTTTTAGTTTTTAAAGTCTTAAGCTTTTTATGTAGGCTAATATTTAGGTCTATATTTTATTTGCTGGTTGATTTCATTTTCCAAACACGTTTGTAGATTTAGTTTTTGTCATTTTAGTTTTAGTTTTAGCTAACAATAATATAATAGCACTGCTTGAGACTTCACATTGCATTCCCATCATCACCCTGTATTAAAAAGAGCAAATGTCTTGCCACATGCTCGAACTGTCATGATTATAAAACTCAATTTGACTGTTTTAATGACGGCCAGTACATATACATTTACCTACTATTTTAATGGCACATGTGACAGGCTTTTATTCTGCTTGTTCACTGCTGATGGCGTTAGTTGTTGTAATGTAAGCCTAACTTCTGGTGATGGAGTGATTCAGTCATTAATGTGATGATTCTGTTGTTTTCCCAGAGCCCCTGGGGCGCTCCCGTCCTGGCACCATCGCCCTGCTCTCTGACTGATGTTATGAGTGAGGAGTTGGCCCGACAGCTGGATGAGGAGGGCAACACTTTCCCAGACTGCTCAGAGTGAGTCTTACAAACCTATATGTGACCCTGGACCACAAAACCAGTCGCACGGGTATATTTGTGGCAATAGCCACATTGTATATTTGTATGGGTCAAAATTACATTGTATGGGTCAAAATTATCGATGTTTCTTTTATGCCAAAAATCATTAGGATATTAAGTAGCAATCATGTTCCATGAAGATATTTTGTACATTTCCTACCATAAATATATAAAACATGTATTTTTGTGAGTTAATGCAGCACAATCGTGAACATAAATGCACAACTTTAAAGGAGATTTTCTCAATTTTTCGATTTTTTTTGCACCCTCAGATTCCAGATTGTCTAATAGTTGTATCTCAGCCAAATATTGTCCTATCCTAACAAACCATACATCAATGGAAAGCTTATTTATTCAGCTTTCATGTGATGTATACATCTCAAGTTAAAAAAATTTACCCATGTGACTGGTTTTGTGGTCCTGGGTCACATATATTAAATTAGTATGGGTCTAGTACCCCGCCATCTTAGGTTTAGATTATTTCTACAATGGTAATATATGGTATAGTGACCATATATGGTAAGTGAATTATGTAGAGCCGCACGATTAATCTTTAAAATATCACAATCTTGATTCATACACCCACACAATCTCATTCCTAAATGTGTGGCCTACTCGTCTATTAAACCTTTGACACATTCACACCAGAACGTTTAGATCTGTGTTAGCGCTGACCCAGAGAGAGAGCGGGTGCCATGTATAGGTATGAAACCGCTTCACAAACCGTCTTTTCCACCACACAGTATCCTTATTTCTGACTTACAAATATTCATATTATCAGAGTAGTACTGGGATAAAAGATTTTAGTTCGGATATAAACATTGATGTCTACGGAAGCGAATCACCATTTGAAAGTAAGTTGACCAGATAACGACAAGTGACTGTTAAATTTATTTGTCATTCTTTCAAGAGATTCAAGCGAAGTATTCATGAGTGAGTCATTGAATCATTGACTAAAAACTTTTATTAAATTTTTTTATGATTCAGTCAAATTAAACATTTAAAATAGACTGCAGTAATTAAGAACCCCTTGTAAATGACATGTTATTTTGTTTAGTTGTCTGTTCAGGATCATAGGAGAATCGTGATCTCTGTTTGAAGCAAAACATTTATTCTCCGTTTATACAGAATCGTCCTGCTCTTTTTTTTGTCCTTTTTTAATTATTTTTAAACCAGCAGTTGCTATTTTACTAGTTTGACTTCAAAGTATAACTAAGGCAGCAGCTGTAATGTCATCACACATAGTGTAGTTGTTGGAAGTGAGTTTTTCATCATTTCTGAATGTGAAATCATCCTTTATATGGATTTACTTCATATTATTTTCAGTGCCGACCTGAAGCTGACCTGCACTTCAGAAGTGGAAACGTCCAGCGACTTGATTCTGGCCCAGATGCTTCAGATGGAGTTTGATCGCGAGTTTGATACGCAGCTGCGCAGGGAGGAGAAGAAGTTTAATGGAGACAGCAAAGGTATAACCATGAAGACGTGTATCTGAGTCAAGCAGCTTTTCGAACAAGAGAAAATGTTGCGTCATCAGAGAAGAGTATAGAGGATGCAAAAACTTATTTTGATTATGAGGCACATGAATTAAAAAAATAATAATGACGTGCACGGATGAATAGTTTATAATAAATACTACAATATTCAATTGTCCATTTTGATTTCATGGTAACTTTAATGCATGTTTTGTTCTCATTCTATGTTTATACTTCCATTATAACCTGAACAATTAATTTCCAGTCTCCATATCGTTCGAGAACTACCGCATGGTTCATCCGTACGAGGACAGTGACAGCTCTGAGGATGAGGTGGACTGGCAGGACACTCGCCATGACCCTTACAGAGCCGGTGAGCTACAATACCTAACAACAGCGTTATATAGCATTATTTCATTTTTTACATTATTATTATTAATGTTAATTATTTTATCAACATTTATTTGCATTAATAGTTTAATTTAAACTAATATTATTTATTTACATTTTATTTAGAGAATTATTTTATTATTAATACACAATTCATGCATTTATTAATATTTTTAATTAGCTTTTATTTTTATATTTTCATATTTTAGTTTGTTTAAATTTTATTCTGTTTTTGTTTGCTTTTGTCATTCTTATTAGTTAGTTTTATTATATTTCTATTAAGCTTTTAGTGATTTTTACTTTTAGTGATTTTAATACTTCAATTTTACGTCTAAATTATTTCACGTTTTAAGTCTAAACTTTTCATGTAATATTTTTACTTTTTATTTCTGCTTGTTTGTACCACATTTTAAATCATATTTTTAGGTGTCCTTACCAGTTAATGATTTTTGACCTGCCTGCATTTCATTTACCCGCTCAGACAAACCAACTACTACCCCTAAAAAGGGCTTTGTTGGTAAAGGCAAGAACATCACCACCAAACACGACGAGGAGGTCTGTGGACGGAAGAACACCGCACGCATGGATAATGTGAGGCTTGTTCACACTTTATCCAAATTTTGAGAATTGTCTTCACACTTTTAATCCTCTCGGTCTCTGAATGCCTTTATACAGTTTGCTCCGGAGGTGCAGGTGGGAGACGGGATCGGCATGGACCTGAAGCTCTCCAACCAAGTGTACAACGCTCTGAAACGCCACTGTCAGTCAGAGCAGCGCCGAAGCGCTCGTCTTCACGAGAAGAAGGAGCACTCGACTGCTGTGAGTCGGCATTAAAGCTGCGATAGTCTTTTCTTCCCTATTGTGGCGCATCTGCTTCTCGAACAAGAACAAATGTAGGGTGGGACTTGATTTTGTCTGTGGGGAATTGATTGGATGGTTGTGGTTTGCTATTGGTGGATCTCATGTGAGTGACAGGTTGCCCCGCCCTCTCGCCAGTAAACGCATCATCAGAAAAGAGAAGAGATGTCACTGCAAGAGGGAGGGGAAGTGTTTTTAAAGATTATGATATAAAAAATAATGATGTGCACGAATAAATACTGCAATATTACATTCTTTATTATTTTTATTTTGTTCTTTTATTTTATTTTAGGGGTTTTCAGACTCAAACCTTAGAAGAAATGTTATGTAAAGAGCCCAACCCATTCTTTTCTTTAATATTTTATTTTTATTTAATTAAATTTAGTTTAGTTTACTTCAGACTCAACATACTGTATAAGAAATGTATGTTATTCACTTGTGTGTTGTGACTGTACATTTAATGTCCTCTTTTGCTCAGGAACACGCTGTGGATCCCAAGACCAGACTGCTGATGTACAAAATGGTGAATGCTGGGATACTGGAGACCATCAATGGCTGCATCAGCACAGGAAAAGAGTCAGTGGTGTTCCATGCTAACGGAGGAAGGTGGGTGCTTATGATCACTGCATACTCACTGAAGTCTTGCATCTATCACAAGAGTGCTTTTATTTAGCAACACTTCTCTTGTTGTGTCTCCTGTAGCTTTGAAGAGAAGATTGTTCCGGAAGAGTGTGTCCTCAAGGTTTTCAAGACCACCCTGAATGAGTTTAAGAACCGGGACAAATATATCAAGGATGACTACCGCTTCAGAGACCGCTTCAGCAAGCTGAACCCTCGCAAAATCATCCGCCTGTGGGCTGAGAAGGAGATGCACAACCTCACCAGGTACAAGAAAGATATTTGATACAAGAGATTAATGGACTTTATGCACAGCTGCACTACTTCCTGAACTTTAGCCAGCTCCTTTGTTTCCTGTCTGCCATTATTGGACAAACTGATTAATCCAGGTGTGTCTGATTATTGTTGTAAGTCAGGCACACCTGGTTTAATCAGTTTGTCCAATAATGGCAGACAGGAAACAAAGGAGCTGGCTAAAGTTCAGGAAGTAGTGCAGCTGTGCATAAAGCCCATTGGATGTGCTGCTGTGACTGAATGCTTTGATAAATTAGGATGACACTACAATATAATCTTTTTTGATGTACTTTATTTATGAGCTACTGTTCTTTTTCTTTCATGCACGCATAAATGTACGTGTAGAATAAAGAAAGCAGGGATCCCGTGCCCGGATGTGATTATTCTCAAGAAGCATATCCTCGTGATGTCATTCATTGGGCAGGACCATGTTCCCGCACCTAAACTGAAGGAAGCCATTCTGAGTTCTGAGGATATGAAGAAAGCATACTACCAAGTGCTAAGCGTGAGTGCACTGAAATGCTAAACGGGTATTGTGTAAAAATTAAGATTTTTGCATACTTTATTTTGTGGTTATTTTAATGAACAAACACATTATTGTGTCCAGTCAGGATGTGTTACTTTATTACAGTGTTTAATTACCATGTAAATAATGGTACTCATTTTTGTATGACTTGAATATTTGTTTTTGATTCACTGTTTCTCAGATGATGCAGCGGCTGTATCAAGACTGTAACCTGGTTCATGCTGATCTGAGCGAATACAACATGCTCTGGCACGATGGACAGGTTTGTACAAGATCAGACATTATTAGTAGTACCGGTACATCTTTTAAATTCCACACACTGAGCTTTTCATGTTGTCATGAACCACACTACCGTTCAAAAGTTTGAGGTCGGTAAGATTTTTTAAAAGTTTTTGAAACTCTTATGCTCACCAAGTGTGGAAGCTTGTGTCCACCATGGAATACACCAATTTATTTGATTTAAGTAATTTATTCCTGTGATCAAAGCTGAATTTTCAGCATCATTACACCAGTCTTTAGTGTCACATGATTTGTCAGATCTCATTCTAATATCTATAAAATATCTACTCAAGAAACTTGAAATGATCAATGTTCTCAATTCTTTGATGAATAGAAAGTTCAAAAGAAAAGCATTTATTTGAAATGGAATTCTTTTATGAAATTATAAATGTCTTTACTGTCACTTTTGATCAATTTAATGCATCCTTACTGAATAAAAGTATTCATTTCTTTACCAAAAAAACATTCTTATTGACCGCAAACTGTACAAGCATGTTGGTTTTTACAATGGAGCTCTTAAAGGGATAATTCACCCAAAAATGAAAATTGTCATAATTTACCAACCCTCATGTCTTTCCACACCCGTAAGACTTTAATTCATCTTCGGAACACAAATGAAGCTCCTTTTAATGAAATCTGAGAGATTTCTGTCCCTCCATCACACAAAACTCTTGATGCTTCAAAATGCTCATGAAGAAATCATAAACAAAATTCATATGAATCGAGTGGTCTAGTCCAAGTATTCTCAAGAGACTCTCTTTATGAACATGAGTTTTAAAGACTAAAGACTTAAATTAATATATCAAAATGTTCTTTTCTGTTTTTGCTGAAGGTGTGGTTCATTGATGTGAGTCAGTCCATAGAGCCCACTCACCCTCACGGTCTGGAGTTCTTGTTCAGGGACTGCAGGAATGTGTCCACAGTGAGTGTCTGAACTATCCTGTGGCATATTAAAGCCATGCTGATCGCTCTAAAGCAAGCTTGTGCTCAGTAATGTACGCTCTTTTCTGTTCTCCAGTTCTTCCAGAAAGCAGGTGTGGCCGAGGCTCTCGATGTATTCGAGCTGTTCAACATCGTGTCTGGACTGCAGATCAACAGCGACAATGAGGCTGATTTCTTAGCCCAGGTTCGGACTTTAAATGTTTGTTATGTGCAAAATAATTCAAAAAAGCAAATGGCTCGTTCACACTTGGCATTAACATGCGGCCTGTATCCAGATGTTGTCCACATGCACATTGAAAAGACAAGTGTAAACGCATTTATGCTATCCGATGTGTGTGTGCTAGTCGAGGATACACTGTGATCAGATCTCAATGTAATGTATCTTCAGCAGGATTCTTCATTGAGAGCGTTGGTTGCTGTAGTCATCCAGTCCAACTACCCAGCATGCAATAGCCGTCATTTCACCGTCTTGGTTAACTATGGACCCAATATAGTCCGGCTATGAGTAACCCACTTCTAGTCAAAATGACCTTGAATTTATTTGGTTACATGTCGTTTTTGCCAAAATAACTTGCGTGATGTATGATATTCCATCATGTAAGCAAACTAGTGATTACAAGATGTTTGGTTTCATTTCTTTAACATGTTTTATACGTAGCCTGTGTCGATTCTTGTGCTATGGTTAGATGTCTATTACTATTTCACTGACAGCCCAGATTTTGCCTTGGTTTAGCCTAGACGTCTGTGTTTGGACGCCTATTAGACGTCTTTTAAACGCAAAATTGTAAAGCAGTGATACATTGTAGTTTATATACATTTTAGTGGCCAGTGCTTCGAAACAGAGACAAAGCACCTGGGTGTCCACCTTAAAGCATGCAAATGAAGTATCCAGGTATAGGAACCCACCCCAAACTAGACTGTCACCAGTCCTAATCTAATCAGCATAGCTATTCAAAGAATGTGACAGGGGCTCCAGGGGCGCCATTAAAGACAAAAGGTGAGGGTCTCCATAATCCGGCTCATTTGACTTGCAATAAACGGAGCAGGAACTGGCAGAAAACTCTTGCTGGAAACTTTGCTTTACCTCTTAAAATGCTAACGGTCCTTCACCTCAGTTTTTTCATTTGTAATCCCACAGAACGCGCTCTAGTCGTCATCACGGGAATCGCTGCACATAGCTGGCTGTTTTTGTTGCGAGACAATCGAGAATGGAGTAAAACTCATATATAGTTAATCGTTTGCTTTCGCACCTGAAAGTTGTGCAGTCATTCTTTATCTGTAAAAGATACATACATTTTCTCAACAAATTTGGCAACAATATCTATGGAATGCATTACCGTGTATTACGCAACCTCGTCCGCCTTGTTTAACGAGATTTGAAATGCGACTTTTTAAAGGTTTTTAAAGGAAACCCCACTGCTTCAGGTCGACTATGCACCATTGACATTTTTCCATTACAGAACTATTTTAAATATTGCACGGGAAGCGGTGATCAGTGATCCAGATACTGAAGCCACTTGACAAGCGTAAAGTGCTGCGTCCTGATTGGCTGATGATCCGATCTGCTTGATTGGATCACGGTGGTCGCATGTTAATGCCAAGTGTAAATGCAGCCAAAGATTGCATACATGTTGCATATTTACATATGGGTCAATTTCTTTCAATTGAGATGTATATATCATCTGAAAGCTGAATAAATAAGCTTCCCACTGATGTATGGTTTGTTAGGATAGGACAATATTTGGTCGAGATACAACTAGAAAATCTGGAATCTGAGGGTGCAAAAAAATCGAAGCATTGAGAAAATCTCCTTTAAAGTTGTGCATTTATGTTCACGATTGTGCTGCATTCACTCACAAAAATAAATGTTTTATATATTTACAGTAGGTAATTTACAAAATATCTTCATGGAACATGATCGCTACTTAATATCCTAATGATTTTTGGCATAAAAGAAAAATCTATAATTTTGACCCATACAATATATTGTTGGCGATTGCCACAAATATACCCGTGCGACTCGTGACTGCTTTTGTTTGTGATTCAGGGTGCTTGGATGCAGTTTGATTTGAAAGGTAGTAAAAAGATCCAACAAATGTTTAAAACTTTGTTATTAAAAAGCAATTGTCTCATGCATTTTTACAGATTGAAGCCCTGGAGAAAAGAAATGAAGATCATGTACAGAAACCGGGCAAGAAAATCTTCAACGCCACGTGTGACGGCAGCCCGCCCCAGTTAAACACCGATGATGATGATTAACACAAGCACAATAGTCATTTGAATAATAAAGGAGAGAAGATTCCTCCAGTCACAATAAGGTGTGGAATGGGATGAACGCCCGTGTCCATGTGAAATACTCACACCATCCTTCTGCTGTTTGCTCGGTGTTGAAAATGACACATTATGGTCATTTGAGACATCAAGCATAACCTGTCATTTTTTTAACAGGCAGTTTTGGATGATGTTTAAAAACAGATATTCAAAAAAAATAAGGAAACCAGTAACTATAGAGACACATGTGATGTTTTAGAATTGTGTGGTGTTAAAAATGTGTCTCCTTCCACGAAAGGGCAAGCAAGGCAGTGAAGATCTCCTGGAAATCTGTGAATGCTCTGGATGTGTGTGTTGATTTGAGCTTTTGTAATGAGCAGAACGCAGGACATTGCTCCGGTTCTGCGTGAACATGACAGCCTGGGTTTTTATGTGGAATCATTTTACTGCTAAGATGACTATTGATGTAGATTTGTGGTCTTTGGAAAATCAGGTAAAGATGAAAATAAACTCTTGAACGCCATGCTTCGAGTTCTTCATTCTTGCCCTGCTGTTTAGTTGCTACTCAATACATTTTAAAAGTCTTGTTTTTATAGGAACGGGAACTTTTTCTTTTTTCTAGGCTCAATTTTAATTCTTAAAATATTTAGCAAGGGCAGCACAGATACTCGGGATTTGTTTGTACAAAATGATTTTACTTCAGAACAGAATATTGTCTGTTTGAAGAATAAAGGAGCATCTGATGTCTAATGGCAAGAAGTTGGAGCTACAGGATCAGGTATGACAGCAGAGTTGGGAAATGTTATTTGAGTGTTTCAGTTGAAATTGTAAAATTGCCCATAGTTTCCTGACATATTTTATTCATAAGACCAGTAGCAGGATTATTGTAGTTGAGTAAAAACTAAAACCCTAAAAACAATTTTGTTATTTGAAACAAACTGTAACTGAAATAAAATAAAATAAAAATGTTAAACTATATAGACATTTAAAAAAAAAAAACTAGAAAGAAATATTACAATTTTAAAATTTATATGATAACAGAAAATCCAGAACAAGAAAAAAAAAAGAGTTCAAAATATTAAAATCTATATACACAATGATACTAAAATAACAAGGTCAGTAGTTCATTCACCTATCAAAAATACTTTTTTGTATTTGACCGATTATTTTTTTTTTCCAATGTTTGATCATAATTTGTTATTTAATATTTTGCATTTTTAGGGGATTTTATGGTAGGCTACTAAGTTATATTTACGCAGTTATATTTTTTGAGCATGGACCTGAAAATGAAATTTCCAACTTAAACGGTCATAAATCTTGAATGCTTTGGAGCAAAGACTTAAAAAATTATATGATCAGACAACATGTGTTTTTACATTGCTTTAACTCATCAAAATTAGTTAATTATTATACTAAAACATATGTACTAGACTAGAGCAGCCGATGAAAATCGACGCAGGAAACACTTCATGTCAAAAATAGGAACATATGATAGCCTACTGACCAAACCAACAAACTTGTAAACTGAACGCAGAAATTTTAAATTTCTGATTGTGATATTGGCATAGGCTACAGGCACAGCATTTTAACACGTTTGCAAACCCTTTCCTGGATTGAGCAATTTCTACTTTCTTTCCCCATTCCTCAAATATGCCGAGGGCTTCAACATGTCTGCTATTTTCCCGTGAAAAACACGGTTTAGTAGGAAAGTGAACTTGTGTAGGCTAATAATCAGATTACAACATGTCATCTTCACCCTATAAACGGCATAATCTGCATTATGCATGCAGAACTGCAGCCACTGTTATCTACTTTAATTGTTTATGTCATTCTGTTTCCTTGAAATCCCATGACCCAAAGATGAGTGAGTGAGAGGAGGCGGGGGTGTGTGTCAGTTCACCTTCGAGGAGAAGAGAGAGTGAGAACGAGCAGTTGGTATTCGTGAAAAGGAGTAGAGGCCCTAGGCCTATTGGAACAGTTTCAGATATTTCAGTATTAAACATATCAAAATTTCGGTTTTTTTGACCACACACACACACACACACACACACACACACACACACACACACACACACACACACACACACACACACACACACACACACACACACACACACACACACACACACACACACACACACACACACACACAAATGCAAAATACATACAGGTGGAACTCGACAAATTAGAATATCGTGCAAAAGTTCATTTATTTCAGTAATTAAACTTAAAAGGTGAAACTAATATATTATAGACTCGGATGAAAAGTGAGATATTTCAAGCTTTTATTTTTTATAATTTTGATGATTATGGCTTACAGTTTATGAAAACCCCAAATTCTAAATTAGAATAGGCCTTGAAATATCTCATTTTGCATGTAATGAGTCTATATAATATATTAGTTTCACATTTTAACTTGAATTACTGAAATAAATGAACTTTTGCACCATATTCAAATTTTTTGAGTTTCAGTAGGCCTACTGCTTTTCGTGATGGATATTTTTTGTGATGGTGATCTGAAATGCAAGATGTAGCCTATCTATAATAATAATAGGCCTATATATTATATAGCCTATATATACACCCAAATCTTGGAAAATATGAGGTTTACAATACATCAGGCCAAAGAAACTAAAACTATCACAAGCAGCCCAACAGGCTCGTCCACATTTCCAATGAATGTCTTTATTTATGTCACACCCATGAATAGAGGAAACATAATGTGGGCCATATTTCAATGTTTTTGGCTTAGTTTTGATGACTATAAAGTATACCATATGTGAGACCGTCACACTTATTTTTAATATTGCTTTGTAGTTGTGGAATTTGATCGTGATTGAGCAGCTTTCGGTTAAGCCACGTGCGGAAGCCCCGCCCTCTTTATCTAAATCACTGTAGCTTTCACCTTTCCCCCGTGTCTCTCTCTCTCTCTCTCTCTCTCTCTCTCTCTCTCTCTCTCTCTCTCTCTCTCTCTCTCTCTCAAACCATTTATGATCAACCTGATAACGTCTGAGACTTGAAGTAGAACAATGCTACCAAATGAAGTCGTGAGAGAAATGAAAGGAGACATGCTCATCTGAGAGAGACCAACAGTTTTCAGAGAGAACTTTCCAGAGAGATCACAGTATAATAATGACCTTCATTGAAAAGAAGACCTACATTTCAACATTCAGGTTTGAGCTAAAGCCTCCACTGGAGGAGCCGAGGAGGACAGAGAAGAGAGGCAAACTGAAGCACAGATGTCTCAAAACAGGTAAATCAGCTCAGAGAGATTTCTACACTACTTTAAACTGTTAAAAAAACTGTTTAGGAGACATTTGAGATTTTTTTTTCTTGTCACGATGTTCAAGAAGTTTGGGGTTTCTGAAGTTTCTTCTGCTCACCAAGGCTGCATTTATTTATTTATTTATTTATTAAAAAACAGTAATATTGTGAAATATGTAAAACAACTGTTTTCTATTTGAATATGTTTTAAAATGTAATTTATTCCTGTGATCAAATCTGAATTAAATATCATTACTCCAGTCTTCTTCAGTGTCACATGATCCTTCAGAAATCATTCTGATTTGCTGCTCAAGAAATAATTCCTTATTATTTCTTATTTTTTTGTGTGCAAACCATAATACATTTGTACAGTTTTTTTCAGGAACAGCATTTATTTGAAATATACATATTTTGTAACATTATTAAATGTCTTTACTGTCACTTTTGATCAATTTAATGCGTCCTTGCTGATTAAAAGTATTGATATATTACAGTTGTTTTTTAAATTGCTTACACACAATTTTTGAAACTATGGCTCCATTTCTCAAAACTCTACACACAAAACATGCACACAAGAAGCAAAACCTCACACATCTCTTGCAAAAGCCAACACTTCAATCAAAAATGTAAAAATACGTAGTAACTGCACGTAGTAAATTGCGTAATAAATACAAATGGCAGTGATTTCCAAATTAAACAAGAGCTGTTAGTTTTGAATGATGTGTGTACTGTAAAGTTTTGTCTGTTTTTACTATTGTAAAGCAGATAATGTGCTTGCAGTTTTGTCTCAAGATTAGGTACATGAGTGAATGGTTTCACTGAGTGGGCCTCAAGTACTTCTTGTAGTGTGTAAGCATAAAAAAAAATAAAAAAAAATCTGGCTCCACGCTTTTGAACAGTAGTGCATACACAGAAACCATTATCATTCACCTGTAGCTTAAGGGGTTATGATATTTGGCAGTTACATATCATTCTGACACTTTCCAACAGAAACTACTGACACAGAGAAAATGTCTCCTAAAAATACCCTGGACAGAGTGAAGACGAGTACAGGTATGTACCTTACAAACTATAGAGACCTATACAAGAATATTACAACATTTATTACAATGTTGACAGATTAATAAAAAAAAGTGTTGATATTTACACAACTACAATGTGCTAAAAAAACGGTAAAGTTTTTCCTTTCCATTTTTCTTGTACAGACAACAACGCTGTCAAAACGGTCAAGAACGACTAAAAACGCTGTATTCTGCTGCCAGGCCAGTAGATGGCGATGTCACTTTCTAGACTAGAAACCACGCGCATGTAGACGTAATACGCATGCGCATGAAGTTTGCACGAATTCACTTATTTGTAGTTCACACTAGGGCTGTAAACGATTAATCGTGATTAATCGCATCCAAAATAAAAGTTTGTGTTTACATAATATATGTGTGTGTATTGTGTATAATTATTTTGTATATATAAATACACACACATGCATGTATATATTTAAGAAATTTTATTTATTTATATATAGTTATATTTATAATATAAAATATATATGCAGTATATAAATGCTAATATTTCTCAAATATATACATGCATGTGTGTGTATTTATATATACACAAAATAATTATACACAATACACACACATATATTATGTAAACAAACTTTTATTTTGTTTTACAGCCCTAGTTTACATGGAGACAATCACGGTATTGTTTACACAACACCATTTTCAACTAAAAAAATTTAAACTTTTTATGCGTTTTGGCCATTCATTTACACGACTATGGCAACGCAAACTTTTGAAAATGGGTTTCAAAGTGCAAGTTTTTGAAAACAGTAGTTATAGTCTCTGTGTAAACGACAAAAATGCGCATTTGTGAAAACAGTGACGTCATGCGCATGTGTATTATGTGTGCAGGCGTGTAGTTTTTCTTTACAAAGTGACATCGCCAACTACTGGCCTGGCAGCAGAATACAGCGTTTTTAGTCATTTTCATGGATCTGTGTGAACTATGATCGGTTTGACAACGTTGTCATCTGTACAAGAAAAATTAAAAGGAAATACTTTTCCGTTTTTGTACATCGTTGTCGTGTAAACGTACCCTAAGGCTGCGTCCTAAATCATATACTCTCTTGAATAGGTACTTATTCTGAATAAATGCATAATGACCGCTTAAAAAGTATGTTCTATATAGTATGACTGTGTGTAGTATGAATGTAATCCAGACGTACTACATTCGCCATGTTGTCATTATCATGTGACCTACCAGCGTCAGGTGCATCGCTTCACTACCAGTCATAAATCCTCTCCCGTGGCCTCATGGGATAGTAAAGTGTCCATCATATGCACACTTCAGAAGTAGTAGGTCATCCGGGTACTTTTTACCTACTCTTTTATGAGTACTGTGAATTCAGACATACTTCTTTTTTTGTCGCCTACTATATAGGGAAGTATGCGATTTCAGATGCAGCCTAAATGTCAATGCAGGGTAGAATGTGGATTTGGAAACAGATTTCTTTAAATTGCATTCAGAAGACTCTTGAGTCTCGTTATACCTGTAGCCAATCACAGAGGCTTTCTAGCCAATTATATGCCACATTTAATTACCCAATTACCTTGGCCATAGCAAGTCACATGACTGATGATTTCTCTATATATGTACATGTCTTATTCGAGTTCATGACTTTAGTGTGTGTTTCACTGCAGATGTTATACTGAATAAAACGTCCAGCGGTAGTTCAGGTGAGTGTGTGATCTCTGATAAAGGAGTTTTCAGTTTTACATTCACTAAGATGTTAATCATTAATCATTTAGGTTGAAGGTGTTACTTTTGTTTTACATTTAACACCGTTTTAATGTAAATTTTCAGAAGCATTTTAGAATTTAAATTCCTAATTTAGAATACTGAATATATTTCAGAACAAACTGAATACATTAATTCATTTTGTATAGAATTGAACTAAAGTTTAAAGCAGTTTTTCTTGGGATACATAGGGCTATTATAATTAACAAACCATAAACATTTATTTAAATATATTAAAATGTCTAATACAAAATATTAAATAAATGCATGACTTCAATGTTCAAAATATTGGTAACGCTTTACAATGAGGGCTAATTTAAGATTTATGCATGAGGAATATATTTTTACAATATTAACTTTTGTTGTTGTTAGTGCATTAATGTTAACAGATGCCGCTGTTGATCTCAATGTATTAGTAAACTTTGCGGTTGACGTTTATCTAAGATTAATTAATGCTGTAGAAGTTTAAAACTTCTTGTAAAGTGTTACCAAAACAACACCGTAGCTACAAACTAATTCTGATCCTCAAAATGAGCTCAATACTATAACAGGAATTGATCAACTAGGTCTCAATCAATGATTTCAATGCGTTCTTCTGAGAAAAGTGATGTAGCTGTGAAGGTGGAGCATCTCTATTGTGGTTCGAGAACATGAACTACTTCAATCTGTGTGTCAGTAGTCCGTCCGTCTGTGTGTTGTAGTGATTCCGACTGTTTTCCAGGTGTGGTAGTTGAGTTTTTGGACCCCCAGGAGCCGGTTGTGGCTCGTGTCGGAGGAAGCGCTCGACTGCACTGCCGCTTCAGAAGCTCCGGGCCGGTGGCTTTCTGCTGGATTCGTGACGGAGAAAAGGTCTGACCCGTTTGTGAAGCATTAGTGCTGGGTTCCTCGAATCCACTGCCCTGCAGAGCTCAAACTCAAACTCACCTGTTACTCCATAGACCTTGATCCGCGTGTTCAGGTGTCTTTGATTAGGGGTTGATGAAGCCTGCTGAATTATGGGATTCTCTACACCTGTGGTTTCTCTGCTAGCTCACCTGTTAACTTAAAGGGTAACTGTTGCCAAAATTGAACCTAGGCTCTTTTTGATTATCTACCCGAGTCAAACTTTCGTGTAAACGTGTAATTCGAATGGAAACGCCACTTTTAAAACACTAAGGAGGCTCGACACAACATAAAACTGTGTTGGAAGTATCACCACATGAACTCCAGCATTGACTACATTGTGTACACAGTTTACTAAAAAAGAGAGGTTTTGTACGACTCACTTTATTAGTCAGTGTTTTCGGTGGCTGGAATTTTGTCAAGTAGTTGATCTCCGAATGCAACGCAACCGGAAGGAGAGTAAAGATGGAAAGCTCCTAAAGCTTAGTTCTAGGGGTGTAACAATATATCGTGCCACAATATATCGCAATACAAAAATGCAACAATACGTATCGTGGATAGTGACAATATGTATCGTGGATAGTTGATAAAAAAATCATGTTTTCAGAGTTTTAGTGTCAGTACTACATTAAACTACTATATAATGTTGATTATAATGTATAATAATGCAATGGTCAGCTTCAGAATCATGAATATTTTTATTCTGGTGTCACCATTATCCTTGAATTACAAGCACCAAGTCCAAACCTGTTCATTTAAACCCACAATGTAATATCAAAGTTAGCATTTTAATCAACAGTAAATTTTTTGTTAACCTTTTATCATATGTCTTGGGAGTATCGCAATAATATCGTATCGTGAGTTCAGTATCCAGATATATATCGAATCGTGAAATGAAGGTATCGTTACACCCCTACTTAGTTCCATATAAATTCACGGATAATTTGTTGTTTTGTCGTTAGTGGAAATCAATATTGACCTTGTATTTGAAAAAGGTTCCTCGTATAATAATGAAATGATTCAGTGATACTGATCGACTATTTATGACTGACAAAAAGCCGGCGGTCGGGAAGAACAACAGCTACAGTGAGTTTGTTCAAAACCTTTTAGTAAACTTTGTGTACACAATGTAGTCAATGCTGGAGTTCATGTGTAGAGCCCCTGGTGACACTTCCAGCACAGTTTCATGTTGTGTTGAGCCTTCTTAGTGTTTTAAAAATAGCGATTTTGATGCTATCATAGAAGTGCCCCATGCACTCCCATTCAAAGGGATTTTGACCTAAAACGAAAATACGGTCAATTTTAAAAGTGGCGTTTCCATTCTAATTATGCTTTTACACGAAAGTTTAACTCTGGTAGATAAACAAAAAGAGTCTAGGTTAAATTTTGGCAACAGTTGCCCTTTAAGGGGATCTGAACTTATACCAGTTAATTAGAAGTCACTGTGAAGAGAGGTGTAGAGAAATGCGTTGTTGGTTTGATATTTAATGCAAGATCAAATCCCTAAAATCTGTCCACGAGTCATTTGCATGTTTTCCGTTGCTCTGTTAGGTTGTGTCAGCAGGACCACGAGCGCGTGTGGAGCGCAGCCGCAGCAGCAGCACACTGGTTCTCTCCAAGCTTCTTTCTGTAGACGCAGGACGTTATTCTCTCTTTGTCCGTAACCGAGGAGGTACAGCGCACTGGACCTCTAGCCTCAGTGTCATTGGTAAGACTGATTCTCTGAATAAAAGAAATGTAGATCACCTTTAATTCTCTGATGCATAAAATCATTCTACACACACATACATCTGTGGTGATGACAACCAATCAGATTGCGTGTTTTTATTTTATTTATAAAATATTAGTGTGTGTATATATGTGTATACGTTTAAGTTTAATATTCCCATTTAGCTTTCATTTATTTTTAATTTAGCTTTTTTATGTTGGATTAGGGTTTAGTAATTGTGTATTCTTGTTTTTTTCCATTTAAATTTGGCTTTTTTTTTACTTTTTATATTTTTTTCTTATTGTATGTGCTTACCATTTATTGTATGTGCTTGCCACTTTTTAAAATATATTTTAGATTAGCTCGTTTTGCTGACTGATCGATGAATCTGCTGAGATCATTAAGTGTGAACAAATGCTTGTGATGAACACAATGAGCTTGACGGTTAACCTTGATGTGGATCGTACTACTTTAAATCTATTTAGCTCTAATTTATATTTATCAGTTTTGGTCATTTTAGTCCTGCAACTTACTTTATTTTAGATAGTTTCCCAGGCAATTACTGATTGACATTTTTTTTTTTTTCCACAATTTAATTTGAGTTAAAACTGGTTCTCAACTTTGTTTCTCCCCAGATTGTCCCGACCCACCAGCCTCGAGTCCGTTCATGTCCCAGCTGACCTGCAAGTCTCTGGTTCTGTCGTGGTCTGGGCCGAGCTTCGACGGAGGATCTGCCGTCACTGCTTACGTGGTGGAGCGTCAGAGACTGGACCAACACGAGCCCGGGGACTGGACTGTACTCACTGACCAGTGTCGAAACACCTCGTATCGGGTCCGCTCTGGTCTCGACCTGCAGGGACAGTATCGCTTCAGAGTCCGTGCCTGCAACGCAGTGGGAGTCAGTGACCCCAGTGAGGATTCGGACTGCATTAAGATGAACACTGCAGGTAGATGGACGCCCATCAAACTTCTAAACCATTATAAATGAACTTCTATGCTCTTCTTACACATGCATGCATAACATGCTGTATTAAAGGGTTAGTTCACCCAAAAATGAAAATAATGTCATTAATGACTCACCCTCATGTCGTTCTAAGCCCGTAAGACCTCCGTTCATCTTCGGAACACAGTTTAAGATATTTTAGATTTAGTCCGAGAGCTTTCTGTCCGTCCATTGAAGCTGTATATACAGTATACTGTCCGTGTCCATAAAGGTAATATAAACATCATCAAAGTAGTCCATGTGACATCAGTGGGTTAGTTAGAAGTTTTTGAAGCATCGAAAATACTTTTTGGTCCAAAAATAACACAAAATAAGACTTTATTCAGCATTGTATTCTCTCCCGGGTCTGTTGTCAATCCTTCACAGTTACGCTGATGGCGTAAGACGCTGATGACGTGTTATCTGGTGCGCCCGAGCTTCGTTTATAGACTGAGGGAAACGCACGCTGTAAAAGTGTCTCATCCGCGACATGCACATTTACGCACCATTTAAAAAAATGATATCCACGCAAACAATGTAGAATAGCTTGAATATAGCGTGCGTCTCCCTCAGACTGTAAACGAAGCTCGGGCGCACCAGATAACACGTCATCAGCGTCTTACGTCAGCAGCGTCACTGCGGAGTCCTGAACGCAGATTCACAACAGACCCGGGAGAGAATACAATGCTGAATAAAGTCTTATTTTGTGTTATTTTTGGACCAAAAAGTATTTTCGATGCTTCAAAAACTTCTAACTAACCCACTGATGTCACATGGACTACTTTGATGATGTTTATATAACCTTTATGGACACGGACAGTATACTGTATATACAGCTTCAATGGACGGACAGAAAGCTCTCGGACTAAATCTAAAATATCTTAAACTGTGTTCCGAAGATGAACGGAGGTCTTACGGGCTTAGAACGACATGAGGGTGAGTCATTAATGACATTATTTTCATTTTTGGGTGAACTAACCCTTTAAGTATTAATTCCTTTAAGAAGTCAGTGTTCCTCAAGCAAGAGTCTAAAGCAAGATTAATGTTACAGTTGAGCCACAACAGGAAGTGACCTCATATGTGGAGGTTGTGACTGACACCACACATAAAGTCAGGGATCATTATCATGTCCATGAAAAACTGGGAACGTGAGTATCACGCCTCTTTATAAAAAGTAAAACTGGGATTTATGTCG
Organism: Phoxinus phoxinus; assembly: GCF_949152265.1. Classification (NCBI taxonomy): domain Eukaryota; kingdom Metazoa; phylum Chordata; class Actinopteri; order Cypriniformes; family Leuciscidae; genus Phoxinus; species Phoxinus phoxinus. The sequence continues at coordinate 4,156,819 of NC_136899.1, read as the reverse complement.
GTCATCCCAAACTTAAATATCTTAATATACCTCCACCCAGGGGGAAGTTTGGGGATGTGTTCAGAATGACCCATAAGCAGACGGGTCGGGTGTGTGCGGGTAAAATCTACCGGGCCCGTGTCTCCAAAGACAAAATGGCAGCACGGGAAGAAATCAAGCTGATGAACGAACTACGCCATCCGAAGCTGGTGCAGTGTCTCGCAGCCTACGACACGTCGTCAGAGATAGTCATGGTTCTGGAGTAGTGAGTTGACAATTATTCAAAACGGAGAAATTTTACTTTTAAAAATTTCACATTAAATGGCGTTTGCTTCTACATGCATAACAAAACGTTTTAAAATGTTCTATGGAACTTGAGTAAATGATTACAATTTTCATTAAATGAACTATTCCTTTAAGGCAGTCTTAAAGGATAATTCCGGTATTTAACACCTTGAGTATGTATTGTAGTTTGTTTTGGATGAACAAGAGTGGTGGACAACATTTTTTTGACAATGGTTTCTCTCTCGAGTTTTTGACTATAAAAGAATTGGCCATGGACCCATTTAACATTGGATTCAATGGGCATGTCCGAAAATGTCATTAAAACATGTTAAACTCACCGAGTGGTTAGTGGTGTTCGTTGATGTTCCAGAAACAAAAAGTGTTGCGAAATACAGTTTCTGTCGTGTTTTATTCATCATTTTGTAAAATCCCATTGTTGAAAAAATAGTTCCACTATAGCAAAATAAACAGATTGGAATCATATATTGCGACGATATATTGTTTATAATCATCAACGAACACCACTAACCACTCGGTGAGTTTAACAGTTTTGTAAACGAACATTATTGGCTGTTTTAATGACATTTTCGGACATGCCCATTGACTCCAATGTTAAATGGGTCCATGGCCAATTCTATTATAGACAAAAACTCGAGAGAGGAACCATTGTCAAAAAAATGTTGTCCACCACTCTTGTTCATCCAAAACAAACTACAATATAGACTCAAAGTGTTAAATACCGGAATTATCCTTTAACAGTTTTTTTTTTTTTTTTTTCAACTGCTCTTAGGTCTTTTTTTTAAATACGTAATGCATTTAAATCACTAGAATGATACTCGTAGGTAGAGCATGCTTTCAGTTTCTGTATTTAACATTTTAAGGTTGTCTAATTCTTCAAATTTGTTCTTTTTACCCACCAAAAATGTTTGAATTTCTTTTGATAGTTGAGGAAGATGCCTCTAATGTTTCTAATCCCTGTCTCGAAGTATTGCAGGCGGTGAGCTGTTCGAACGGATTGTAGATGAGAATTTCGAGCACACAGAACCCAACAGTGTGAAGTACATGCGTCAGATCCTGGAGGGAGTCCAGTATATGCATAGCAAACGCATCATTCACCTCGACCTGAAGCCAGAGAACATCGTCTGTGTGAACGGCACTGGGACGCTCCTCAAGATCATTGACTTTGGATTGGCCCGCAAACAGGGTGAGTTAAGCTTTTAGCGGTTTTTGCTTTTGTATTTTATCTGGAGCAAAGTTAGGTCTTGAAAAACTCAAATTTTAGTCCCCACTCTTTCACAATGCGCTGTTAGAGCTGCACGATTCTGGATAAATGGTTTAAAATGGAGATCCCGATTCTCCCACGATTGTAAATAAATAAAGTAATTTACTAGAGGTTCTAACAAAATGTTATTGCTAAAGTATTTATTTTTAAATTGTTTAGAATGAACTCATTAACTTGTTTTTATTACTGGATGAATCTGTGTTTTTGAACAAATCTCTCAAATGATTCAATGAGACATTTTTTTTTGGTCACCTACTGGTGTAATGATGTAATTGATACAATCTTTATTTACTTTCAAAAGGTGACAATTTTGATCACTACCGTAAACAGTGTTTATATCCCGACTATAAACTTAACCCAGTACTTCTGTGATAATTTGAATTATTGTAAGACAGAAATATTTATACTATGATTGAAAAAGTCTGTGTACTTTTCAAAGGTTTAATAGACGTAGCTTAATCGTTGTCATTTAGACAAAGATCGTGTGGGTGTTTGACTCGAGATGTCGACCTTTTAAAAATGAATTGTGCAGCTCAACCCTCCGTTCCACCAATGAAGAAAAATGTATTAATTCCAAAGTAAACTTTATTTGTTATAGACAACTTATAAAAACTAGATATATTATTTGCAGTCCACTCTTTCACGTCTGGGTTCAGTGTCCGTTACGTTGGGTTGTGGTTTGGGAAAAGCCACATGAGATGTCCCTTTGAGCATTCCCACTGAATGCGGACGAGGCTCCCTGACGTTAACGTTTTAAACTCCAGAACTGGCTCTCCACACTGATGGCAGCTTCTAAAAAGTCCCGTCAAACTGGATTTGTTGACCACCCATTTTACTTCGTCCTGATCATCTTTTCCTCTTGTCATTGAAATGGGTTCTAATGCTCCATCAGTTAAGGACCTCATGACATTTAAACGCTCTTCCAGTCGCTGTGCAGTCTGTGCCATTTCATCCTAGAAGACCGAAAACAATTGTTAAGCTAACTGGATATATATTTGCCAGTGCGCAGTTTGGGAACATTTGACTAAATTTGTATCTAGTGGTCTTAACATCTTAACTGATCTGAAGGCTAAAGCATTGTAGACCAGTTTGGGCTTGAATTTCTTTATAAAACATTTTCAGGTAAACTGAATAAGTAGATTAAGAAGGCTTAACGGGTAACTGTCACAAATTTAACCAAGGCTGTTTTTGTTAATCTACCAAAGTCAAACATTCGTGTGTCAAAGCATGATTAGAATGGAAACTTTTAAGATTGACCGTATTTAGCATCAAAAACGCTATTTTTAAAACACTAAGGCTCAACACAACATGAAACTGTGCTTGAAGTATCACCAGGGGCTCTACCCATGAACTCGAGCATTGTGTACACAGTTTACTAAAGAAAGGTTTTGTACGACTCACTTTATCTGAGTTTTTCTGGTGGCTGGAATTTTGTCAGTCAAAATCTTAGTAGTCGATCTCCAAATGCAATGTAATGAACTGATTCCATAAGAGGAAATGTCATGAACTTGTAATTCCAATGAAAAGCATGATAACTTCGACACTTAGAATGTGTATATGGAAACAAACTTTACTCTCCTCATATTACATTGCATTCGGAGATCGACTACTTTTGACTGACAAAATTCCAGCCACCAGAAACACTAACTGATAAAGTGAGTCGTACAAAGCCTTTCTTTTTGCCCCTAAAACGAAAATACGGTCAATCTTAAAAGTGGCGTTTCCATTCTAATTATGCTTCTACACGAAAGTTTGACTCTGGTAGATTAACAAAAAGAGCCTAGGTTCAATTTCGGTGACAGTTAGCCTTTAAGCATTATAGACAAGATTGGGCTTGAATCTCTTTACAAAATATTTTCCAAGTAAACCAATAAAGCAGTCATCGTGTGTCGAAATCAGTTTAAAAAGCATTCCAGGATGCAATGAATATCTAGAGCAGGGGAATCCAATTCTGGTCCTGTGGGGTCACCGTCCTGCAGAGTCGGAGTTAAACTGCAGGATAGTGGCTCTCCAGGACCGAGTTTGGACACCCCTGGTCTAGAGTGTTAGTGAGTATTGACGACTTTACTAAAATATGGGAAACTAGTCCTGAAAAGTGTACATTTTTCACAGGAAATACCATTTGTAGTACAGTTTTACCAACCTTTATTTCCTCCCAGTTCATTGCATTGTCTTCCTCTGTAATTGTGCTTGAAGACGAACTATGACCAGCAAAGCTGTACGATGGTTCAATGGAACCAATCTCGATATCTAGATCAGACCCATCATTTTGTCTTTCAGGCTGTGCTTGTTTATCCTAAACAGAAAATAGTGAATTAGTACTAGAAAGAAGGGCAAAATTATAGTGCAGAAAACATTTCAACTGATGTGCAGTCACAAGTGTGCATATCGCCTAGGGATGTCCCGATCAGGTTTTTTTGCCTCGAGTCATTTGATTTTGAGTATCTACCGAGTCCTGATCCGATACTTCTATAATACATAAAAAAAGAATAAAGAGCGAAAAGACAGATCCAGGATGTTCCTTATTTTTTATTTAATTCACCTTATTTTAACATTCAACAACTCTGTTAACAAACAGAGCACTTCTGTGAGGTAGCTTGAGCAATCAAGTAATAAATAACATAAATTCTTCACTTTTGGTGATGTCAACAATGTGATGCCATGCCGCACGTGTTGCTGTTTCTGTGTGGAGTCAAAAGGGTCTAACTCTGTGCCACCGCATAACTATAGATGTGTTAAAAAATAATGAGAATATATATGAGAGTCCTGATCGGGAGGTAACGTCCGATTCCGATCGAGTCTTAAACCACGTGATCGGGCCCGATTTCTGATCACGTGATCGGATCTGGACATCCCTAATATCGCCCATTTTAGGACTTGAATGTTAGCCCCTATTTTTAACAATTTGCACAAAATTTGAAGGGGAAAAGCTTAAGGTCAAAAGATATTTAAAAACTGCTGGATTGCAAACACTGTTATAATAGCATAACCGGACCAAACTAGTATTGAAGTAGGACTTACCAGTTTATATGGGAAATGGGAAGGAACGTTTGTGGGCTGCGGATCCGGACTAGGCTGAGATTCGGAGTCCGACTGGCGGTCTGAACTGGGCTGAGAGTGGTCTGTTGAGAGGGAGTCTTCGCTGGCATCACATTGATCATTCGAGTAGGGGTCTGGACTGGGCTGAGATGAATCCCAAGACAATCCATGTAACGTTATTCAATTAGTATGTTGTATCAGATGCAGTGTAAACCAAATTCCTTTACGTCTACTAGTCTGACAAGAGCTATTGGTATTTAACAGTAGCAGATAACCATTAAAGTACTTTAAATACTTGGTTTTGGCTGACTGTGCTTGAGCAATTTTAAACTATTTTCTTCCATACCTCAGGTTTTGGTGCAGCTGTTGATTTCCGCGGTCGTCCTCTCTTTCTTGGAGGTGCACTGAATTGGTCTTGTGAACGATGTTCACCACACACCCTTAATAAACGAAAATTGGAGAATATGAACATTACTGTTTGGTAATAATGTACTGGGAGGAGTAACGTTAACGCTGGGAATCGTTATACGCTATAATGAACGCAAATACTAAACCTCCCCAATCTACTCTAGTTTTGTTGCGGATTTTGTCGCTTTCTCTTTTCCTCACTGCGTGTTGAGGCGCCTTTGCTTTGACCACAGGTGCTTTTTCAGACGTCAAACGGTCCATAATCAATCTAGATGACTATTTTCAAAATTACAAGCATTTTATTGCAGCCACTCACGAGCAACAAACTATTCCCCAGCCACAGCCCCGCGTGCTGGACTTTCTTCGCCGTGTTTATGGACGCGAGTCACGTGACAAACGCGCGGTTTAATAAACCCCCAGACCCACCACTCTTAAAGGGATAGTTCACCCCAAAATGGCAATTTACCACTTTTTATTTTATTTTTTAAAGTCTATACTATTTACTCACCCTTATGAGTTCCAAAACATGTATACGTTTCTTATGTTAAACTAAAAATACATTTTGAAGAATGTTGGTAACCAGACTGTTTGTTAACAGTAATTATTGACTTCCATATTTTTTTCTTACTATTGAAGTCAATGGCTACTGTCAGTAGAAGAGAGAGGTTTGGAGCAACATAAGGGTCAAAATGGCTTAATTATACATTTTGGGCTAAAATTATCCCTTTAAACCCCCATTCCCATACTACAAACATGTCGTTTTGTCAAACAGTTTATTTTAATGTACATGCTAGTAACTTCATTTCTATCAAAACAAACATATTTCATTGGACTGTCCTGTGTATAATACAAGTAGAATGCTCTTTTATGAAGTTATTTCACTTAAGGGCTTATTTAGTAAGATTATATGCCTGAAAGGGTTTGGGATTTATTTATATTTTTATTACCATAGGTCAATTTAGAAAGATTGTATAATGCTTGTTTGCTTGGTTTTATTGTATTTATATGATATTTGTATTTTTGTAATTTAATTTTTACCGTGAAAATAGCCTTAGATGCTGACATAGCCTTACAAATTAAATATTTGTTTTGATAGTTTTATTTAATGCCATGGAAATTCAGTAGATGCACGTTAGCTTGCTCTTTGTACACTCACTGTATGTAGATACACAAACCAATACTGCCATCTGTTGACGTGGATAAGCATGACATTTGTATGTACATTACCAGAGACATTACACGGTTTAAACCGCTCAGAATAAATTAATTTGACCTGTAAAGAAAAGCAGCAACTTTGGGGCATTTTTACTCCGGGTTTTCTTCGTACTCCAATCTTTCCACCTTGTGTATGGCGTACTTTAGTTTTATTTGTTAATTTGTCGGTCTTTCTGTTTCGTTCTTTTTCTAAATTTTCTGAATGCATTTGCAGTTGAACATGTTTAAATCATAAACAGTATATAAAAAAAGGTTTAAATGACGGATTTGACAGCAGTCTTGAAGGCTTCTTCACACTGACAGCTATCGGCGCGGACGCAACATTAAGTTACACTTATGTCTAACAAGAACAGATTTATGAAGACGCGATACTCGTTACTTTAAAGTAAACAAATGTGTACATAATGTAATTCATTACCTGTCCAGCAGATAACGAGCAACTTCTGCGTCATTCTTCAGGCCCCTTTCCACCTTCAGCGCTTTCCACCTGGAATAGGCCGCGCCGATGTTTACTCTGTTTTTCTGCCTCAGTCTATCTTTCTCTCTCTTTTCATCTGACCTCTTTCGCTTCCTCGGCGGAGTTTGTGATGTCCCTGCGGCTAATGCATAACCGTGGTCCATAATTTAATGCTCCGATCGGCATTTAATAATACTTTGGCAGAGAGAGATTTGTGGGGTGGAGATTGTCAACTGTGTTTGATTGTTTTACAACACGATCGGCATCTCTTTGAGTGCACTGTTTTACAAAGCTACAAAACCCCAGTTACATAAATAGTATTTGTTACTTTCCCGTGGCGTTATCATAGAAATGGGTTTCCAGAACAACAGAAATAAGCTTTCGTTGGCGTTTTGACAAGAGTTTGACGTCTCCCTCAAGGAAAGGGTATCTCTGACCATAGACATGTTTCAGTTGCAGCGTCAGCCAATGAGCAAGACGCGTTTGGTCATGTGATCACGTGGAAGGCTTTCCTATATTAACGCGGGTCCTAGAGGTCTTGTATTATCGTAAGATTAATTTTCATATTATATTCCCCTGGCATTTTCCTCTTCGGTAAGAGCCATCTCTCTTTCTATATGTCCCGTTTGATCACTCTCTACTCCATCATGAGTGGATCCGGTGCAGTCAGGACTATGTATAGAGTTGTTTTTGTTTTTTGGGGGGGGTTTTAACACACAAACGGAACAGATATCTAACAAATATTCTCAAAATCGTTTGTTTGGGTGTAATTACAATTTTCAACAGTGCTGCCTAGAAATTGCTTCCTGCTCCTTTAAAGCTGGAGTCGGAAAGCCTGGCAGATTGAGGGGATTTAGCCAAAATCATAGACTAAAAAAAAAAAAAAAAACCTGTCCAAAATGTAATGTTTACAACTCTCATGCCCCTCCCACACTACCACTGAGCACCCGCCCATCGAATTCGTGCTCGTCAGTGCGTGTGCACCAGATTTTCTGTGAACGCGCCCGTCACAGCATCGATCAACACCATGGAGTAGCTACTCTGAGCTGGACTGCCCTGGCTATACCCATAGATCGCAATTGCATGTTAAAGCACAATCACCTGTCGAGAAGAAATGTGGCAAGCTCTGAATCCAGCTTGAACCCTTTGAAATCCCGTAGATCCCTCCACCTTTCAAATGCCGATCCGATGTTGATCCTGGTTTTATTACGCGCACGGTCGCATTCTTTCTTTGTTTCCTCCTTTTCTACATATGTTTTCTTTTCCTTGGTGGTTCTGGACCTCCTAGCACTAGTTGTTAACCGAGGAATTGGAAGCTTGTTAGTTGATGTACTCTCCGCCATCACGCTTCTTCGTACAGTCCAACACACCTGCCAACTTCAGGCGTGTGCATGTGATATATTTTAACTAGTGATGTGTCGTTTAAGAGCCGATTCTTTGTAGCGAACGAGAAGAGCCGACTCCCATTCGGGGAGAGACAAATCTTCAGGCGCAGGCATGGGGGCGGGACTTTTTTTTTTTTGATTGGCACACCAAGCGGCCAATCACATGGGAGGACCGACTAGGATCATACCATTATGTGGAAGGAAGGGGGACACACACTCGGAAGATAGCGAGTGTAGTGGTACAGGCCAGGGACAGAGAGAGGTGGTGGAGCCGGATTTAAATGCAAGCGCGTTGGGAGAAAGTGAAGAAATGAGCGAAAACTGAAAAAGCAGCAGCATCTGGCTGCATTTCAATGATATTGGAGACTTCTCCCTATGATTATTTGTCCTGTTTTTGAGGAGAAATCGGATCAACCCTTCCAAGCTGAGGCATCTGATATGGAAGTTTTGTTGAAATGTTAAATAATTGTAGCCTAACTTTTTTTTTTTTTTTTTTTTGTAACGACAAAAATCATAAAAATAAGGTTTGAAAATGAAAACACTGAATCAAAAAAATTGCTTACCAACACAAATCATTCACAATTGCTAAATTAAGCTAAAACAGAAATCCGAGTGATCCTAAATGAAGAGCCGTAAGAGCCGGCTCTTTGAAGGGAGCCGAGCCAAAAGAGCCGAATCTTTGAAAAGATATCACTCATCACTATTGCTATCATCACTATGTAACGAGATTCGTTACATCACTAATTGTAACGTGCGCGAGGGGGGACCTGTGGCGTGTGCACAAACTGTGTTTGACAGTCAGATCTCACACAGCCATGGCGGATTGGACCAGAAGAACCGGGAGCGGTGGATTTTTGCAAAACAAATAACAGGCTCCAGGTGGATGCAGAAGCGCATTTTTCTTTCTTTCTAAAACCGGCTGGTTTATGTTGTTCTGTCGGAGCATAGTGTCGGTTTCAGTTAATTTGATAAAAAAAATCTTGCCGACTGCAGAAACAATCAAGGACAGATATGAAAACGTGCCCTTTTGCAATTTTAGCATATTTTGTGCCAAATTAGACTGGCAGCATGTTCATTTGTACTGCTGAACACTTGAAATATAAACTGGAATAGGATGGACTAAATCTCATGTGACTACTTTAACACTTAAAAAAGGTAATGTGGGAGTTACTTTGTATTATAATAAAAATATTTTCCCAGAGCCTGGGAAACAGCTGCTGGTGCTTCATGGGACTCCAGAGTTTGTGGCCCCAGAGGTCATCAATTTTGAACCTGTGGATCTGGCCACTGACCTCTGGAGCATCGGCGTCATCTGCTATATTCTGTAAGGACTACAAATGGAGCCATTTATGACCGCCACCGGAACATTTTTGACTAATATGTGCATTTTTGGTTTCTGTAATGCTTTTCCAGACTGAGTGGCGAGTCTCCGTTCCAGGGAAACAATGATGCGGAAACCTTGGCTCTGGTTACTGCAGCACAATGGGAGTTTAACCCTGAGAGTTTTGATGATATCACGGATGAAGCCAAGGATTTCATCAGTGGCCTATTGATGAAGGATACGAGGTGAATGATGGACGGTCACATGATGCATGTTTTACTATAATCAAACCTTTATGTAATCGCCCGTTTTCAGTCAACATTCAAAATGGAAGTGGTCTGAGAGTCACCGGTTTTATGGTCGCATGCAGTGTTTAATTTCAATTTACACTCCTAGAGCGAGACTGTCCTGTGAGAAGGCTTTAGCTCATCCCTGGATAGCCTTATTTGACGACTCAAACTCAAGATCAACTAAATCCCTTAACAAAGACAAGATGAGAAGATTCCTGGCCCGACAGAAATGGAAGGTATGAAAATCAGGAGGTGTTTCGCCTGCAGTGGTTTTGGTATAAAACTCCCTGATGGCTCGTTCATGTGGTCATCAATACTACTTTTTGGCAAACTGTACGTATCGTTTCTGTCTTGCAGAAAACCGGTAAAGCCCTGCTTGCACTAAAGAGGATGGCTCGATGCAGCAAATCTGATGGCACACTTTCTCCCATTTCTATAGATGGTAAGACGCATGGGAATATCTGCAACTATTGTGGCGTTCTGGAAGCTTTCTTTTGCCATTATTTTCGGTTTGGCTAGTGACACAAACCTGATGATGTCCCTGCGTGTCCCTGTATTTCAGAGCTGGGAAAAGAGGCTGAACAAGCTGTAGCGTCACTGGAAAAACAGCTGTGGACTGAACCACGTTTCCACCAAGCCCTGCGTGACCTAACTGAGTGCCGTGGAGCCACAGTCAACCTGGCCTGTACAATACATGGTACTGTTCAGTGATTCAGATGTAATCATGATCTAGCAAAACCATTTACTAGTAAGACTTTGGACAAAATTAAAACAATTGATGCATCAAACATATAAGTCTTGATGCACACATTTAGAGGCCTTAGAAATGATCATCAACTTATGTCTTTGTCTTGTGAAATGTTTTCTGATTGGCAGAATTGTAACCCTTATATTGTTAGTAAGATTTCAACACTTACTGGACAGAAGCAAGTTTACTTGATTGTCCATCTTTTTTCCTTTTTTAGAAAAACATTTTAAAATGTATCAAAATATGATCCATCAGGCTGTTGAGGAACGTTTGTTAATCTCTCAATAATTACACTAAGCATTACATGTTTTGCCCCCAACAATTAAAACTACAGAGCTTTGATCTTGAAACTAAGCATTTAAATTAATTTACTAATGCATAAAGTGCATATAAATATCAGTTGTCACTCTTTATCTCAAAATAATACTGTTAACTGTCTGCTATACTCTTTATAAAGCTCTCCTAGATTACAAGCTATTAAGATTTCATTAGTTTTTGGACATATAAATATCAGCAACTGCACCAAATTGCATATAAATAACTCTGGGCATTTGAATAAAATCGAGGCAAGTATGAGTTCAATATTATATCATACTCCTATATTAGCCATAAAACCCTGATGCATCATGATACTTTAATGCATATGAAATATTTTTAGATTGAAAGACTCAATAAACCGTCCTATTTAAAAACATTTGATTTTTCTGACTACTTTCATGTGTCGGTTCTTATTGAATCCTAATTCCCTGGACTGATTTCTGTTCACAGGATATCCTGATCCTGAAGTGATCTGGCTGTTTGATGAGGCGCCGCTGAAGAAGTCTGGACGCGTTCAGATGAATTATGAAAATAACGGCATTTGCACGCTCACCCTTGCTCGCGTACAACCAGGGGATTCTGGGATCTACAAATGCTGTGCATCCAACAGCCTAGGACAGGCGCAGTGTTCAGCCAGACTCACTGTGGGACTCTAGAACGTGGACCTCTGAAGTGAGACACAACTGAGAGAATGATAGGAACCATGTGCAAAATTTGTTGAAACAAAAGCACTTTAAAACCATTTTATCATATTGTCTGAGGTCACTAGGTGCTGTTGTAATTCACAATTTCTGATTTGTTCGATTGTTGGTTTTTCAGTCACAATTTTACCACACACCCTTATTCATATTATCCCTTCTTATAGTTGAGTCACTTTTCCTTGGTGTGAAAAAGTTAACATTTACTAGTTTGAGCATTGTTTATCTACAGAAGTTTGACATGGTAGTTAATACAGAGAAAGACATTTTTAAAAAGTTACATTTTTGTACATGCATGTGTGTGTATATATGAAGAATAAATGCATTAAAGTTTTATGAAATTAAGGTAAGAGTTTTATTTTTAAAGGTTAATTTAAAACTATATTCATATCGAGAATTGTTCGCTGTTATATCAAAAATCACAATTAATTTAGCTTTGAATCACCGAGTTGTCTATTAGGTTAATCAGACATTCAGTTTTAACTTTGGTATTCAGGAGGCACATTATAGATTAATAACCATCTTCATGTATAATCTACACCACAATCATGTCAAAGCCTTTTTCAGTGGAAATAACTTAAGTAAAATGAGAAGGTGACAAATATAAACTGACCATAGGCACAAGAATAATTAGTAAACCGTATGTAAAAGCGCTCATGATATTTTATGTGAAAACTATTTCACAACATTAAAAAGAGCTTTAACTGATACTGGCTCATTTGCTTAAGAATGCAGGCTTGTGATGCAACAAGATAAATGATTAAAAAAACAGGTTTATGCTTCTGAAATGATCAACTAAGAAAAACTGTTAATATATTTCACAAAATTCTGGAAGTGTTGAGATCTGGTTAAGTCGGTCGAGCACTCAGAGTGAAGATCTGGTTGTCTCTTGCCTCTTTTGAATCCGATGCGTTAAAAGATTCCAGGCTTTCGATACCTATGGAGACACGCATGCATTATTGATCAGCTGCATGTTTTGAGGTTAATAAAGCACGTCCATTGTGTTTGGCGTATACCTGTCTCTGCGTCACGTCAGGTTCCCACAGTGTGCACAGCACTACGTTAGCATGCTCTATCAGCGTTGCATTCGGCCACTGACTCTTCAGTCTCCTCAAGGCGTCTTCCTCCTTCACGCCGTCACGCTGGACTATACGCTTCACTGCCTGAGTCAGAGAGCGTTAACATCTAGAATCACAATATTGTTTAAATCATGACAACTCTCTGAATAGTTTTAGCATGTCAATGGTATTTGGACATATATATATATATACACACATACACACAGTGGGATGCAAAAGTCTGTGATATTTAGCAAAAATAACTTTCTTTACAAATTATATTATCAGCATAATAAAATGTACAAAGAGTCACATGATCAATGCCACTAGCACTTACAGTACCGTTCAAAAATTTGGGGTCAGCTAATTTTTTTTGCCATAAATTCATTATTTTATTAAGCAAGGATACATTAAATTGATTAAATTGACATTTTTAGTTATACAAAAATTTGATTTCAAATAAATGCTGTACTTTTCTATGTCCTTTAAAGAATCCTGAAAAAACTGCATCACCATTTACAAGTACAACTTTTTCAACACGTGATTTTAAGTGATAAATATTTCTTGAACAGCAAATCCGCATATTAGAAGATCATGTGACACTGAATACTGGAGTAATGATGCTGAACATTCATATTACAATGGAAAACAGTTATTTTGAATTGTACAAATATTTTACAATATTACTGATTTCATTTTTATCTTTGATCAATGAATGCAACCTTGGTGAGCAAAATCTTAACAAACAAGCGCACAATATAAAATATTTTAATATTTCAGGTTGTTTGCATGCTTCTTTGTTTTCAATTTTTTATTAATTTTTATAAAAACATTGTGTTTTTTTCAAGGTTTAAACTGATTTTGAATCCTAGAAAGGGGTCTCAGTCTTTTCAACCTTACAGTATTTTTTTTGTACCTTATTTATTTAACATTTTGGTACTGTACCTCTTCCTCTGGGATGGTGGCCACCCAAACCTCATGCACCAAATATGTCCATCCCGCCTCGAGCAACACAGCCGCATCCACCACGCAAACACGCTTACCTGAAACCAGGAAGAGAGAGAATGAATCTCACTCACTCAGACAAGATGTACAATTTCTGAATGCGGTGGATGAGAGAGAAAATGCTTCACCCTGTTCTTTTGCTTCTTTTATTCTCTTCTTCACCAGCAGAGCAATCTCAGGCCACACGATATCTGTCAGCGCTTTCAGACGCTCCTGGAAAACACGTCCAGAAACACGCACACAAACACAATATGAACCGCACGAAAACGACGTGTTCTGAATTAATTCAGTTCTGTTTATCAGCAGTTAAATTACCTGGTTACCAAATACTTCCCCCCCCAGAACTCGTCTGTTAATGGTCTTATCCTCATGAACAATATCTGACGGCAAAGAGAAACAAAACATCGATTAACTGACATTTTTTCATGTTTTCTGTGGGGGAAATCTGCAGAAGGCCAGTACAAACTGAGATTCATTACACTATAAACCCCAATATGTTGGCATTAGTCTTTTTTTTCTATATCAAATTCTTTCAAGTTAAACGAGTAGAACTTTACATTTTGATTTTGAACACAAACATGTTAATTGCACTTTAATTGAAACTCTGATCAAACTCATACAATTTGATTGCATAAGCATACTATTAACTCTGTACAAAAACTAATTTCACTGTACAAAATGTCCCCAATTAAAGTTCACAGTTCAGTTGCTGCCTTAAATTTTAAGTATGGCTGTACAAGTAATTTCAACAACAACAAAATTTAATTGCCAAGTTAAATCTTGTATAACTTAGAAAATGATGTTGAAATTATTTCAATGAGTTAAAGTAACGGGAAAACATATGTTTCTATGACTTACTCATTATATATCTTTTTTTACAGTGTTATTCTCCTTATACAGTCTGATGCAAAGCATGCTGGGAACTTGAAATCTACTGCAACTCATTCAGCTTATTCAGTTGAGCTCACGTTACCTTTTTTCCTATAAGTACAATGAACATTCAGTAATATATGAGTGAAGTGAACTCATTTCTTTTAGGTAATTTCGGCATCTCCTCTCCCTACCTGGACCGAACTCCTGGATGATCTTCTGATACGCAGATGTTCCCGGCAGGTACACCTCATGACCGAGCTGATCGCAGTCGATCCGCACGGCACCGAGAGCCTCCAGTCTGTGTGCTATTGAGCTCTTGCCCGACCCGCTGCCGCCCGTCAGACCAATCACATACGGATCCAGAGACAGATCCGGCTGCGGCTGCAAACACAAGAACAGGGAATCAAACCAAGATCTATGAGGATAAAATCAAAGTAATAAACAATTAATTTAATCTTTTTTTTTTTTTAACTAGACCAATAATTTAAAATGTTAACGCTAAGTTAAATGCTTAAAATATATCACATCACATATGATCAAATTACCTTTTTTTTTTAATAATATAAAAAATGTCACATAACAAAAAATTAAAAAAATATTAATACTTTACACTTTTGTTATGTAAAGGAACTCATTTAGTTTTTCAAATATTTAATTTAATCTTTAAAAAGGTTACATGAATAATTGCTCATATTCAAAAGTTGAAAAGTTTAGGGTTAGTATTTTTTTTAAAGAAATGTATACTATTATGCATTAAATAGATCAAAAGTGAGAGTAAAGACATTTATAATAATAGAAAAAGATTTAATATTTCAAATAAACGCTTGTCTTTTGAGCTTTCTATTTAACAAAATAACCTGACAAAACAGTCTCACGTTTCCACAAAAATATGAAGCAACTGTTTTCAACATTGATAATAATAATAATAATAATCAGAAATGTTTCTTCAGCAGCAAATCATCATATTATACTGATTTCTGAAGGATCATGTGACACTAAAGGAGTAATGATGCTGAAAACTCAGCTTTGATCACAGGAATAAATTACATTTTAAAATACAAATAATATTCTAAATTGTAATAATATTACTGTTTTTTTGTATTTTTGATCAAATAAATGCAGTGAGCATTTGAAAACATTTTTATATCTCTCCGCCCCAAAACATTTGAACTTTAGAGTATATGAGTAAATATATAATCTAAAAAAAGGGAAGGCAAAAGAAAAGCAGTAACCAAATCAGCCATCACATGATCAACAAGATCCACATGACTGAATATCCTTCATTAAATGACACCAGCAGTCACACTGCCATGACTCTTACTCTTTAAATGAATGTCTGGAGACCCAGTGATACAGAGGAGACGGTCACTCCTTCTGCTAAACAAGCTTTATGTCAATAATCTCAGGGACACGAAACCACCTGATAGGTTTCCCATGTAACCATTCATTCTGATGAGGAACACATTATTCACTAACTTCTCGTGCACACAGACCTTTTCCAATAATACATGCTATAGTTCAAATATACCAGTTTCAAATTATGCATAAATAGGAGAGTTATTGACTAATGAAGGATAGATAGATGGATGTACAGATAAAGAACATTATATAATTGTGGATTTTTTTAAGTACTAGTGAATATGAATGAAGTATTAGCAAGTGACGGGATGTTCATACACAGGGAGGTTTGAGCAGTGTTCCCAGCAACCGTGTCCTCAGGCTGGAAGAACTGATCTTCTCCTCCTCGATGTCAGCGTGATGGGCGTCTTTCAGCAGCTGGATCTCGTACAGAACCAGTTCAGCCAATCCCTGCACAGACACCAGCACTTAATCTCACAAATGACCAAAAAGCAGACAACAGCAAAGTCCAAAATGCACTGTGGTCAACATAGTAAGTTCAAAGATCACAAACGTCTAGTTTATGACTTACTGAGGATTCGACATGTAAGTGGAGAAAACAAATGCACATCAAACTTCCAGAGCAAAATACTTTCATTTATAAGCATTATAATGTATAAACTTAAGTTATTAATATTATATAAAACACTACTGTACAAAAGTTTGGGGTCTGTAAGATTTCTCTTACAAGTCTCTTCTGCTCACCAAGGCTGCATTTATTTGAACAAAAATACAAAAATAATTGTGAAATATTGTTACAATTCGAAATAACTGTTTTCTATTTGAATATATTTTAAAATGTAATTTATTCCTGTATTTTCAGCATCATTACTCCAGTCTTCAGTGTCACATGATCCTTCAGTAATCTTTCTAATATGAAGAAATATCAGAAGTATCAGAAAATATGAGCGGATTTGCTTATCAAGAAGTTCTTTGAGATTATTTGATGAATAAAGTGCAAACGAACAGCGTTTATTGGAAATAGAAATCGTTTATAACATTATAAATGGGTTTACTGTCAATTTTGATTGTATTTTTATCCTTCATAAAAAAAATTGAACCCCAAACTTTTGAACCATAGCGTATATTTGTTTTATTATCTAAATAACATAATGAAATTCATATACTTTTAAGTGTCCAAATACATTTGAGCTACTGTATTGTCACGATTGTGGTTTTCTTAAAGGCACCAGAAAAAAACCAACGTTCTCACATTTTCCACACGCTTCCTGTTGACAGCTTCACCCCCTTTCCTCGTCTCCTCGCTGACCACAATGCACTGCAGCTCAGGGTGGGTTATAGAGGGGCCGAAGGGGTCCGAGAGAGGAACGATTTCATACTTGAGTGATGGTTTCACGTCGTTCAAAAAGTCCTGGAGCTTCTGCACGCGCCGATCGAATGGCTCTATCAACTCCTTCAAGACCTTATCTACACATTAGAGTCAGAAAATAAGAATAAAAATACAAGATTAGATGGTTTTTCTGTGGTTCAAACTGTTTCGCCACGGTTCCAAGTTTATCGGTTGATAACAATGGTGGCAAAACGTCTCGAACACTAGTCAAGTCACATTTATTTATACACACTCCTGGGCAAAAAAAAAAAAGAAGGTCCAAGTCAAAAATGGCAAAACATTTAGTGTTCTTTTAAGGGTTTAAACCATTTTAATCACAAATCACGGGTCAGGAAATAAGCAAGAATTGCACAAATACTGTAGATAAAGTAACTAAGACTTTAACCATATTCTGCCAAAAAATTCTGAGAGAGCAATGACTTTTTAATTAGTGCATTTGCTTAAATTAAGCTAGGTGAGTCAGAAGTACACAATACAGATTCAGTTTCAAAGCAGCTTCAAAGTCATAAACAGGGAAATTACCGAATCAATGATGCAAACCATTAAATATGAGACAAATTCAAATTCTGCAGTAAAGCAGTTCTAAAAAGAGAAGAGTGTCATTCAGAAAAAGTCAGTTGTGTTTATTCCGTTCAGCTCAATAACTGTGTAAAGTTCATCAATTATGAAATGAGTTTAATTCAGCTACACACTTAAACCCGGTTTCACAGACAGGGCTTAGATTGAGCCAGGGTTAGGCCTTAGTTCAATTAAGGGATTTATGTAGCTTTTATAAACGTGCCTTAGAAAAACTCATTGCTGGTGTGCATCTTGAGACAAAACAATGGCACTGACATATTTTAAGATACATCAGTGCAAGTTGCTTTCAGTTTAAACAGCTCAAACATGCATTTTAGTCTGGGACTAGCTTAAGCCTGGTCTGTGAAACCAGGGGTTAAAGTCCCACTGAAGTGCCTTGAAATGCGCAGCATTATTCAATGTGTTGACCTAATTTCCACTGAAATAAGAAGACAGGGCGGGGCATATCAAACAGCCCCTCCCCTTTTGTTAAATAACCAATAGCGGTTAATTTATATCACAGCTCTGCCAGAGCCGTTGAGCTCGGTAAAGCCACAGTTTCCTCCTAATCTCTAACCGTTTCTCCTCCTTATCTTTTCCATATCGCTTTAAAATATAGCATTCTGAGTAGAATTCAAATGGGCCTGATTTTCTTTTTTTGTCTGCACCGACTTGATCATATGATTCGGTCTGTGATGTCGTGTCTCTGGACCATAGCTGCGGTGTTTCGCGTGACACTAACGTGAAACCAGACTTCATTCGCCCCAATATAAAGTATATTTACACTGTCTGAATCGTTCCCTATCCCCTATATAGTGTGCACTATGTGCCACTCGGCATGTAGAAAATAGTAAATGCGTGAAAAAGTGGCCGATTTCAGCCGCATCTCTGTATTTATAATGTACGGGGGCTACAATCTTCAGATTGTAGAGAGCGTTTGATTGGACAGAAAAGCTGATGAGAAGCTGAAGTGCAGAGTAATGTCATCAAAATCATTGATCCATATTGACAGAAGAGATCGCTTATATCTTCTAAATCCAAACTTAGTCATTGTTTTGGTTTTGGAGCACACTAGATTATAGCAGTATAACAATAAGGCTAACATATTCATACTAAAAGCCAAAAAAATTCAATTTTGACATTAAAAATACAGTTCGCAAAAGTTTTTTATCACAGCAATGCCTTAAAGGGTTAGTTCACCCAAAAATGAAAATAATGTCATTAATGACTCACCCTCATGTCGTTCTAAGCCCGTAAGACCGCCGTTCATCTTCGGAACACAGTTTAAGATATTTTAGATTTAGTCCGAGAGCTTTCTGTCCCTCCATTGAAACTGTATATACAGTATACTGGCCATGTCCATAAAGGCAATAAAAACATCATCACAG
Source organism: Phoxinus phoxinus (assembly GCF_949152265.1). NCBI lineage: Eukaryota > Metazoa > Chordata > Actinopteri > Cypriniformes > Leuciscidae > Phoxinus > Phoxinus phoxinus. Next base: position 4,137,763 of record NC_136899.1, on the reverse strand, counting down.
TAGTCCATGTGACATCAGTGGGTTAGTTAGAAGTTTTTGAAGCATCGAAAATACTTTTTGGTCCAAAAATAACACAAAATAAGACTTTATTCCGCATTGTATTCTCTCCCGGGTCTGTTGTCAATCCTTCACAGTTACGCTGATGGCGTAAGACGCTGATGACGTGTTATCTGGTGCGCCCGAGCTTCGTTTACAGTCTGAGGGAAACGCACGCTGTAAAAGTGTCTCATCCGCGACATGCACATTTACGCACCATTAAAAAATTTATATCCACGCAAACAATGTAGAATAGCTTGAATATAGCGTGCGTCTCCCTCAGACTGTAAACGAAGCTCGGGCGCACCAGATAACACGTCATCAGCGTCTTCCGTCAGCAGCGTCACTGCGGAGTCCTGAACGCAGATTGACAACAAACCCGGGAGAGAATACAATGCGGAATAAAGTCTTATTTTGTTTTATTTTTGGACCAAAAAGTATTTTCGATGCTTCAAAAACTTCTAACTAACCCACTGATGTCACATGGACTACTTTGATGATCTTTTTATTACCTTTATGGACATGGCCAGTAGACTGTATATACAGTTTCAATGGAGGGACAGAAAGCTCTCGGACTAAATCTAAAATATCTTAAACTGTGTTCCGAAGATGAACGGCGGTCTTACGGGCTTAGAACGACATGAGGGTGAGTCATTAATGACATTATTTTCATTTTTGGGTGAACTAACCCTTTAAAGAACCATTTTTGGTTCCCCAAAGAACCTTTCAGTGAACAGTTCTTAAAAGAAAAAATTGTTTCTAAGTGTGAACAACATTTTAATAATCTAAAGAACCTTTTTCCACTATAAAGACAATGGAAAGGTTCTATGGATGTTAAAGGTTCTTCATGCCAATACATAACCTTTATATTTAACAGTGTATAAGCAGCTCTACATAGACATTTTATTAGACTAGTTATTCATCCAACAAACTTGTAAAGCTTTCTAGAGGGTCTCCACTTACTTTTCAGTAGTTCCTGGTCACACACACCAATGACAAAACGTCTGTTGGCCAGGAGACAGGAAATATTCAGCAGGGTCTTGTGGGCGCCATGTAGACGATCAAACGTGCCGCCAACCACCACATCACTGAACGTCTCTAAGGGTTTTAATTCTGCACCTCTTCCTCCTCTATCCTCATCTTCCTCACCGCTAACCTCTTTTAGTCGCGGGTACAGAAGCACAGATGAGAGACTCGGGGTGCAGACGTAGCAGTGACCTGCGTACTTCTGCAAGCACTGGGTGACCATTGAGGACTGGCCTGAATCCTGGATGGGGAAGTCTGTCAGCACGACCTCTGGCGAGTGGGACAGCGTCTGTGGGGTGGGAAACGGGCCGCTGTTTCCGCTCAATGGTGCCGGTTGGCCACGGACATTGGTGAGCAGGACCCTGACGTCAAGGTGAGCGCAAATGTCAGCTGCGTTGCTGTAAAGGCGGGAGATGAGAGTGCAAAGATCCACCACGGGTGGGATGTAGACGGGCCGCACCTGCCCACCTGTGCCCAGGTTCAGGCCGGGGTGGAGATGGACGTAAAGCGTGCGCTCAACAACCTGGGCGGCAGACGTGAGTACAGGCGCTATGCGGAGAGGAAGAACGTGTAGCGGAGACGTAAGGACCAGGATACCGGTGCTGAACATGGACATGATTGACAGCTGATGGTGACTTTCTGCTCTGAGATGCTGAAAGATATAACACAGATATAACACATTTCACAGAGATCGTGGACAACTGCTTTATGCAGTTCTGTAGATACATATAAAAATGCATATCTTACATACTCACTTTGCAACTACTGTAATAAATAATTATGTAGTTATGTTTTTATCTATTAAATGTTATCATCTTTTGTTTTTGCCAACAAATGTTCATTGTCTATGTATTATTGTAAAGCGTATTTATTCTCTGGAAAGGAGCTATACAAATAAAATATAATCTATAGCTCTTAAATCGTGCAATTTTAATTAAAGGAATTCAATAAAACATGATTTACAAAATTACAATAATAAATAGAATAGAATAGAAATATTGCTCTTAGTCTTGGATCATTTGATAAAATTAAATAAAAAATGACTAATATTTAGACTAAAGTAAAACAAGAAAAGAACAGAATAGTGGAAATTTCATACACATACGCGAATACCTGCGATTACTAATTTACTGAATCGTTTATTAATTTAAAGTAGCAACAGACATTGAAAAATTGCTGAGCTCTTATATTTCCTGAATGATTCCAGGTTAGTGCAAAAACAACACAGCTGATCCGGAAAAACCCACAGCAACACCAGACTACTTCAGCAAAACCTACCTTGTATATTCTGCCGATTAGGGTGTTGCTAAATGCTAAATGCCGAATAATATTGCAGAAGACAACTGTCTAATATCAGCCTTCGTCATAATGACCATATAAAACACTAATGTTTTGCTCAGGAGAGCGAACTCATGTCCAGTTGACCTAGACGGCCATGTGCTGGAATACTGACTGCTGATTGGCTACCAGAGAGAGTTCCTGCCCTAATGAATCATGGGAAATGTAGTTTATACAGGCTTTCTATGCTTACGAACTAAAATTTGTCACCAAATATGAACATTTCTCTTCTTGTCATTTCAAATTATTTAGACAAATTATTATTGTTATCAGCATAAATTTTATTTCTGAAATAATCCCTCTTTTCAGATCAAGTTCTAGTGATTTTTAATAATTATTCAGAAATTCATAGAAATATTTTCACACTTCAGAAACACAATGGCCTGGTTTCACAGACAGGTCTTAGATTATGACAGAATTAGGCATTAGTTCAAATAGGACATTTAAGTAGCTTTTATAAACATGCCTTAAAAAAATAACAAGTTGCTTTCAATTAAAACAGCTCAAACATCCATTTTATTCTGGGATTAGGTTTAGGAAATTGAACTTTCTTGTGTCCTACAGAAATGAGAGAACAACAACAATATGACAGACCACTAAAAAGTATTAAAAGTACAGATTTTATTTGACAAAAATACAAAAATAACTTTTCAATTCAGAAGTTTCTAATGTACACAGTCTTAGTGACTATCTCTCTGTGCAGGTTAACTAAAAAAAAATACAATTGTTGATTAAAACAAAATCTCCTCAACAATCTCCTAAAACAATTAAACTCAATCTGAAGATAGTAATAAACTTCCAATGTTTCACAGGCTCATTTCAAAGATATTTGTGCATCCATTTTATAATGTCAGCCAACTTCTGTAGCAGTATTTTGGCTGGCAGATCGAGATGGGAGGAATGACCCAGTTACAAATCAGCGAATTTACAACAATGCATAAAACCATGTATTGTCTATAATATTTTTTTCCCCATTTCACAAAATTTTTAGGGGTCGCAAAATAGATTAAGTCTATACAGTATATTTGACATACATAAAAAACCTGAAATGTCATCAGAAACCTGAAACAAATGCACAACATTTTTCTGTACTAGCACAGTGTTAAGACTAAGGCCAGAAACAACACGCAAATACAGATACACATCCTTGGCCAACTTATTGCAAGAATATTGACAACAGTATTCAATGGGTGATAGAAATAACAAATTTTCTCAGCAAGATTTTTTAAAAATGTTTATTCTTGCCATTGCTAATGCTCACTGAGAATACAAAGTGTACTTGCATTGCATTAAGAAGGTTGTGCAAAACTGAGCTTACTAGATCGTATACTTGGACATCATTTGTTTCAGGCCTAAAAATTCAACAATTAAAATGTGCCACTGACATTCTCAGTGGCGCTGTGCTTTTGCAAAAACACATTCATAATGCAATAAACCTCAGTATCTGATATATAAAGCAATAGGGAGTTTCTACAAGACTTTCTAAAACTTCTTAGAATGTCATATTAGTCTCTTATAATAGTTTAGGCATCATTTTAAAAGAAAAGTAAAAAGATAAATAAAATGCAATCTGGTGTTTTGACCATTGTTGGCCACCATATCAGTTTGATACCTAAATGTTTTATGGTGGATTTCTGTGGATCAAACTCATCAAGTTCTCTTCATTTTAGGCTTTTCAGCGCATAAGGGTAGTATTTGAGGAAGATCCGTCGTGCAATGTCATATGTGTTGCCTAGTGGTTTGGACGGATATTTCCTCTGGTTGTAGACGAACCCTTTCTCAACCTGGAACACGGCCTGGTTGAACGCGTCCTGTTTGAAGGGTCTTCCTCTGTCCAGACACTCCACTAGCGTATTAACAAACAAGCCCCAGCGCTGTAAATAATAGTCTTCCACTAGACCACCCCACTCCTTGCTGGCGTAGTCCAGGATTTCCCCGTCGGGTCCCCATAGGGTGATCTGATTTCGGGCGTTGATATCATACAGCTGAGCCTCGTGCTCGTCCACACCCTGAGACTGAGCCTGCTCAAGCCACACCCCCAACAGGAAGTGTTCGTTGCTGGAAAGGAGGCGGTCCAGTTCAGGTAAGAGATCGTAGACCAGGACACCGCCAGCGGTCAGGAGGTCAGGAAGCTTTTGGGCCTGAGAATCGAACAAAGAAAATCATATTTCAAAGCTGTACACACTGGCAGTGTAAGTTTGAAACAGAGCATGTTTGACATGGAAAATTGGTAATGTGAAAGTAGAATGTGAATAAAAGCCTACATTGAATCTGTTCATCATATAAAGCGATCGAGTCTCTTCAGGAAATTTGGACTAAACCGCTCAATTCAAATTTGGTCAAGGAAGCTCAGGCATGTTCGCTTGACTTGAAGGAACCAATGAGGTTGAGCTTCTGTTTACGTTCGCTGATCAATGATTACATATAAATAAAAGCCTAAATTAAATCTATTCATCATATAAAGTGATTGTCTGTCTTTAGAAGAATTTGGATTAAACCGCTCGATTCTTATGGATTTATTTTACGATATCTTTATGAATTTTGTGAACGTCACAGTGGTAGTTGCGTAGCTGTCAATGGAGGGACAGAAATCTCTCAGATTTCTTTAAAAAGATCTTCATTTGTGTTCAGAAGATGAACGAAAGTCTTACGGGTTTGGAACGACATGAGTGATTAATGACAGAATTTTTGGGTGAACTATCCCTTTAAATTTTCAACTTGTAATCTAGTAGGACTGGTTTGCTAGTTCATCGGTATAAACCATAACCATTACGTTTGTGTTTACCTGGAAAGCGTTCCGTATTTCCTTGTAGAATTCAGTTGTAAGAAGCTGAAGAGCTTGTCGCGTCACGTCCGCAAGATCATACCGGAAGGTTTCCAGAGTGACTAACCCTGGCGATGCCTCGAACAGAAGCTTCCATGCCTTGTAGAAGTCAGCCGGTTTATACCAAATGTCTGTTTGCATGTGCAGGGACGGCCGATGTACCAAAGGACTCCGGTTGTGGTTCTTGTATTTTGGAAGAGTGCAGTTGTAGACGCTATGAAACAAGAGTTGCCAGGCCACTGTCAGGTTCTCATCCATGGTACCGTAGCGCCGCAAGGCGTACAGCGATACCCATTTGGAAAGGTTGACAGGTTCTTTGCGCCAGGCAAGCTCAGTCATGAGTTCGTAAACAACTGGATTCTGTTCGATGCCTTCGGGAGTCAAACCCAAACCCACTAGGGTTGAATTCGGGAAGCGGATGGCATTGAAGGGGCCGGAGTTAATGCTCTCCACCGTTCCAAACAGGCCGCTATTCCCTCCAAAATTGTGAAGCATGCACCAGATAAACGGCTGGCCGTAGAAGGAGTTCGTGGAAGAGTAGACAGGCATGGATTCGGCAAAGAGATCCAGGACAATCATGCGCCCCAGGGGGACGCCGTGCAACAAAGCCTTGACCTGGTCTGGTTTCCAGAACGAAGGGTCACTGATAAATAGCCAACCCTGCATCAGCCAAATTGCTTGAGGGTCCACTGCCAGAAAGAGAGAGAGTAAATAGGAGAGAATAAGTAATCAACGCATCTGTGTGAGCAGTTGTGAGGGCGCCGTGCCTCATCCCATCATGGGGTTGGGAACTCCAACTGTGCCTCAGAAAAGAAACGGGTCAATTGTGGAGCAAATGCAATCTGATGAGCCAAATGAGCAACATCTAGGACAATACCACTTGAATTATTTTCAACACAAACTCTTGTTGGTGCAAAAACGGGGTAACATAGTTACCTGACGTCATGGTACTGAAGACGGCACGGCTTATAGACGCCAGGTAAGTGGGGTCTGAGGATGCTGGGGTCATCTCATTAAAGGTGTCTGTGTTGTAAATGTGGTCTGTTCCAAACTCCTTAATGACCTGGGTCAAAAAGAGCGCTCCTATCCGCTGGAAGAGCGGGTCGCGCGGGTCCAGGACGTAGGCGCAGGAGTAGGTACAGTTAAAATGGCTCCAGGGGCTCAGCTTGGTCACGTTTGCTTGGGGAAACAACCTAGGGGACATTGCTAAATGTGATTATTTCACTATCACACTATCTTCACATATCTGGTAAACAGAAGAAAACAAGTTATATGTTCTTTAGACTTTTTTATTGCACTGACCATATCAAAATAAATAATTATACTGTATATTATTATTTTTTTAACGCCATGTCAGCAACAAGGCTATTTTCATGGTAAATAACAAAAATCATACAATTAACAAAAAGCTATACAAGACATTTAATACAAGACAAAACTTGTAAAATACATTGAGGTGATATTTTTATATACATCCATCAAACATAATCTCTGAATAATTTTGTTTTCTATATATATTAAAAACAGGGCAGTCCAGTAAAATATCTTTAACAGTCATTAAAGGATGATTTATTTAATCTAACTTATTTTTTCATTATCCAAAGAAATATCTTACACAAGATTTAGGAAATCTAACAGTCGTAGAAATGTACTCAACAACAACCAAAAATACTTCAAAATCTAAAATCTGCACTCCTGAAAAATGTGAGAATGACATATTTGAGGAATATTACCTGGTAATACCTTCAGGTACGATTCCTGAAAAAGCAGGCAATACAGGTATCATCCCAAAAGATCTCATCCGGTCCAAGATTTTAAACTGCAGGAATAAAATGTACAATATTTAAAAGATTTTTAATGCATGACTATGTGCAACTAGATTATTACATTTTCTGGTGGTGCTTGCCTATGCAAAAGTTGTCAAAATGCTAGAGTGTTTTTTAAGTTAAAGTTATTAGCAACTTGATAAAGCTTGTTGTATGATTGCAACCCACAATATGACTGCCTCTAGATGTGGCTTTAGATATTCTGGATTGTGGTCTAATCTGGCCTCTTAATATCAGTGGAGTAAAGTATTTGAGTAAATGTAATTAGTTACTATACTTAAGTATCTTTATGGTTACTTTGTAGTTTTATTGAATATCAAAAATATTAGCAACTTTACTCTACTTGACTACATTTTTGAATAAGTATATGCACTCTTTACTCTAATACATTTGTATGGAAGCTTGATTTCGCCACAGAATAAAACATTTTAAAAGATAATTGCGACTTTTTATCTCAACCAAGTTTACATCACGCAATTCTGACTTTATATCTTGCAATTATGAGAAATAAAGTCAGAAAAGCAAGATATACTGTAAAGTCAAAATTGCGTGTTATAAAGTCGCAATTGGGTGTTATAAAGTCAGAATTGTGCAAAAAACAGTTATGTCTCGCAATTGCTATGTTCAAGCTTATTCCTAAATAGAAAAAAAAAATCTGCAAAATAATACCACATCATATTTTATCTGATCAAAAGTGTGCTCAGTACCTGCAGGTAGAGCTGTTTGACATGCCAGGACTGGGGAAGTGGTCCTTCCCACTGAAACAGGTTTCCCATGCGGTTCCACGCGAGGAAAGCTGGACCTGTGAAGAAGCGATCCATCTCAGTCTGGTTCAGACCGAGAGACAGATAAACCTACAGTACATCAGGAAAAGAAAACAGGCAAATATAAAACACAATACTCTGAAAAACATACATTTGTCAAACTGAATTCACAAATACTCTCACCTCTTGCCATAGCACCTCCTGTCCAGTGAATGCCAGGGGAAGATTTATGCCATTCAGTGCCATCCAATCAATCTCCCTTTGCCACCTCGGCCAATCCCACCACACGGAGGAGTAACTCTGGGTACACACGTTCTGATAGTACCTGAACCTTCAGTTACACAAACACTAAAATAGATGATTTTGCTGAAATAGGTTTGCTTGCACAGCTCAATGACTGTTGTTTCATACTTGGCAATACTATTTACTGTTTTGGTGCTGTAAGGAACATGACCTCATTCATAACGTCACATTCACATTGTGTGGAAATCAGTGTTCGCAGGCGTCTCTGAGAGTGACATAGTACAGGCCAGCTCATGCAGAACTAACAAGACAAACACTCAATCAGACAACAAGAAAGGTCCGGCTACAACAAAACATCCGCATGAACAACAGCGGAGAGAATCAACAATGCTGCAGTTTTTTCATTGGCCTGCAAATCACACACACACACACACGCACGCGCACACACACACACACACACACACACACACAGGGTGCTGTCCTGATTGGATCTACATGAGAAAATATAGAAGAACGAAACAAAAACAACTGTTCATTAAATGAAACAAGCAAATAACAAAATGAAAAAAAAAGACACAGACAATATTGCATAGACAGCTAATAAAGTGTGCATTACTCCAATAGTCTATAAATTATGGTTTTAGTTGCACAAATCTGCACTACATTACATAAAACATACATTAGATAGTCCAGCTTAATCACATTGAGAAAACTAGTGATAGTTACTAGTATTTTGTTTGATATCTGTGCTACAACATTAATTGTCAGTCCTTTTGCGACTGTTTTATAGAAATATACAGTATATCAATTGTGGCTGACCAATATGGATTTTTTTTATTTTTTTTTTATTAAAATACATTTTTTACACAATTTTTTAAATGTTGTTGTTATAAAACCTTAAAAGTTAAAGCAAAAAAAAAAAAAAATTCATGCGATTATACAGCCAGTATATTTAGAACTGGCATAAAGAGGAATATGTTAAATCAAAATTGGCAAATATCCCTAATATCACATTTTTGTTTTAGTCCAAGAATGGAAAGTTGCAATAAATTAGGAGAAAAGTGAACATGAAAGTCAGGAATAGTTGGAACTGGTACAGCTTCAGTCCCTATATAGCATATAGTATAAGAATTAAAATGCATGCATAATTATAAATATGTAAATGATATGTGCACATCACAGGAACATTCAGGTTTGAAACACTCTCCAGAGCTTCATTAACTTGAAATATCAAACGTTATTAATCTATGTTAAGAAACTGGAGAGTGTTTCTTTACCAAGCGATTGTTCTCTTGTCAATCACATCACAATAATCACCTCTATACTGTGACATCATTTAGTTGCCCTGTGATGTCATTTATCTGTGGCATTCTTTACATATGATGTAATGTATGGGTCAAATAAATAATAACAATACATAAAAATAACATAATTCATTTTATACTCTTTGGAATGTGTTTTATATATTCTGAAACTTTTTTTTTTTCAAGCTATGGAGATTTTGAACATGTATACCTGTGCGGTGTTTTGATGCGCAGGACGCCGGTGAGAGGAGGCAGGGGTCGGGGGAGATTTAACTGATCTCCAGACCAGGACACATGACAGTTGCAGAAGTATTTCAGATAGTTGTATATCCCGGTGGCCACCGCGACCCCCGAGCTGCCCACAGCTACGATCTTGCTGTTTTTGGCGGATCGCAGCTCACACACGTCCAAAGTGTCATTAGACAGAGTCCTGTTGACTGACACGATGAAATCCCGAGATCTGTTGCCCAGCAGTCTCCTGAGCAGGTCCACCACGGCTCTGGACTGGGTTTTATCGCTCGCCTTCGCTCTCAGATGCGCGAGCGTCTGGAAGTCGCTGCAGACCGAGTGCAACAATGTAACAAATAAAAGCGCGAGCAATGCGCTGCGGTTACAATGTCTCATTTTGAGTTCCCTGAGTCAGTTGCATCGGTGCAACAGATGTAGGTTTTAAAACTTTACACTTTTCTACTATTGATTTCCTTCGCGTGAGCAGGAAGCAATGCGTGTCAATGGGGAGGCAGACGACCAATCACGAGACGGTCTCAATGGCCTCTGAGGAGCTTGAACCAATGAGAATTCCGGATTGAAAGAAAACGAGTAAAACTCTGTAGTGTTCATCACATGATTCCATCCATTGAATGTGATGGACATAAACAACTGATTTTATGAGGCTGTAAACATACAACGATGCTGTTTATCAGGAAGAAAATGATAGAACTGTCAAAGAGCGTATGATTATTATTAAACTTTCTAGTTCAAATGGGCGGTGATGGTGAAATGCAAAAAATGTTATTACAATAAATCGAACAACTTTACAGAAAATAGTTATAAAGCCAAAGGCAAATGTGGCAAGGAACATAAGGAAAATGCTCAGGTAGATAAGGAAGAACCCTTGGATTGGGATCCAGACTCTAATTGGCACATATTTAAATAAATGCTAAATATACTAAATTGTGATAATAATAAAATCATAGTGATCGATAATATTCCTTATGTATAGTAATAATTACATTGTTATTTAATAAACAATTAAGTAAAGCAACAAAATGCATGTATTATTTTATTTTATTTTAATTAATGGTGAAAATACAGCTATGAGGAAAGAATTGCACATTCATTGGAATAAATCTCTTGTATACTGTCTATGGAACAAATCAGTGCATTAAGTCAGTGTAAATGTGTCGAGACTTTTATTTTGAAAAGTTGCTTGACGGAAGTCAATGCACCGGTCTGCGTGTAAAAGTTACTGTTAAGAATTTTTTATTTCGCTATTCTCATGAAGCTTCATGAAGGATGTGAGTATAAATAAGTGAAAATATGTTTGTAGTTTTATAAACTATATTTTATTAAGTGATAAGGAAGTCCAGAGAATTGATAGGTAACGTTAGCAAGCACGTGTAGATTTGCACATTAAACACCTCCTCTAGGTCTCTACTGGAGCATCTGTTTGAGAACTGGATGCATGCATGTACCTAATTAAACAATCTCATTATACACTGATGATATGTGAAGCTCACTGTGAATTATTGCACAATGTTGTTAATATAAGCAAGAACTGCATTCACATACATGCACACATTGTAGTGAAAAGCTGTAATATGAGCTCTCTGTTGTTTATTTCACAGATCTGTGTTTACTGTAAAGATGTCAGAAGAGGTCCTGCTGGCTCGTGTGAAGGCTTTGGAAGAGGAGGTGGGGAGACTGAAAGCTCAGCTGAAAGTAGAGAGAGATGGAGCTGGGACAGAGGAGAGAACTGAAGCATCAGACAGCTTCAAACATCAGAAAGGTGAAGAGAACAGATCCAAACAGAAGAAACGAGGAGCAGAAAGGCCCTTTGACTTCTCTGCCCACCCTCGCAGACATGTGGCACTGAGGCTGGCATATCTCGGCTGGCAATATCAGGGCTTCGCTGTCCAAGAAAACACAGACAACACAGTTGAAGCCCGGCTGTTTGAGGCCCTGCTGAAGACTAAACTGATCCAGGACAGACAGACCTCCAACTATCATCGCTGCGGCCGCACAGATAAAGGAGTCAGTGCTTTCTCTCAGGTACTGTGATCTGCTTTTACTGAATATTGTAATTGCAACTTAGTTATATTCAATTTCATCATGTTTTCATATTTTCCAGAGTTCCTACAATCTTGGAAAATAGAGATTAAACATTAATGTATTATACAGCTGATACAATATCATTTATTCACCATGTGTGTGTAATAACCTCATTAAACTGAAACAACTAAAAGCATAACATGGAAAATAAAATTATTATTAATTTTTATTATTAAACTCATGCATTTTGTTCTGATCTGAACAGATCTGTAGTGTCATGAATTCTTGACATAATTTTTTTCTCCAAGTTATACATCCAACTAATTTATATTTCTATAAACTGTGTCTGATAACTGATAACATATTTAGAACCAATTTTGTACAAGAATAATTTTGTTTATATTAGTGCTGTCAAATTGATTCAAATTGAAAGTTTGTGTTTATATTAAATATGATCTGTGTATATAGTAAATATATTAGTAAAGTTATGGATTCTTGATATTAACTTTTTGGTTATATCCAACCAATCTATATATCTGTAAGTTTCTGATAACTTATATTCAGAACCATTTTTTATTTTGATGCAATGAAAAATAAACATTCAATTATAACATCTAAAAGTATAACATGAATTGCAAATATCTTTAAAAAAATATTATTATTTATGCCATTACATTTGTTTTTGTGATCTTTGTAATAAATATATTTTTATATTCTGTAAAATCCTGGATTCATGATGTTGATTTTCTTCTCCAGGTTATATCCATTGATCTGCGCTCCACGCAGTGCGGAGGAGGTTTAGGTGTGACTGTCCCGGCTGGCGTGGAGGTCAAAGGCAAGGCTTCTGCAGAAGAATTACCATATGTGAAGATCCTAAATCGAGTCCTGCCACAGGACATCAGGATCCTGCAATGGGCCCCTGTAGAAAGCGGCTTCAGTGCGCGCTTCGACTGCCGGTCCAGAACATACAGATACTACTTTCCTCGTGGAGACTTGGATGTGGAACGCATGGCAGAGGCTGTTAAACGGTCAGTAGATGAAAACTTCAACACTATAACCGTATCTACTCCTGAGTCTGCTTAAAGAATATTATGTACAGTCACTCAACTTCATTTAAACATTTGATTAAATTAAATAATGGCAAAATACACCATGTCTTTATCCTCGAGTTGTTCAAGCTGCTGTTAATTTAATTGACACTGTGTTCAGGAGCGCGGTCACAATGGCTTCTTCTTTCCATGCAGGTACGAGGGAACACATGACTTCAGGAACCTGTGTAAGATGGATGTTGGTAATGGAGTCTTGCAGTTCCAAAGAACCATCTTGTCTGCCACGGTCCAGCCAGCCCAACTCAACCCCAGCTGTCCTGACGACCCCCACCAACTCTACGTCTTCCAGGTCAAAGGTCTTGCTTTCCTCTATCACCAGGTAAGAAGCCCAGCCTCATACTGGAGGCCTTCAATGCTAAAGCAGTGGTTCTTAGCAACGGGCCCTCAAGATGACTTAAAGGTCCCATATTGTACAACTTTCTGAAGTTTTATTTTAGTCCTTAAGAATATATATTTGCGGTATAAGTACCAAAATCCATCTGTTTACATCCATCCTTTCTCAGAAGCTCTGGCAAGAACAGGTTGATTTTGGCCTGTCTACTTAATATTCATGAGCCTCTCTTCTGATTGGTCTGATGTTTTCTGAGTGACCCACCATTGGGGTGTGGTGGGGGGGGGGGGGGGGGCGGGGGCGGGGGGTGGTGACTGAAGGCGGTGACTGAGTAGTTCTGCCATCATTTATACAGAAGTCACAACAGCTCGTGAAAAGGCGCAGCTACTTTATGCAGACTGTGTGCATTTGACTGTTTTGAAACTTATATGGTAGTTTCACAGCCCCTAGACCTCTGTTATCATGAAAAAGGCAGGAAATTTGAGTTTTGACAATATGGGACCTTTAACATAACTGTGCGTTCACACCGCCGGCGGCGAGAGCGTCAAATTGGCCGGAAGCTATTCATTTTCAATGAGAGCCGGCGGCGAGGGCGGCGCGGCCCGTCTTGGACGGCGAGAGCGGCGAGAAGAGTTGAAATTAAGTCAACTTTATGGTAATAAGCTATGACGCGGTTCGGCGGCAACCAATCGGAATGTAGAAGTCCTCCGCCTGAGAGGAGACCAGAGAAACTTTGGTTCCGACCACATTAGTTCCTAAGCAAAATGAAGGAAAAGTTCATTATATCTGTTGCGGGTTTCCCGTTATTGTACGACGTGTCCCTGTTTACATACAGGGACATTAATTAAAAGGACGACGAATGGAAAAAGGTGTCTGAAATTGTTGGTGTTTTGTTACTTTCACATTTAAAATATTTTAATAGATTAACTTATACCCTACGTGTGGCCAGTATGCACAAAAAAGGATACTGATTTATGTTCAGTTCTTATTTGCTTTGCGGCTCCTTTAAATAAAGTTTTAAAAAAATCACGCATTCTAAAATCTACGTCAGAGCGCCAGAGAGTCCCCGAATCTCACGGCGTCGATGGCAGGGCGGCGAGAGCGAATTTTGCCGCTCTCGCCGGCCGCGGTGTGAACGTACAGTAAGACAAAACAAGCTTTAGAAGAAGCTAAATTACTAAAAATCTATATTTTTTTTAATCCTCAACAACTGTTTCCACTGTCTTCGAAAACCTGGATATAAAAGTTACCTTATTTTAAAAGTGTGAAACTCTTTCTCAATGAGTCAAAGATCTTTGTTTTTGTTTTTAAAAACATAGTATGCAGTATTCATTAGCTAGTATTGCATCGTGATCATAACTGATCTTTTGCAGGTTCGCTGCATGATGGCTTTGCTGCTGCTGATTGGACAGAAACTCGAAGCTCCAGAAATCATTGATCAGCTGATGGATGTGGAGAAAAACCCAAGGAAACCTCAATACAGGTGGGTTTTTTTTTTTTATATGTATTATGCAGTTTTTATTATAAATGATTTATCTGTGCATATCATTTTTTTTTATTCGTATACCCTCGTAATCCAATCCTGAATCCAAATAAGTTTCTATCCTTCTTGCAGTGACATTTCTTCTCTTCTTTGATGATGTGTTTACTGGTGTGAGGGCGGGGCAACCTGTCACTCACATGAGATTGACCAATAGCAAACCACAACCATCCAATCAATTCCCCATTGACAAAATCAAGCCCCGCCCTGCATTTATTCTAGTTTCAGAAGTCGTTTCACTTGCAATAGAAAAGAAAAGTCTATCGCACAACTATCGTTTCATGCCGACTTTAATTCTAGTTCCTGTGTTCTGTAGTATGGCGGTGGATTACCCATTAGTTCTGTATGACTGCCAGTTTGAGGGTGTGGATTGGAGGAATGAAACAGAAGAGGAGACCCATGTCCTGAACTCACTGCACCAACACTGGGTTCAGAATGCAGTCAAGACGCAGGTTCTGCTCGGCATGATCCAAGGCCTTCAGAAGAACACAACCACAGGTGTGCGCTCATATTGAAGCTATTGATGTCTGGAGGGACACACTAACATACTGCCTGCTATTTATCTTAAAATTAGCCATTATAAAAAAGTTGTTTTTGTGTTTTAGAGATGACTTCTCTGCAGTGTTGGCTCATGGAGGGATCCAGGCAGAAGAAGTACCAGCCTCTTCTGGAGCGGCCGCGCTGCCAGAGTTTGGAGTCCAGGATCCAGCACTTTGTGAAGAGGGGAAGACTGGAGCAAGAAGAAGGAGAGAACGGGGAGGAGACGACCGTTTTCAGGGGGAAAAAATCAAAACATTCCCATCTGACAAACACAAACCAACTCCAGGAGCAGAACCACGGAGCAAAAACCGAGGAAAACCTACAGTTATGAACCTTTATGATTTCTGCTTTGACTTCGTGTGTACAGAATAATTTGAAGGCAAAATATAATTTTTTTTCTTTTTTTCCCCCTAATTTTTTACCTTGCCCAAAGTAACGCTTTTATTAAAGGATTGCTCCATGTGTTCTGATCATGTGTAGATTTGAAAATGAGACTTCCTTTATTTATACACAACATCAGTGATGTGGCTTTAAAGCTGTATTGTCTCAGCTAAGTAAATGTACTGACTTATAGATATTAAATCCATGTGGTTGATTTATTAATGCCACATGTTGACCCAGAATGTTTTTTTTATTTTTATGTCCTTCTTTGTAAATATGTAACTTTATTATGTAACTGTGAAAAAAAATCTGTTCAACGAAATGAACTGACGCTAATTTGAATCTGTTTAGTTATCATTTCAATTATTCTTAAATTTCTTACAACTATTTATAAAGTTTCAAAAAAGCTTTTGAATCAATAAGATAATTTGCTTACACTTTACAATAAGGTTTCACTTGTTAACATTTAATGCATTAGCTAACATGCACAAAAATTTAGCAATATAATTTTTAGAGCATTTATGAATGTACAAATACAATAATTGATAGTTTGTTTACGTTGATTAATCACTACTATCAATTACAACTTTTAAAACCTTTTTTATTTGCTTATACTATACATTTGTAAAACTTAAAATCACATGTTGGAATTAACATTAATAAATGCAGTATTGTTCATTTGAACTCATTTAGTTAACTAAAGAGACTAATGTAATGTTACATATAATTTTCCTATAGATATATTGATGCAAAAAAGCCTGGAAAACTAACCAGAGAGGAATCATGATGTCGATTGATGATATTTATTTAGAAAATTACAAACTACTATATATAAAGGGATGTAGAACATAGGCAGCCTACAAATGAATCATGTAATAATTACATTTCAACATCCCTGAGAAAATGAGTGACATATTGCAGGGTTTTTTGCATTTCTCTAATGCCGCCTAATAAAGGGCTTTTCTTTATGCATTCTTCTGATATCTCTTCATCATCCGGACCAAATCGACTTCTCAGGTAATTTCCCTCCCAGTATTATTGACCAGTGTGTGCTGCAGACCAGTGGAAATGATTGGAAGAACGCTGGCTGAACAAAACACCACCTGCTCATCCTCATTCAAAGGCAAGTCACTGAGTCCACGGCTCTTGTCTTACAGCTCTTGACTCTTCAGTTTAGGCTGGAGCCCGCGCTCTAGATCCTGTCGGCTGTGAAGACATTCATTTTCAAGACAAAATATTTACATTTCCTCTGATAAAACATTTTCAGCATACAAATTATAGGAATAGTTCACTCAAAATGTACATGCTTTATTCTGTTCTTTAGTATATACTGAAGTCACTGCATGAAAAAGGCATTTCTTTTATGTTCCACAGAGGAAAAAGCCATAATGAACAACAAAACAAAAAAATGATATATACTTACAATGTGCTTTGCCCAATGGTAGCATAAATTTTTTTTGTCTCTGAGATTTTTTCCGCTTTCAACTCCGAAATGACGGAGGACAGTGAAGTCACTTTTCTCTTTAACCTTCTAATGGTGGCATTCTTCAATTTGATTTTTTTCCTGCAGTCCTCAATCTTGCCCAGGACCAAGTTCAAACTGTGCTTCAGCTTCTTTTCAGATTTGTTCTCTTGCATTTCTGTTTCGGTGTCATCTATGGAACTACGAGCTGTGTTTGAAGACCAAGAACGGTAGCAGTGATCATGTCTAACTGCAATGACACATATTTCAGTGGGGTAAATCACTGGCGTCACACTGGTTTCAGCCATGTCCTGATCCGAAGCGTCTTCCTCATCATCTCCCACAAACTCATCTAAAATTACCTCCTCTTCCACATACCTTCTCTTGGAATCGCTTTTGAGACTGTATGTATGAAATTCATGATTTTCATAATTCTCCACATTCCTCCGCCTTCTATATAATTTGGTGCACCATGCCATCTTAAAGGAGTCAGGGAAGAAAAATTTGGTGGGGACAGCTGTTTTCTTAAGGCACACTTGACCTTTATTGTTCTTGAAGAAACTGCTGTCTTCAAAGTGGTGGGAACATATGCGAGAAGATGGAGATGGCTTGAAATGGTCACGTCTGATGTTCACCATCCACCGCTGCAGTCGATCTTTGTCACCTAATGGGAAACTGTAAAATTAATGGAGAGATGGATTAGAGAATAGGATAGAAATATGATTTTAAAAGCTCACATATAGTCTTTGTTCAATAGGAGCAGATAAAAGCCATATCATAAAAGTAGTATTCTTGGAATAAAATAATAATAACTTTTTGTATTGAACTGGAAATGGGATTCATTATTTGACCATCAAAACCCTTTTTATAAGATTTTAAGAACCTACTGAAATAATATTTCTCTTATTATCTATTTTACATGTGTGAATTATTAAATGGGCTTCTTTTATTTAAAAAAAAAGTATCAACATACACAAAATATTAACGTCTATTATTCATTACTAGACAGATATTTATACATATAAAGTGCACGCGATTGATATATAAAGACAAACACAGTTTTGACAATGTGACTGGAATAAATTAAATAACCAACCGACCGATGAAAACTTATACTGGACCCTGGTGAGGAACGATTAGTACAATTCAAAGCTGCACACGACATGTTTACATGTCAAAGAAGACTAGCGACACATCATGACAACAACACAACTTCTGTTTTTCCTTCAGCGGCGGCGGCGCGCAAACGTAAGCAGCGCATTACTGCCACCTACTGTTAGTATATATATATGCTGTTTTATGAATATAGTACAGTCTATGGATATATCTCATCATCTCTTTATGTTGGTGGGGTGAAATATAAAAAATAAAATAAAAAGAATAACCTCGAAATTTTAGTCATATAAGAGCGATAATTACTATATGATGTTGCTGTACTTTTTGGATGGTTAAAACAAAAAGGCTGTTCGTACATTTAATATTATTTGCATTTTATTTATATTATTATAACTGATGGGAAAATATTTTCGAATATATTTATTAGTTATGTATTCATATTAGATATGTTTTTATATCGGTTTTATTTTTTTATTATATTTTATTATTTTATGTATATTGTTTGCATAATGTAAATTATAGTGTCATTGTAAACTAGATGAACAGGTTAATATGGTTCATGAACATAGACTGTTCGTGAAAGACAAACAAGCCTGACTCACTGTGTCATGTGACACCCGGTCACGTGACGTGATGCACAAATAAACTCAAACTCGGGTCAGAACAGCGGTATCTCCTCTTCACAGCGTCCAGATTTACGGTGATTTTTTGACTGGCCTCGTGAAAATACGGTACGGTAAGCTCTTTATACTTATGACATCTTGTTTTTTAATAAATCAAGTCTTTGTTTAGGGTTTATTCCGGCCGAGCTCACGCGCTTCCGTTGGAAACAGAAAGAAACAACGTTAACATTGCAACAACAGCAGTTTACAACGATGCGTTTTTAATGACTGATTTAGTGCGTCTCAAAGACCGGTTTTAAACCTATACTAACTTGTTAACTGATACAAATTGAAGCTTTGGTGGATATACACTTGATAGTTTTCATAAATTAAAAATAAATATGGTCAATTAGTGTAGCAGTTGTTGTTAACCGATGCCACTAAGTGATTAAAAAGTGATAATTTTTTTAAAGGGATAGTTTACCAAACCTGAACATGTTGTTTGCTGAACACAAAGTATATTTTGAAGAATACAGGTAACTAAACAGTTGATGGACCCCATTGACTTGAAAAACAAGTACTATGGAAGTCAGTGGGGCCCATCAACTGTTTGGTTAACTTACCTGTAGGCTATTCTTCGAAATATCTTTTGTGTTCAGCAAAATAACTTGTTTGTTTGGAACAACTTAAGTAACAGAATTTCCTTTTTGGGTGAACTATTCCTTTAAGACAGTGCTTGTATAATGTGATCAATGTTCTGAGATTATCTGATAATAATAAAAAAACATAGGATAAGATAAGCATAAGTTTGCAAACACTTTGTTCTCTGTGTCTTTGAAATCTATAGTCGAGTAAGTATCAGAGTAATGTACTCATGTATCCTGCAATTGTCGAATTGATTTTATATATATATATATATATATATATATATATATATATATATATATATATATGTGTGTGTATGTATGTGAAATGCAGTTTTATATGGGTCATACACCACAATAATGATTATAAACCCTACAACTAAATTTACAAAGAAATTGATATTTTTAGCTAAATCAATTCCTGTTGAAACCCCTGTGTGACAAAGTCTGTATGAAGGTGCTTGATTTACTTATGCATTTTTATGTTTTATGTTACAGCGCAAGAAAGTTGTTCATGGGTTTGCATTTGAACATTTGAAGAGTATTAGTTTTCGGGGTCAGCACAGTCACACACAATGGTGAGTGTTTTGTTGTAGTTTTCTTAATATTTCTTGTGGTCTAAAGCTCTATCATCACTGCTACTATAAATAAAATATGAAATTAAACTGAGCTTTTTCCATTTTAAAACAATACAGTCTTTTTTTAATAAGTCTAAAGTCTGCTGAAGCGATTTTACATCATCCAGACATGACCTGGTAATGTCATGAGACCGGCAGCAGTGTGTTTGTCATTGTTGTATTGCTCACTAAATGGACACATTGGGAAATGCACAAAAATTTTTTATTTCATAAAAACAAAATATGTGAAAAACTATTTTAGCTTCAGGTTGTTTGTCGGTCAACTTGTGAATAAATGATGGAAAAAAAAAATCACTTTCCCCTTAATTCATTCATCAATGATCCTTATGTATCAGAACTTTCATAATTAATATAGTGTCATAATAAAAGTGTAAACAGAATCAAATAATGTTTGGTTCATGGGCATTTGCTGTCTTTCAGGTGCGTGTGAGTGTCGTAGCGTTACTATGTGTGTGTCTGAACGTGTGTGTCGCTCTGATTTGTCCTGATGGAGGGATGTGTGAAGATGGAAACACCTGCTGTCAAACACCATCGGGAGGATATGGCTGTTGTCCGCTACCCAACGTAAGAGAGACTTTTAGTTAAATGAGTTTGTTTAAAAGTTTGAGGTTGGTAGGACATTTTTTTTTTATATGTAAATGTAATTTCTTATGCTTAACAAGGCTGTATTTATTTTGTCATAAATACAGTAAAAACAGTAATATTGTGAAATGTAATTTAAAATATTTTTTTCTGTTTGAATATATTTAAAATTTAAAGCAAATATGATTATTTGATTTAATACATAAAATTAGTTAAGTCCTATAATGGCAAAGTTTTCAGCAGCCCACCTTCTAACGTATCCTACTGTTCAAAAGATTTGTTAATGTTTATGAAAAGTCTTGACTTATGTTCACCAAAGTTGCATTTGAGTAAAAACAATTTAAAATGTAAAATAACAGATTTCTATTGTAATATATTTTTGTAATATATTTATAATACATTGTAATTTATTCCTGTGATCAAAGCTGAATTTTCAGCATCATTACTTCAGTGTCACATGATCCTTCAGAAATCATTATAATATGATGCTCAAAAAACACTTCTGATTATTATCAATGATGTAAACTGTTATGCTGCTTCATATTTTTGTGGAAACTGTGATACTTTGCTGACTAGAAAGTTTAAAAGAACAGAATAGCTAACAGAATTTTTTTAATAGAAATATTTTGTAACATAATAAATGTCTTAATGCATCATTTCTAAATAAAAGTATTTTATTTATTTTTAAAGCAAATATATTACTGAATCCAAACTTTTGAACAGAATAATTTACACTACTACTAAAGTGAATTTATTTTCATTATTTTAGTGTTTAAGACATTGTTAATGATTTACTTTGTTCCCTTTTGTTCCCTTGTTTAATGTGTGCTTTATTAAAAGGAAATTTCAGCCAAAAAAAGAACAGTGTCATCATGTTCTCGCCTTATGTTGTTGCAGTCTTGTGACTTTCTTTCTCAATACAAACGTCACTTTAAAACTTCTCTTTTGTGTTCCACGGTAGATAGAATTTTTTCTTTGTTAACTATTCCAACACCAGTTAACCCTTGTGCATTGTTCAAATTCCCATCCTTTCGTTATGTTCGTGGCTGAAAACAGCCACAACAGCACATAAGGGTTAAAGGGATGGTTTGGAGTAATTTCACCATGACCTCGAGCCAAACACCCCCTCAGAAGCTTTTTTCCCTTGGTCGAACATTATTAAAGTTAAAGCTTATTTAGAGATATCAGCCGATTGGCTTAGTGCAGACGCTAATGGATCCAAGGTTGTTTGTCGTAAATTACCCCACTAATAATGCCTGGAATGGTACCAAACTTCTACAGTAGTACAAATAGGTTCTTTACTCATAAAACGAGGCATTGGTTTGTAAGTACATCAGGAGTTTATTTAAATAACACTTGCCTGATGGCTCATGCTACCGCTAACCAAAATAAAAGTTTGTGTTTACATAATATATGTGTATAATCATTTTGTATATATAAATAATACACACACATGCATGTATATATGTGTTATTTATATATAAAATAGTTCTATTAATATATAATTTAAATTATATAAAAATATATATGCAGTATATAAATGCAAATATTTCTCAAATATATACATGCATGTGTGTGTTTATTTATATATACAAAATAATTATACACATATATTATGTAAACACAAACTTTTATTTTGGATGTGATTAATCGCGATTAATCGTTTACAGCCCTACCTGGACGTCAAGGTCACTTCCGTGATTTGGGATTTACGAGTACAGAACCTCTTTGGTACCATCCCGAGCATTATTAGTGGGGTAATTTACGAGATGCAACATTCGGATCCATTAGCGCCTGCACTAAGCCAATCGGCTGATATCTCTAAATAAGCTCTAACTTTAATAATGTTCGACCAAGGGAAAAAAAGCTTCTGAGGGGGTGTTTGGCTCGAGGTCATGGTGCAAAGGACCCTAGGTTGAAATTACTCCGAATCATCCCTTTGAACAATAAATACACATTAATTTCAAATGACTCTTGTTTGTATGTGTGTTTTCAGGCCGAGTGCTGCTCCGATCACTTGCATTGCTGTTACCAGGGCACTCTGTGTGACTTGGAACACTCCAAGTGTGTGAATAAGACACACGTTTTAAACTGGGTGGAAAGAGTCGCCACAAAGCAGGTAATGCACATACCTGCGTGCACAGCCACAAATTCAGATACGCCTTGAGTAAATACTCAGCATTGAAACTATCTCTCTTTTTTTATTTCTAGAAAGCTGTAGTTTGTCCAGATCAGGTGTCCGAGTGTCCCGATGAGACCACTTGTTGCCAGATGCCTGATGGGGGCTGGGGCTGCTGTCCTATGAAAAATGTATAGCACTTGTTTGATCATATTTATATTCTGGAATGTGGTTACATTATGGTAATGTTTACTTTGTCTTTCTTTCCCCATGTGTGTGTTTAGGCCGTGTGCTGTGAAGATAAGCAACACTGCTGTCCTGAAGGAACCAAATGTGACCTTGAGCATTCAATGTGTGTGAATGGACCCTATGGACACTCCCCCTTCTGGAGGAAATTCGCTGCTTCTCGTAGGAAACCATCAGAGAAAAAAGCAGGTATGACAGAGGGAAAAATGAATATATCATTTGGCATTTAATTGCATTATGCTTTTACTGGTATTATGTCAGCCATTATACAGGATCTTAAGATTTACACCACTGTTCAAAAGTTTTGGGTTGGTAAGATTTTTTTTTCAGTCTCTTCTGCTCCCTTAAGGCTGTATTTATTTGATAGCAATACAGTAAAAGAAGTAATATTATTGCAATGTTTTCCATTGTATTTAACTTTTTTTTTTAAATGTATTCCTGTGATCAAAGCATCATTACTCCAGTCTTCAGTGTCACATGATCCTTCAGAAATAATTCTAATATGCTGATTTTCTGCTCAAGAAACATTTATTATTATTATTATAGGATTTGCTGCTTAATATATTTTGTGAAAACCATGATACACATTTTCAGGATCATTTGAAGATAGAAAGTTAAAAAAGAACAGCATTTATTTGAAATCTTTTGTAACATTATACATGTCTCTAAGTGTGACTTTCGAAGAATTAATGCATCATTGCTAATTTACTTAATTATAAAAAATAAAATAACAATCATACTGACCCCAAACTTTTGAACGTTCATTTATTTATATTAGTCACTATTATAATCGCATATGACGTAACAAAATCCTTGCTGATATTGACAATGGATTTTTTTTTTTTTATAAAAATGAAAAGCTGGAATATTTTAAGATAATGTTTATCAAATACATTTTCATATTTACAATAACAACAACAACATTAAGTATTGCTTTTCTGCTGTTAGCAATGTGTGTTTTGAGGACAAATGGCTTTCATTATTTATTAATGCACTAAAAGTTCTTATTGCACATTGAGGACAAATAGCTTTCATGATTTTTGCTTTCATTATTTATTAATGTACTGTCATTTAAAGTTCTTATTGCACATGCACATTTTATGTCTTGTTCACTTGGGCATACAAAGGTATTATTTTAAGGAATTAGTAGAATATCATTAAGTTTGCTTGTCAGTTTCACACCTGTTTATGAGTGTTTTTATATTGTATTCCTGATATTGCAGTTGATCCGCCTGCAGACTTCAGTGATATCAGAGATGGTAAGACTAACTCTGGCACCTGCAGTTTTTATTTTATTTTATATATACTAGCACTATTTTATTTCTATTCATTATTCATCAAGTGTCTTTGTTGGAAATGACACCTCGGGCTTCTGTGTGTGTTTATGTGGGCAGTGATCTGTCCAGATAAGATTTCCACATGTCCAGAGGATACGACGTGCTGTGAAATGGAGACCGGCAGCTACGGATGCTGCCCGATGCCAAAGGTGCTTCATGTTTGTCCTAATGTATAATTAAATGTATTTTATGGTTACCCTGTGGTTTGCATGTATTTTACTCAACGTAAGCTTGAATTAACAAATGTAAATGTGTTTTACTGTAGGCTGTGTGTTGTTCTGATCATTACCACTGCTGCCCAGAGGGCACAACATGCGACCTTGTCCATAGTATGTGTTTGTCAGCCAATGGCGTCACGGAAATGGCCACTAAGATCCCAGCTGTCACTGCCCTGAAGCCTAGAGGTGAAATTTTATCTTTGTGCAATTACAAGTTTTTCAGTTTGTGTTTTTAGCTGAACCTCATTGCTCAAACTATTCTGGATTGTGAGTGTGGTGAAATGTAACATTTTGCTTACCGTACTTGGATCAATGTAGAATATGCATCAATCCATCTATTTCTCGCTCTTTCTGTCTTCAGAGGAACTAGTTCCCTGTAATGAAACCGTAGCGTGTGCTAGCAGAACCACCTGCTGTAAAACAGAAGAAAGCACCTGGGCCTGCTGTCCTTTACCAAAGGTATTCGGCACTGTGTGATTATGGCTTAGTAGTATCTTTTTAAAACCCAGCCCATAACAAAAGCTCATGAGATCAAATTTACAATTTGTATTGCTTCAAAATATTGCAACAAATAGTTTATGCGAATGCAGTCTATGATGTCTTCGTGTCTTCTGACCTCCAGGCAGTGTGTTGTGAGGACCATGCCCACTGCTGTCCAAAAGACACGGTGTGTAACCTCGCTGCGGCCAGCTGTGATGACCCTGCTGACCTTTCAGTGTCTGTACCCTGGGTGACAAAGGTGCCTACCTTTACAATAGCTCCATCCAATCAGAAATGTGACGAGACCTCATCGTGCCCGGATGATTCCACCTGCTGCAAACTCTTATCTGGAAAATGGGGGTGCTGCCCAATGCCACAAGTACTTTTCTCCCTTTCTAATTTTAAAATCTGGCGTGCGTGCGTGCGTGCGTGCCTGCGTGCGTGCGTGCGTGCGTGTGGGGGTGTGTGTGTTTGGGGGGGGTATAGTTATGTGCAAACTCTTATCTGGAAAATGGGGGTGCTGCCCAATGCCACAAGTACTTTTCTCCCTTTCTAATTTTAAAATCTGAAGATTATATATACGTGTGTGTGTATATAATGTATGTATTAGGGTGACACTCAATTGTTTTTTTCTATTTTTCATCCTTTCACCCTCCAAATGTGTTAGTAATGTAAAAAGGAAAAAGTTGACAAAATTTGGATGTATTCTAATGATTATTACTGGTAGCTCGGACAAAGTTTTACAATATGCAACATTTTCCGATACTATCATGTAATATTAACTTTTGACATCACAAATCAAAATATTGCAAAAAGTTGACTAAACAGTTACGTCAGGAATTAATAATCAACAGTTACGCACAATCAGTTGAACACAATGTCAAATAGTGACCAAAATGTCAGCAATTAATGTCTGCAGATGTGGATGTTGCGGCAGCAACCGCTTCCCTAACTGCTGTAAAGGTGGACTTGTTAGGATTTGGAAAGTCATGGCGGTGAACAAAATTTAAATAAAATGGCATTTTTTTTGCGATAAATGTACTACATATAATGCAACATTTGAGCTCATTGAAGCCCATAAAAGGAACAGAATAAGGGGGGGAAACCTTTAACATTTTTTGGGGAAAAAAAACATTTCCATTACATTGAGTGGCATCCTAATATGTATAACACTAATAATTAGAAGTCAAATCAACTAAAATATAAAATGCATACATTTATTTAAATTATAAACAGCATTTATTTAAATAAATATTTATTAATTTTACATTTATTAATTTACCTAAACTTCTAGGCAGTGTGTTGTGAGGACCATCTCCACTGTTGTCCCCACGATACTGTGTGTAATCTGGCCGCCAGCACTTGTGACAGTGCCAACGATCAGGGTCTCCGTTTTTCTGTGCCTTTGGTGAAGAAGATCGATGCGGTGACCCTGCCATCGCAGAACCAAAACTGTGACGAGACATCGCTGTGTCCAACAGGGACGACCTGCTGTAGACTAGCCTCAGGGGCATGGGCCTGCTGTCCTATGCCACAGGTAAACGCATTTAGCAACAAGGGTTTAGGCCTAAAGCTCTAAAGCACAGGTGTGCACACATGCTTGCACTTGTAATGACATATAATGCTGTGTAGGTTGGCTGCAGTGCTTACTATGTTGTGTTAATTATGACAGCATTGCATGCATGCATCCTTTACAGAGAATGCAATTCCATAATGCATGATGAATAAATGTACATATATGTACACTGAATATAAAGTATAGATTAAAAATATTTTTTTATAAAATGAATAGCATAACATGTCAATTAATTTAAATAAATCTTTTAACATTATATTTATTTGTAATAAATTTCACAGATTTAAACGTTAAATTGAAAGAAATATTTATGTGCTATTTGTTTTCATACTTATTTGAGTATTCTTACACCAAACTCTATTGGAATCAATTATGAGTTGTATTAAATTTCTGCCAATGTGGATGATTTAATATTGTAGGCCGTGTGCTGTGCCGATCAGGAGCACTGCTGTCCGCAGGGCCACAAGTGTGACTTGGCTCAAAAAACCTGTGTACGTCCTGGCCTTCCCAGCATGCCCTGGTTCAGGAAGGAGTCCGCACTGAGCGTGTCTGATGATAATACTCCAGAACCGGCAGATCCAGTGGACAGACACATGTGTGACACTCACACTAGCTGTCCAAGAGACAACACCTGCTGCCTTATGGGTAATCTCGGCAAGTGGGGCTGCTGTCCACTGCCTAAGGTTAGATATGCTATATTAATCCATTCACTTATTCACTATTTAATACAATGTAAATGCCACATGTGAGCTTTAAATGACCATAAATGAGTCAACTCAGCTACATACAAACTTCAATACAACATACAAACCAATTGCATTCTGTATATAATACTCTATTATGAATGTAGCGAAGGAATTAATTCTCACACGATATCATCTCCTCTTTTTAAGGCGGTGTGTTGTAAGGATGGAGATCACTGTTGCCCTAGCGGCTACATGTGTAATGAGAAGAAAACGTCCTGCATTAAAGCCCACCATGAGATCCCCTGGTACACAAAACAAGAGGCCAGGGTCACAAAGGGGTCAGAGGCGTTGCTTGGACTCAAAGATGTGAAGTGCGATTCAACGACGAGCTGTGCGTCTGGTTCTACCTGTTGTAAATTATCTACAGGGCAGTGGGGATGTTGTCCTCTGGTCAAGGTAAGTCTTTTTGGCCTGGTTTACACCTGGTATTAAAGGGATAGTTCACTTTAAAAAGAAAATTCTGTCATCATATACTCACCCTCAAGTTGTTTCAAACCTGTATGAATTTCTTTCTTCTGCTGAACACAAAGGAAGATATTTTGGAAAAATGTCAGTAACAAAACAGTTACCAGGTCCCATTGACTTCCATAGTATTTTTTTTTCCTACTATGGAAGTCAATGGGACCTTTATTGTAAAAAATCGGATTAAGTTACAAATCAGAATTGGGCATCAAGCCCTGCAGAGTAAACGAGGCCTAAGATGCGTTTTGCTCGATCCGATCACAAGTGGACGACTCTAAATACAGGTGTAAACGGGACTAAAACATTTTGAGATTTACCACTTTACACCACTTCCAGAGGTAGTCGTAAACGCATTCGACCGGATTGCTTTCGTAGTGTAAACGCTCATGCGGTCGAATGTGTTTGAACAGCCGCAAATGATCGCCTACTCGCCGCCTACTGACCTAATGTGAACACGTCATGGGAAGTGCGCCATCTGACAAAGTTTAAATGGTTTGACAAGCACTGTTCTCTCATCGTTCCTGATTTCTAACACTCACTCACACTCACACACACACACACTCACAGCGTTCGGCTGGTCTTGTGGCTGAGGGAGCAGAAATTAAAGCTGATGCTCTCCGTATGTTTTTCCATTGTGTTCATGTGTAAATTGCATGAGCTTATTTCATCCATTAGATCAAAAGATCTGAAAACACACATTTATCCACCCATAGACTCTCCCCTTGAAGAAATCGGGATATAAGTGGTTAAAAGTGGACAAAATAGACTATTTAAACACAGGTGTAAACTGGAATGTGTCTCACTCGTCTACTTGTGATCCGATCGACAAAAACGCATCTTCCGCGGTCTTTCTAGTATCCCTGCATATGTCATGCAAAAGTTAAATAGCTTTACATGTTTATTATAATAATTGACTTTATGGATTAAAACGCCTTTATTCTTTTATAGTTTGAGACCTTTAGTTTATTTTTACACTTGTTGCAATGCTGTAAGTGTTTTGAGGATGTTTTTCCATCTGAGTTTGAGTACTCAGAGCACCACCGGGTTAGTTTTCATGTGTTTTGCATTAATTTGATGTTCTTGATGCAGGTGTGTTTGTGTGCTCTTCCCTGATTGGCTGTATTGTCTCTGCAGGCTGTGTGCTGTGGGGACCATGAGCACTGCTGCCCACAGGGCTACACCTGCAACCTCGAGTTTGGAACCTGCGTTAAACCGTCCAGCGTGCGCAGTGTTCCTCTGACACGATTGCAAACACACACCGACGCACATTTAGAAGAGGAGGTGTTGTGTGACGAATCGACGCGCTGCTCAAAGACACAGACCTGCTGTAGACTATCAGACTCCACATGGGCTTGCTGTCCATATAAAGAGGTATGAAATCCAATGATGTCTGATATTATTAGTGCTGCTTGCTAAAGGAAGCGTCACTATCAGTTACTTTTATATATTTTTGTTTACTGAAATGTTTATTTATCAATTTACTGTTTTTATTTGTATTTCAATGATTTTTAAAATTTTATGTTGACTGAAATTCCATTTATTTATTGTTATTTGTTAATTTTGCATTTATTTTGTTTGACATTTATTTGTTGTTTATTTATTTTACTGAGATTTGTTTTATTAATGTAATTTATTGTCTTTCCCGAATTTTATTTTTGTATTTATTTATTTATTTGAAAATGTATCTTTTTATTGTTTACTGCAATTTGTTTATTGTTGGTTTTATTTAATTATTTTTGTCTTTACTAAACCAAATTTGGTAAAGATAACAATAATTTAATAAAACAACTAAAAAAATGACAGTAAACAATAATAAAAAAATAAAAATAAAAATATATATATATATATATTAAAACTCAAATTAATACTGAAATAAAATTTGGGAAAGCAAATAAATTACTTTTCTCTTTTTTTATACAAATTTCAGTAAAAACAACAAATAACCAAATTAATAAATTAAATTATTTAATTATGTATTGTTTTCCAAAATTGATATGTTTATTTGTTTTTATTGGTTAATTTATTTATATTGTGGGGGTGGTTGAGGAGAGATTCCCTGATTTGATTGTAAAGCGCTTTGGGTGTAAAGTTGTACATATGAAAGCGCTATAAATACCTCATTCATATTTTAATCAGTTATTTATATACATATATAATTGCTAGTTTTTTGCATGTATTTGTTGTTTTTGATTATTATTTGTTTGTTTGAAATGTATTTGTTTTCATTCATTTGGTCATTTTTTTATTTGTTTACTGAAATTTGCATGCATGCATAAAGTAAAATCAGTACTACTGATAGCTATCTTCACTAAAGTATGCAAACATTTGACAGACGTTTCTCTCTCTTTTTGTAGGCAGTGTGCTGTGAAGACATGAAGCACTGTTGCCCTATTGGATACAAATGTGACTCGGAAGTGCAAAGTTGCACTAAAGCATCCACAGCCACGTGGTGGGATAATTCTCTTTAAGTGGAAAAAACATACACACACACACACACACTCTCAAGTACTCGCACATGTTGCATAAAGCATTGCTTTCTAAGATGCCCTCTTTAGACAAGGGACTATGCATCATGGTGTTTCTTTAATATTTAGTTTTTACCAGAATAAAAACATACCAAGTCTTATGCTTAAGCAGGATACACAGAGGATGCACTTTGATTTAAATCAATTTGTTAAGGGAAACTGACAACAAAACCAATGCACATTTTTATTATTTCACTTTCAAGCCTCAAGTTCTACACATTTCCCAGTTCCTTAAGATATCAGAGTGGCTATAGAAGTGATTTTACAAGACGTTAGAAATAATTAGTGGCATATAAGCCAAGTAAATGATAACTGAAGTCAATTGTGTGTTGTTTGGGGATGATTTAAATTGTATTGCTGATTACCACACAATCTAAGAACAGATATGATCGTGAGAAAAGTTACTGAGAATCTAAACTGAATGTATCGGCGCGGCAGTGAACTAAACCTAAAACTACAGTCCAATGCATCAGATCAACCACAAAAGAAACCTCAGTGATTTTAATCTGTAAAATGTGTTCCAGAATCATAACTGCAATTGGGCCGTGATAAGAGCGGGTGTCGCCAAGCATTTAATCCTATATTTTACTTCGAGGCTGTTACATGCTAGGATTAGCTTGCAAGGAGAATTATCAGCTTTTCCCAGTGTAGGTTTCATTTAAAATGTTCCAAGTTGTCTGTGTGGATTTTTTTTTTTTTTTAGTTTTACAAATGCTTGAAATTGTTTAATCAAATGCAAGTGTCATTCACAACATTCACTATAGCTAATTGTGATTGTTTTGGTCTTTTTTTTTTTACATTTACCGAAGGGTCAAATCAATTTGCTTACTGATTATACCTGTGATACAATGAGGTTGATTTGTTTTTTGAGATTGTTCTTTCTTTTCTCGCCGTTATTTGTTGCAGTGGATTTGATTTTGGTTAATTATACCAGAAAAAACACTGAAATTAAATACTTTTAAAATAGATTGCGTGTTGACTCATTCATGTCTCATCAGACTTGTTATGATAAACTCTGTCTTGTTTCCATGGTGCATGTTGGCAGATCCATCTCGGGAATGTGATTGAATTTTTACCGGTATTGGAATAGGCATGTAAATGCCTTTAACCAATCAGAGAGGCTGACACAGTTATTCCAAATAGCTGTTGCTTGATGGACTCATGTTTCACAGCTTGCGTTCTGCGTGTGTGTGTGTGAGGTCTCACTCAGACCGGCGTAAACACTGTTACCATTCAGTTGAAAACAATATTCATCGGTCAAGTGTGTTTGACGAAGGAAGAAAACTAAGTTTGCTGATTTCCAGAACCCTGTCCTGGCTGATTCTTCTGGTATGTTGACATTTTGTGTGTGTCACAGCTAGAGAACTTGCACAACACCTGACCGGAACAACTTTAGTATACTGGTGTGTAAGCTGAATTAAAGCAAGTGAGTTTGTAAAAATAGATCACCGCTAAATCAAAATGCATGTGCTGGACCATTCAAAAGTTTGGAGTTGGTAAGATATATTCCTTTAATGACTCATGCTCACCAAGGCTGCATTATTTAATTAAAAACATGTATTGTGATTGAAGTATTACAATTCAAAATAACTGTTTTTATTGTAGTATATTTTAAAATGTAATTTATTCATGTTATGCAAAGCTGAATTTCCAGCATCATTATTCCAGTCTTCTGTGTCACATGATCCTTCAGAAATCATTCTAATATGCATGACAAAAACATTTCTGATTGTTAAAAACAGTTCATATTTTTCATGCAATTTTTCTTTCAAGATTCTTTGATTTAATATAAACTTTAAATATACTAATATTTTTTAATGTGATCTTGCTTAAGTCTGAAAATAATTTAACTCATCCTAAACGTTTAAACAGTCGTGTCTCTTGTAATTTTAGTATTCTCCTGGTTATGTGTGTTAATTATGGAGCTGATATGTGTGAATGCTGTACGTAATGAAGGCATTCTGCGCATGTGTGATAATATTGAGGTATCGAATGAACTAAATCACTGGATGAAAGTTTGACTGTGCAGCAAACACTAATGGAAATAAGGAATTCAATGGAGATGGTAAAGAGACTGACATAAATTGCAAGAATGTTGATAAATGATCCGGTGTGAGAAAGTGTGAAAGGGAGAGACTGGGACAGCTGAAGGGAAGCGAGAGACTTCAAACGTGCCAAAATGTCAATGCTATTAATACACCTCAGCAACTGCTCTCCAATGAACACTCGCTCTGAGAGAGTGTTTGTATCAGGAAGTGTGAAGAAAGTGATGGTAAAAACTGCCCCAGGGCAGTTATCTTACTTTATCTTTTGCATTTTTTTTTTTTTAGTTGAGGCGACAGAGGAATGGCCATACCGAGCATGTCTCGCTCCAGCAAGCTTACAGAAGTGTCTACACTGCTTTATCTGGATGAAGGGACCTCGACGTCAGGCACAGAGTGTGGAGAGGAGTCTGATGTTCAGCCAAGAGCTTTAAAGGAGCCTCAGACAGTGTGTGAAGAAGACACTAGGATATCAGACATCATGCCGAAGGGTGAGAGAGGACTGTCACTTTAAAGGTCAATGGGTTCAAGAGCGGATGTCAACCATTTTTTAGACAGAACGGGATCTTATATTCTTAGAAATAAACTTTCTTCCAAGAACCATCAAGTAGCCTAGTGTTGTTGTACTCGAGTACCGGTCTTGTCTCGGTCTCGACCGCATTTGTAGCTACTCGTTGCCTCAGAGACTGAGGGTACATTTCCACAGACGACAACGTTGTCAAAACGACCCTCTTACACAGAGTTTCTTCCAGTGTTCTTGCAAATATACAGTACAAATAATTTGTAATTTAATTTTTAATTTTAAATAAAATATTATTTTCAGTGTTATTTTAGTATAATTTATGTACTATTTTAGTATTTAATAATAGTTAGAATTTTATTTGAAGTTTTATTAATTTACTCATGTACTTTTGTCATTTTATATTAGTTTTTAATTCTTGTAAGTATTTCTATTTCGCTTGAATATATTTTATTCCAATTTTAGTTGTATTCATTTTACTACTTAAACTTATTTAATTTCAGCAAGTTGTCGAAACAAAATTTCATTTAAGTTTTTCTTCTAAAATTTCAGAAGTTAGAAAATTCAGTAAATGAGAATGATTTAGTTTTTGTTTTTATGAGATGGTTCACTTTAGAGTAGGGCTGCATAACGATTAATCGCAACTAATCGTTTGCAGAATAAAAGTTTTTGTTTACATATATGTGTGTGTACTGTGTATAATAATTATGTGTATATAAATACACAAACATGCATGTATAAATTTAAGAAAAAAAATCTATTTATATATTAAGTATTTATAATTATATATAATATAAATTATATTTAAATATAAAAATGTATATAAACATGTAAATATTTTTTTTAATATATACATGCATGTGTGTGCATTTATAAATACATACGTATTTTACACAGTACACACACATATATGTAAACAAAAACTTTTATTCTGCAAACGATTAGTTGTGATTAATCGTTATGCAGCCCTACTTTAGAGGTTGACTTGGGTGGGAAGTTGTTTTTCATCATATGTTTTAAGTGATGTTTACATGCATTTACAGGAGAGGAATATCAAATGTCTAGCTTTACAAGTACAGAAGACGACAATATCCAGTCGTGCATCAGCAACAACAGGTTTGCACAATATGACGTCCAATTAAATTACGGGTTTATGGTTCCATTTATTGATTTAACTCGGATGTTTTCTGTGGTCATTCAAAGGTCAGATGACTCAAGTGAGAGAGAGGAGAAAGCTACATCCCGCTGCTTCAGGAAACGCCACAGGAAACACAGAACAGAGATTGAAGACATGAAGAAAAGAAGGGAAACATGTAGAAAAGGCAGAATGAGAAGAAATGATCCTGTCGATTGTGACCACGGGAGCTTCTCAACACCGGAGCGTTTATCCCAAACTCGGCAGATCTCTCAAACTCCAGATTTCCGTGTGTGGGAATGTCCTCAGGATGTAGGTGTTTCCCGTTTACGTCTTCACAGGCTGGAAGTTGACTCACCTTCAACCATTGAGTCTCTCAGCTCGATATCTGGCGGTGTTGAACCAAACTTTGACTCAAAGTTTGAGTTTATTTACGCTGAGAGCATCAAGGGATGCGACTCTTCTTGTTACACTACTCCAGTTGACTGTAATACTCCCAATACCCTTGTCAAAACTGATAAATGCAATGAGCAAGACCCTGTATCTGTCTGGAAATGCTTCGACGAAGACATGGATTGTGATTTGTACGTCTCGAGTAACGTGGCTGATTGCAGTATGGAAGCTACAGCAGGTTCTGGATACACTTTCAGGTTGAAAGCTGATCGGTTTGGGTCTTTCATAGATAATTTTGACTTTAATTCGACTTGTATTTACACGGACTGGGACAGGAGAGCCGACAGCACAGAAACCGACCACCGTTACAGTCTAATCGAGGTGGAGTGGGGTTCAGCTTCATCTAGATTGAGCTACAGCTCTGAGAGTTCATGCCACACCACAGACTGTAACACGGACATACAAACAAGCAGCTCAGATTCAGACAGCTGTGGTTTAGAGGGCCTTGGTGACATAAGATTCCCAGACGGATGCCCGGAAGTGTTTTTGCCAGGTTGTTTTGATGCTCTAGGTGCTTTTAAAGACATCTACAGCGACACCGAGAGCAATTCAGAGTCCATTTCAAGGTTTTGCTCTAAACTGGAAGCAGGTGAACTGTGGGGCGTTGTGACTCTAACGGACCGTTGGCATTTCTCTGAATTTTTCGGTAAAATGGTTAAAGAAGTAACACAGGAGAAAGACACAGAGAAAGTGAATGTAAACGAGGGGTTTCTGTTTCACCCTAAGCAGGTGTGTGACCAAAGACATAAACGCAGCTTCACAATAGACATGATACAAATGTGAATATTTATGTACAAAAAGTGTGCAAAATAATAACGTATTGCCTGATATTGGATATTTAATTGTCCATTCTCATTTAGATAACCATTCCCATATAAAACTCACTTGTAAATTATAATTTACAGATATTTTTTTAATATATTTCAAACTATACAAGAAATATATTTCTGTGCTGTCAAATCAATTTATCGCAATTAATCGCATCTAACAAAAAAGTTTATTTATATAATATATGTGTGTATATATGTATATACACACATATAAACACACACATATATAAACACAAACTTTTATGTTAGATAATTAATTGCAATAAATGTATTTGATTTTATATATATATATATATATACATTTACAGACAAATTTACTTGTTTATATATATATACAAACTTTTGTTAGATGCAATTAATCGATTTTACAGCCCTAATATATTGCTAATATACATTTTAAAATATATTTATATAAATATATTTTCAATAAGTTTTAGTTATATTTCCTCACATTTTGGGGCAATTTTTTATTTATTGTCAATCTAAATATATTTTTGTCCAAAATATATTGAAACAAAAAAACATTTTGCATTTACTCAGTGTATTTTAGGACTGGAATTTTTTTTTTGTAGTAAATTTTGTACATACAACATATATTTAGCAAATATTTGAAATATATATTTTAAAGAATTGTAATATCGGCCATTTATTGATTATCGGTTATAATGTGAATATTTTATTATTATTTCCTCCCACATTCTATGACCCAATTTTAGCAATTTTAAAACAATTCTGATCATTTTGGTAAATCAGATAAACTTTTTATTCATACAGTACATTTCATTAATTATATATTTCAATTACAACTCATACAGTTATTTACAGCAGTTTTCATGATGATCGTTATTTCTTAGTTCCTCCAGGTGAAAAACTCAGAATATCGAGAGGGTCGTGAATACTCACTTCTCCGCCACATTCAAAACGGGTCTTATGGAGACGTCTTCAGCATTCGGGACAAACAAACAGGATTCACATGTGCCGCCAAGAGGGTGAATATCATTCCTGCCTCATATTTTAAAATACAATCTTAAAGGTTCTTTATTAGCATTGATGGTTCCATGAAGAACCTTAAACATCCATAGAACCTTTGTTTACCACAAAAGATTGTTTTGAATTTTCCAAGAAAAATTGTTCTTTTTAGAACTGTTCACTGGAAGGTTCTTTTGGGAACCAAATATGTTTTTTCAATGGCATTTCTGTGAAAATCCCCTTTGGAACCTTTATTTTTAAGAGTTTAAGCCTAAATATCTCTGAACATTCTTGATTGCATGCTCTATTTTTGGACCGAGTTGTTTTTTAATTGCATGAACCATTTCCTGTGACACTCTGTGATTTGTTTCCTTACTGATCCAATGCATTGCTCTCTTGTGAAGATTCCCCTTTGTAGTTTTAGGTGGGAGGAAGTAGAAACATGGAGCAGGATGGAGTCTCCTCGTGTCCTCCAGCTGTATGGAGCCGTGAGAGAAGGACCCAATGTGATTCTCTTCATGGACCTGAAAAGAGGTGAGCACTTTAAACAGTGGAAGCCTCTAAAAAGCAAGTCAAGTCACATTTGAGACTCATAAATCTATATAAATGATCTATATAAATATAAATAAATGCAGGCTGAATTATCTCTCTCTCTCTCTCTCTCTCTCTCTCTCTCTAGGTTCTTTAGCTCAGCTGCTGAGAGTGAGGGGTCGTCTCTCTGAAGAACTGGCTCTGTATTATCATGCTCAGGTTCTGCAGGCTCTCGAACACCTGCACAGCAGACGCGTCGTACACCTTGATGTGAAAGGTTTGTGTCATGTTTATGGATTTTCAGTAAAAAGAAATCACAGATTGGTGCTCTGATTCATTCATGTTTGTAGTTGACAACGTGTTGCTGTCTGAGGATGGCAGACGGTGTTTTCTGTGTGATTTCGGGCTCTCTGAAACACTCAATCAGGGCGGATACAGCATGAAAACCTTCAGAGGTGACTACACACACACACACACACACACACACACACACACACACGTGCATGCATCCATGCCTACTGATAAAGAATAATAGATACAGTGTGTTTGGTGTGTGCAGGAAACATCTTGCGTGGCACTGAGTCTCACATGCCTCCAGAGGTGGCGAGGGGCGACCCTCGCTCTGCTAAAGCTGACGTCTGGAGCAGCTGCTGTATGTTACTGCACATGCTCAGTGGACATCAGCCCTGGACACGATACCATCCGCATCCACTCTATCTGAAGGTGAAGTGAGCATGCAGTGTGTGTGTGTGTGTGTGTGTGTGTGTGTGTGTGTGCAAATGCATTTTCTACATTTTAGAATAATAGTACAGTCAACAAAACAAAAACATAACATATTTACTTATTATTTACATACATATTATTTATTAACATTATATTAACACGTGAAAATATGCATATATATATATAAAATATATTTTATGTGTATATATATATATGTATATATAAAATACATTTTATGTATATATATATTTACACAAAGGCACAAACCTAATTTCACACATTTAAGCATAAGATTTGGATCCAAATATGTATAAGGTTAAAAACAAACAAATATTTGAACTAAAATTCTGTCCAAATTTGTATATATATTGTATGTACAGGTATATATTTTCAGATATTTTTATGTTATATTTAAAACTAACATATTTAAAAATATGTTTACAAATATATATTTTGGCACGAAAACAAATTTCAATTTGAAAAATACAACATATATTTAGCATTTATGTGAAATATATTTTGGCCAAAAATATATATAAAAAATGTAATGTATTTAATTAAATAAATAAAAATCTGTTATTTATTTAATGTATTTAATAAAAAAATCTGTTATTTATTTATTTGACTATTGATTGTATTCATAACATAACAATTTTATTATCAGTGTATTCACAGTTTTAACCAAATTTCTAATTCACACATTCAAGCATAAGATTTAGATATTTTTATGATTGTGATAAACATAAATTCAGTCAAAACTCAAATTGACTAGTGCAATATATACATGAGTAATGTCTGTGTAACTGTATTGAAATGCGCTATGATCATCAGATCGTCAGTGAGCCGCCTCCTTTATGTGAGATTCCACCTGACTGTGACCCCCTGACCTGTGATGTCATCAGAGGGGGACTGGTCAAGGAGCCGGGAGAGAGACACTCCGCATCCCAACTGCTGCACAAAACTGTTAAAGCACTCAGAACAGGTTCATAATGTTTTATGGTGATGAAATATGTATAATATAAATATGTCATGTCAACCTACTAACGTGCACTACTGTTCAAAATATTGGGGTTGGTAAGATTTTTTAAATGTTTATGAAAGAAGTCTCTTCTGTTCACCAAGGCTGCATTTATTTGATGAAAAATACAGTAATAACAATAATACTGTGGATATTATTTCAATTTAAAATAACTTTTTTATTTGAATATACCTTATGTAATTTATTCCTGTGATCAAAGCTGAATTTTCAGCATCATTTCTCCAGTCTTCAGTGTCACATGATCCTTCAGAAATCATTCTAATATCCTGATTTAGTACTAAAGAAACATTTCTTATTATCAATGTTGAAAACAGTTATTCTTATAAATATACTTAATATTTTTGAGGAAACTGTGATTTTTTGTTTTTGTTTGCAGGATTATTTTATGAATAGAAAGTTCAAAAGAACAGGACTAATTTGATATAGAGATCATTTGTAACATTATAAATGTCTTTACTGTCACTTTTGATCAATTTAATGTGTCCTTGCTGAATAAAAGTATTAATTTATTACCATCTTACCAACACCAAACTTAGAGAACAGTAGCACATTAAGCCCTTTATTTTCTGCACGTTTAGTATGTGGGATCTCTGGGCCTGGAGCATCAGCCGAACAACATTCAGCCCCCCCATTCGAAGACTGTCTGAATGCCAGCTTGCACGAGTCTTCTGTCCCATCCATCCCGAAAACTCCTGAATCAACCATGACAACAAGGCCTCCTAGCTTCCCAGAAGACCTCTCAGCACCCACAATCCACTGGGTGAGCACATGGAGACAGACGGCACAAAACGAGGATGATTCTGACTCGGAGGACAGCCGGTGGGATGAGGATGCAGAAATAAAAAAACTAACAAGAGACGAGACGAGCAGCTGGATGGACAGATACTGGGGGGAGGGGGAAAATAATGAGGAACAAAACTATTCAGACAGAGAAGTTGAGTCTGATGAAGAGATTTGTGATAAAGATGCATCACAGATCAACGGAAATCTGACAGAGAATCAAGCAGATCCTGAAGAAAGCAAAACTGATCATTTCATGGAAAAGAGAGCTGTAATTGGAGGATGTGGAGAATATGACAGAAGTCTTTTAGAGGAATCGGAGAGCTGGGATGGAGAGGTCCGAAGCTTTGTGGATGATGAAGAGGTGGAGAGTGATTTGGAGAGTCTTCGAGATCTAGGAAGCGATTGGGCACAAGAGTGGGAACCGCTTCTACAGCTCCAGACACTTTATCGGCCGAAAGAAGCTCAACTGCTTAGCGAAGACAGCTACTCCGAGTCTGAAGAAGAGTCGGTCATGCTGAGGAAGAGTGGTGAGTGCTGGTTGTGTGTGAGCTTGATTCGATTCATTGTTTCCATACATACTTTTATGGAGTCAATTCTATACTATTATAAAACTTTTGTTTCAGTTGTTCGCCTTTCAAAGGGACAGTTCACACAAAAATGACATTTCTGTCATCCTTTACTCACCCTCATGTTTATCAAAACCTGTATGAGTTTCTTATTTGGAACAAAAAAGAGGTTTAAAGCTGCTTTTCTTAGCTGTACAATGAAAGTGAATATGAACAGGGGCTGTCAAGCTCCAAAAATGATCAAATGTAGTAGTGCAAATGACTTTTGCACTACAGGTGAAACTCGAAAAACTAGAACATGGTGCAAAAGTTCATTATTTCAGTAATTCTACTTAAAAGGTGAAACTAATATATAGACTCATTACATGCAAAGTGAGATATTTCAAGCCTTTATTTGTTATAATTTTGATGATTATGGCTTACAGCTTTCTCTCAGCAACAAAATTTGAATATTGTGAAAAGGTTTTCATAAGCTGTAAGCCATAATCATCAAAATTATAACAAATAATGGCTTGAAATATCTCACTTTGCATGTAATGAGTCTATATAATATATTAGTTTCACCTTTTAAGTTGAATTACTGAAATAAATGAACTTTTGCACCATATTCTAATTTTTCGAGTTTCACATGTACATTTTAAAAGCCCATTCACAGGTCAATCAACTGTAATGATAAAGATACAGTATTAAAAATCTTTCTAAATGTAAAAGAATTGAGTACACACCACAACTATAACAATAACAACATGGAACGATATCGTTGGAATCACTTTCAGAACGATTTTACAGCTGATGAAGATAAAAACATTGACAGCCAATCAGAATCCATCCTGCTTTCAAGCGCTTGAGCATTTAAAGCTGCTGCGCACTCTAAGAATTAACAGAAAAGTTATCGTTATATAGCTATCTTTATAGTTAACGTTCTTGGTTTGAAAGTCGCAATGAAACAAAAGTAGTGAGTGTCAGATCTTTAATTCCGTATTATGAGTGAAATGGATTATTGAAAAAGAGAAAAATTGCAGGACGGGTCTTGGTTCTTTGCATTAGTTGTTGATTAGATTTTGAGATATGTGTGTGTCACTCAAAATGAATGCAAGCTTGTGGTCAATTGTGGAGGGGTTTAAGCAGACTAAATGATTGTGATTGAAAAATAAAATTAAAATTTCCAGGTCATGCAATAAGTTTCTAGCCGTTTCTTTGTTATTGTTTTTGATATTTACTAGTCATTTCTGAGTAAAAAATTATTGTTTTTTCAGTATACCAATATGATTTTAAGGATAAGGAGAAGAGTAGGTTTGGGGTTAGTTCCTTGAATAGGTTCTTTCTTTTCATCTGATTCCCAAGATTTTGCTTGTGTTTTACATACACCTTTGCAGTGTATCTGTGTCTCAAACACAGTGCATCAAACAACATGTAGCACAAATGTTCTGATTCAAAGTGAATCTCAAGCACTTTCTATGCAATGTTGATGAGTTCTCTTTTGTTCTCCACAGAACAAAAAAGCCCAAGTTTACCTGATTCTCATGGACTGCAACCTCTCATCTGCACCAGCCACTGTGACTCTGAGCAAGATCTTAGTGAGGAGGTAAACGTTGCAGACATAATAATGTGTTTCATGAAGGTTACAGTGCCAGAACATCAAATGAACCCCATGTTCTTGCTTTAAAGGACTCTGATGATTTTAGCTCAGGGGTTTTCTCCTCCTGCAGCACCGCAGATTATCAAAGCTTCAATGTGGATTGGTCGGTGTCAACCGATCAGACGCCTTCTTGCTTCTTTGAAGGTAAGATTCATCAGTATAGTGCATTTTTAGGTACTTGTGTATGTCATGTTAGTGTGTATTGATTTGTGCGTGTGCAGGTCTTGGCGTGGATATATGGGTGGAAGACGTAAATGGAGAAAGTTTAAAGATCAGAGAGAGGCCACAAGTGAAAATCGGACACATTGCTGTGGGCATCAGTGAGCAGGTAAGATTGTGGTGTAATGTATGTATTTAAGATTCTATCACAAGTTGTCTTTTTGTAATATTTATCATGTTTTTATGAGCAATTTGTTTTTGTTTATTGATCAAACTGAGCATTAATCTGCATTTATCTTTGTCACAGATATCTCTGAGGACCTTTAGTTTGGCCACCCTGGATGGGCGGCTGGTGTCTCAGGACACAGAAGTGTGTGTATCGGGCATGTGGCTGCAGTGTGTCCCTGCTCCTGACGGCAGTCCCAGCTGGGATTGGAGGGTCAGAGATGGAAAATTAGAGATGCAAGAATATGATGAACATTCAGACACCTGCTCAACATTGGCACTCTAGCTAAAGTGACCACTACAAACAAACAAACAGAACTGGACTGGACTTGTATACATCTCATTCTTTTCATTTGTAGCATTATGATGCTGACTTTATTTGTCACTCGTGCATTTGTGTATTAACTTGTGTTGGGTTGAATTCAATCCTAGTGTGTCACATGATACAATTATTTTGGCACAACTGTACAGGTACATTGTAAATTTGTTTTATGTATAGTTATTGTTATGAAGACTTAACTATGTTATAGAGAATATTAAAATATACACAAACACACCGTTTAAGAAAATACTCAATACCTTTATATAAAATACATATATTTTGTGCATGAAAATAAACGCTATTGTAGTGCTATGAAATGTAAACTAAGGCGTGTACACTCACTACAATAGATCGGAAGTTCTTACTTCCTCATTTCCCAAATCCAACCGGATCTGTCGGTCCTTCTGATTGGCGCCCACTTCTAGAAGGCGGGACTCTGCATTGTTCTCATTACCTGATTGGACCGTTTTATGTGGTGGGCGGGACCTGTCTAGCCGGTGCGTTGAGTTGCAACATACGCCATTTTGCATTGATAGCGGTGCGCTACAGCAGTGGAGATATAAAGCTCGAGAAGCCCCGGTTTAGAGGTGATTTTTTTCCGCTGTCTTCATGATAAACATGTTCATTTATTAACGATTACGTTAAGCTAATTAGTCATTTATTAATCCGTTTTCAAATGATTAAATTTGTCATTTGAAGTACCAGCTGCTTGCTCTTATCTTGTATGTAG
Organism: Phoxinus phoxinus; assembly: GCF_949152265.1. Lineage (NCBI taxonomy): Eukaryota > Metazoa > Chordata > Actinopteri > Cypriniformes > Leuciscidae > Phoxinus > Phoxinus phoxinus. The sequence continues at coordinate 4,094,811 of NC_136899.1, read as the reverse complement.
CTAGTCGGCTAATCTGCTAAAGATGATTGGTCCATAAAATCATTTTGAGAAAAACACGCCTCAAATATTATGTATTATAACTTAAAACTGTCTATAAAATCATCTTTAAATTGTTCGTGGTTAACAGTGTTGACGAAGCTAGCTAAACTGCTATTATAACAGGGCTTGTCGCAATTAGAATGCATTTTAAATATGATTAAATTAATCTTAGTTTTAAGCCTTAAAGTAATTGAATAAACCTTAGGATTAAATATGTACGCATTGACAGTCTGCCACAACCTGTGTTTGTTCATTTTATTAGGCATTTATTCACAAAATGTGCTTTATATTTTATAATAAACAGCCTTTTAAATGACAGGCATATTTTAAGTGTTATTGTGAATAATTAACATTGCTTTGAAGAGTAGTGTCCAAGATATATGATGTTTGTCTTTGTATACTTTGATTCATTAAAAAATAAAAATCTGTTGTATATTATCAGGCAAGATTTTTTATCCTGCGAACTTTTATGAAAATGTATGACTTTGTTTGTATATCATAAGACCTTGCATCATAAACATTACATGGTGTTGCTTTAAAATGGTGCTTTTGAATTAAAGTCGAAGCATTGAAATGCATATAGTTCATGTATCTTGTGTGATGTATAATTAAAAAATGTTTATCTTAATTTTGCAGTGTAAAGTATGGGGAATGTCTTTGCAAACCTGTTTAAGGGTTTATTCGGGAAGAAGGAGATGAGAATCCTCATGGTTGGTCTTGATGCCGCCGGTAAAACCACCATCCTGTACAAACTCAAGCTGGGAGAAATAGTTACCACCATTCCCACTATCGGTACGGCTGAAGACGTCATCTGTTTTTACATCTGTTATTTGTTTTTGGCAGTGTTTGATGTCCTGATTTCTCACATTTTTCTCACAGTTTGACCTTGACTTGTGCATCATGTTGCACAAAACTCTTTTGTTCCCATCTCAACGTTGCTACTTTCACTCACACTATCTGCTGTGTTTTCCTGAATGCGTGTTGAATTTGTGTGTGTAATGCCCAAGCTTTATAGTTATTTATTTATTTTCCATCTTTTCTCCTGCAGGTTTTAATGTAGAAACGGTAGAGTATAAGAATATCAGTTTCACGGTTTGGGATGTTGGTGGCCAAGATAAAATCAGGCCACTTTGGAGGCACTACTTCCAGAACACTCAAGGTATGAGAGCTAAAAACAATCAAAATGATTGTATTTTGCTGTAAAAATGGACAGACGCAAATTTGCCTGAGAATTTACAATGTTATAAAATCATGTTCAACAATTCTTATTGTAATAATTTTCCTGATATTCCTGTTGGCAGGTCTGATCTTCGTAGTTGATAGTAATGACAGGGAACGAGTTAATGAAGCCAGGGAGGAGTTGACAAGAATGTTAGCTGAAGACGAGTTGCGTGAGGCCGTTCTTCTCGTTTTTGCAAACAAACAGGTGAGCATCACTTATGGGCAGTATTGCCCATCTCTCCAGGGCTCTTTGAAACAATATTACATGCAAATAATAAAAGCAACTAACCATATTGTCATGCATAGTCATGATGCTGAGATGCATTGACTTGTCTGCTTTAAAAAGTGAAGAAAATGCTACCCTTTTTGTTATTGGCAATCAAACGCTACAGTATTTTGGCACAAATTCAACTGGTCAAATTCAGATGCTTGTCAGTTTGGACCGATGCCAACATGGACAGGTTGCATGATATTCTCATCTTAAAAAATGACATGTATATAAATACAATCTAAACTACATTAAAAACAGGTTAACCCCCAGAGACCCAGCGTACATATGTATAACGCAATTAAATATAGTAGCAAATTAAACAATACCGAACTTAAACTAAATATGGGTAAAAAAAAACAAAATAAAAAACATCAGTAGCTGATGCAATTCTTAACACTTTTGGAACAAATTTATCGGTTTACAAAGTAAGTATTTGACAACTAATATGTTTTTATTTCTATACATCTAGTGATCTAGTTTCATATGTATATATGACATTTTAAACATATAAGTTTGAGACCATTTTGGGCAGTGCAATAGGGGTGACACTTTTTTTTTATATGGTTTTCAGTAAATGACAAAAAATTATTCATATTTTGTCAGGTGTTTTCTGAGCCTTTTCATCATCATTGGTGTCTCATCGATATAACGTTTTTTATTTATTAAGATATATAAAGATTATTACATTATATTTAGAATATGCTTTGATGTGCATATTTTTTTAAACAGTATTTATATTTTCCATGACTGTATCCTTACTGGTGGCCAAAAGTGATGTCCGGAGGGCATACTACAATTTCTACAATTTCGATCAAAATACGAAATCAATTTTTTATATATTTTAGTAACACTTTGCAAAAGGTTCCATTCAGTTAATGTGTTAACTAGCAATGAGTAATATTTTGTTCCAGTACTTATTAATCTTTGTTAACATTAATGAATAAAAATTCTTCATTAACTAGGCTAATGTTAACAGATATGACTTTTGATTTTTTAATTGTTTACAGAATGTTGAGATTAACCGAGATTAATAAATGCTTTAGAAATATTTTTCATTGTTAGTTCATGTTAACTGATGTAGTTACCTCAGTTATTAATATTTTGTTGGTTCTCTCTTGTTTTTGCATGTTCATAATTTCTTTGTACGATAGTTTGGCCAAAAATTATTTTGGCACAATTTGGCATATTTAATTGTGTTATCACAAAAAAACAATTGACTCCAAGCACAAATATACATAATGCTTACAAAATCTTTAACACATTTTTTTTATAATATTTAAATAAAGGATGATTATTTTCAAATACATTTGTGCGCTGAATTGTGGATACTTGGTGTTAAAAAAAAAAAAAAGGAAAAAAGATTGCATTTTGCGACCCTAAATGCCCAGCATGGCAATCTGGCAACGTTTGTCAAAATTATACCCTAATGCAAACAAAATGGCTTCCTAAAGACTCATCATGAAAAAAAAAATCATCATGAATATTAATGCTTGGGGGTTTGAGGTTTAAATAAATAAATAAAAGTATCAAAAAATATGGGGTTGCTTTTCACAGTCTTGTGAAAATATGTCCCACTACATAGATCAAATAGGTTGTGAAAGCCATTTCATGCTGATTTGACATGATTGATGCGTCTGTTGTGTGGTGGGCTTTGAATCTCTGATTGGATTTGTCTCCTCTCCCTCACAGGACCTTCCCAATGCCATGAACGCAGCTGAGATCACAGATAAACTGGGCCTTCACGCCCTCCGTCATCGTAACTGGTACATCCAGGCCACCTGCGCCACCAGTGGAGACGGGCTCTACGAGGGGCTGGACTGGCTCTCCAATCAGTTGAAGAATCAGAAATGAGCTAGTCTACAGCCTCCAAATCTGTGTGTGTGTGTGTTTGTTGTTGTGTGAATGGGTGTGTGTATGTATGAGAGAGCGAGACACACACAGCTACAGTACTGACCCAGACTTTGACTGAACTCAGTATCCCATGTCCTCCCTCTCATTTGTTTAGGTTTGGGCATTGCTGATTCAGACTGTGTGTGTGTGTGTGTGTATGTGCATAGTGAAGCGTCTATCTTTAGTATGCACGTTAGCAAGAATGTATCGTTTCATGTGTGTATGAAGGCTTTTCTGTCTGTTTGCTTGGTTTGGGAATGACCCCTGGCGTGCCTTTTATACACACACATCTCCTCTTCTCGTTTCTCCTCACAAACTGTAATACGACTCTTGTTGTTTTTGCTCCATACTGCACCACGCGTGGTTTTCACATGGCGAAGAAAGAACCAAGGGTTTCGGTAATGAACGTTCACTGCGATAACCAGATAACCTCTCCTGCGCCAGTATTACAGGCCTGCTGATATACAACATGTACACTTTAGACATAGAGCTTTAAATTGAGATTAAAAACCTGCCCTGTATCTTTAGGAAAAAAATGCATTGTAACCTGTATCAGGTGAGGATCGATTCGCTCAGATTCCCTCCACCACCGTCCTTGATCGTTCTTTTTTAGTCATTTGAAAATCAGGCTGTTTTATTTTCGGCTCTTCAGGTCCATGTTTTAATTTGTGAACGTGTCCGAATGTGGGTAGTGGAGTTGTGGGCAGATCTCTGGTTTCCTACTGTACACTACCTGTTTCCAGCCGCCACTCAAACCCCGAGCACAATCACAGACTGCTGAACATTCCCCCTACCACCAAATTGTTGGATTTGATTTGAATTAAAAAAACATCATATATTATATGCTTCGTTATGTTTATTACGTGCTTCCTGGTGACTCTTGTGTGGTGTGAAGACGTCAGGTTTCAGACTGAAGTTTAGTATCCCGTGTCTTGAGTTGATCAAGTGAAATTGAGTTTTGTAGGTCAGAGGTTTCTTCTAAATCTAGGGTCTACAATAATGATGTCCACCGATTTGTTTGATCTTTTATAAGCTAACTACAGACAAAGCTAGAGTTTAGCTAAACATTCATTGTAATGATTATTTGAATAGCTTTGCAGCATTGTAACAAGGTACATAACCTTTCAGAAGTTTGGGGTCAGTAAGACATTTTTTTTTTAATCAAAAATAACAGTAAAGAAATTATTAGTCGGTAAGATTTATGTTTTTGAAAGAAGTGTCTTATGCCCACTATGAAATATTATTACAATTTAAAATAACAGTTTTCTATTTGAATTTATTATTTATATTTTAAAATGTAATTTATTCCTGTGACCAAAGCTGAACTTTCAGCATCATTACTCCAGTCTTCAGTGTCACATGATCCTTCAGAACTCATTCTGATATGCTGATTTCATTTCTAATTATTATTAATGTTAAAAATAGTTATTGAAAAATGTACCATGGTTTTCACCAAAATACTTAATGGTATTGGCATTAGCCACAAACATTAAATGGCTAGGCAGAATTTGAGACATTTTTATATTGTTTAATTTGGATCCCATATTAAATTAATAGTTACAATAGCTGGTAAAATATGGTTACCATGGTACATTTTTCTAAGGATTTTTTTTAAATAACAGATTTGTTGTCGTTGTGTAAACTGAATTATTTTTATGACATGATATATTTAGAAAGAGCTCATGATATACAGCTGCCCATGAGAAAGGTAAGAATTTATTTATGATAAAACAGGTTTTGCACTGTATTGTTATTTTGAAATTTATATAATATTTTCTTAATGACAGGTTAAAAACTAATCTATCCAGGTATATAAATATTTTGTTGACTACAAATATTAATGTTTACTACAATTCATATTCTGCATAAAAAATATTTTGGAATGGAATTGTAATGAGTCATTTTTTTCTCATAAATTTTTTCCTCATTTTTGAATTTGAAATGATTGCTCCGTGATTCAACTTATGACATGGCCAAGGTGTGTCACTAAGCACGTTTATGGCTTTATGTTAGAGATGTTTTCTTCTAATTTCCGTAGATGACAGACATAATTCAATATAATTATTATTAATTTGCCAAAAGGACAACTTTTAAGGGATAGGCTAGTTCACTCAAAATGATAATTCTCTAATAATTGAAACACCCTCATGTCGTTCCAAACATGTATGACTTTATTTTGTGGAACACAGAAGATATTTTAAAGAATATTTAATTTTGTCCATACAATAAAGCTAATTTTGTTACTCGCGCGCTGTGTGGAAAGTTTTGTGTGTGCGCGTGCCCATAAAGCTAAACTAAACTGAGCTCTTTCATGTCTTCTTGCACGTGAGCGGACAAATTCAAATTCACACAAAATAATGTAAAGAAAAAAAGTGTGTATCCTACTAAACATATAGCCTAGCTAGGTTGTGTATAAGTGAACGTAAAATATAAACGAAATGTGTGTCAGTATGTCTATTCTGTGCATTCGTTCTTAAAGTGACGGTAGCCATTTTGCTACTGTCTGTGTTTTTAATGTTAATCAAACAAAAAAGGACAAAGAAAAAGAAAGAATGTTGGTAAACAAAGATAGTTGATGGAGCCATTGATTTACCTAGGAGAAAAAAATACTATGGAAGTCAATGAAGCGGTCTGTGGTTACCAACATTCTTCAAAATGTCTTCTTTTGTGTTCAACAGAAGAAACTCATACAGGTTTGGAACAACATAATAAGGGAATAAATATCGAAAGACTTTTAATTTTTGGGTGAATTATCCCTTTAAGTCACTGGCCATTGGCAGGTGTGGCAAAAAGTTAGTATAGGCCCTGTATCAGGTTTGGATTGACACGAAGGTGAGTAAATGAATGATGACAGAATGATCATTTTCGGTGAACTCTCTCTTTAAAAAAAATAATAATCTAAAAGGAAATGACAAAAATCAAGTTGAAGCACCCAGTTTGCGTAAGTAGAAGGACCAGCATGACCTCATCACCAACCTGTCTGTTAGGTGTGTGTAGGCATGAACTTTACCTGCCCTTCCTGCAGCTGTGTGTGTGTGTGTGTGTTCGTGAGCTCCGCCCACGTGTGAGGTGTTTTCTGTTTTCACACGAAACTCGACGGGAGTAAAGACGATGTTACTCATGCCGGCTGGACTGCATGAGAAACTCTACAAACACTACAACTTCAGCTTGTGTCGCCGTGAACTGATACCAGAGTTCAATAACAACAACAAGTGGACAGTGTACATGTAGGTGAGCCTTTTACACTTGTATTATTACACTGTTTTGCATTACACTTATGGCTCTGCATGTCAACATCTCATAACAGAAACCAAACTGTTAACCGTTCAAGTCTCCGATTCATGATCTAAATTGTGACCCTGAGCTGTTCATAAATACATGTCCTAATTGTATATTCAAAGGTTAGTGAGAATAATTATGTTTTGCTTGAGTTCTGATTACACAACTGCTATAATACGCTTCAACGGTAGGCTACTTTATAAACCATGTCAATGAATGACTGGGTTAATTCAATAAAAATAATTTCAATGTCAAATTGTGGTCCAATTTACGTAATTCATGGTACTTTAGGATGCATGGTAATACCATGGTACTTTTTAGTTAGTACGAATACCATAAATGTTGACAAATACTACTGTTTTTAGGTCTACATTTAGAACAGTGAAAAGAATGGAGAAGACATAAAACATAAACATTGCTAATGAAAATTGGCAATTACTAAAGATACAGTGTGTGCAAGCTTGTTCGTGTGGGTTTTATTACGTAATATAGTGATAATTGGTCTTTAAAAAATAAGTTTAGTGACTTTAATAGCCTAATATTAATGATAATGTTAAATAATATCCAATATGACATATATTAGTGGCCAAAAGAGATGTCTAGAGAGGATTTGTTTTAAAGTTTGATTAAACCATCAAAATATGAGGGAAATATTTTATATTTTTTAAATATAAGGGAAGAACAAAACACTTGGTTAAGGTATTTATCTGACGTGTTTTTGGCATAAAAGGGGTAAACTAGGCTATAGCTTCAGGTTTTATTACATTGTTTACAACATAATTAGTTTCGTAGGTTCTCTCTTGTTCTTAATTTCTTTGTTTGACAACCTGGATCAAAATTATGCATTATAGCAAAATAAAACATTGACTCCAAACATAACTATGCAATATGCTTACAAAATCTTTAACACATTTTTCATAATTTGAATAAATGGTAAATATGTCAATTCTCTCTTTGGCCATTACCGTAAATTAAAAAGAGAGAGAAAAAAAGTTGTGTAAAACTGCTCTAGAATATTGAGTATTATTTGTTTCATGGATGTTACACTGAATAACTGAATTGAGTAGTAATTTAATTTTGTTTACTTTTTTTGATGAAAACCAGTTGTTCTCATCCTTTGTCGAGCAATGCTACATTAAACGATATTATAGTCCTGCTATCGGCTATATTATACTTATAGCGTACGTCGTAGCGACAGGTGTGTGTGACTGCTTGCACTTGCTTTCACTTCTCCAACCTGTTGTTTGTGTGCCACATTGACTTTGTTCAACATGCAACCTCTCTGAACTGCTAGTCTCCTGGTTTCTGAGTCACGTTTAGGAGAAATCCACAAATCCTCGTTTCTCTTTGAACATGAAAATGGGGTCTGTGTGGTTTCCCACCTTTGTTTTTTGACGTAAGTAGAGCCTTCAGCTTTGTTCATGGACAATTGAGCCTTATTTGCCCGAGAATGACATCACCCTTTTAATTTGACAGGTGCAAGATAGTGTTCGAGTGTGTTAGATACAGAAAATACAGGAATTGTGTGTGATTTCTTTGTGTAGTTGCATGAATTACATGAACGCGTGATCGATCGGTTGATTTGCTTTTTTTACGTCAGAGCACTTTGCCCTGCTGAGATGTGTGTTGACAAGCATTTGTTTATTATGGTGTGTGTGTGTGTGTGTGTGTGTGTGTGTGTGTGTGTGTGTGTGTTTGCTGGTTTAAGAGGTGAATGGTTGAGTTTCAGTGCCAGATTCCTGGTTCACAAGTTCTTGTGTGATCAGACACAGTCAACAATTCTGTCTCCTTTAGCAACAGCCAGTGAAAGATTAATAAGAAACAATTGTGAAAGGTGTAACTTAAACACTCGCTTACACATCATTGACACGTCATTGTTCTCTCGGTGTTATTGGCTGAAAATCAGGTTCTGCCGTGTTGAGTAAAGATCTATTTTTGGGAAGGGAGATTAACTTAGTACGGTACTTAGGAAAAAATGTTTTTTTGTTCAAAGAAGGTTTGTTTTTGTACAAAAAATGTTCAAAACGAGTCTTGCAGCACGTGTTTGGTGTAAAGTGGCAGTAGTACAGAAATCAGTGTTTGTGTTTGTGGTGTGTCTCTCTGCAGTGATGGAGAAAGACTGTAGCACATTAGAGGACGAGTTTCTTCAGAAAATCAGTGATTCAGTGTCTGTCAAATGTCCTCCATCCTCCCCAAACCTTCAGATGTCAACACCTCGATCGATCCCTCTGGCCATGACAAACACCCACAGGTAACTTGTGGCACTTGGTGTTGATTGTATTGGTTGAAAATGTTCTTAAAAATACAAACTGACCTACAATAGTACAAATAAATAAACACCAATGATGTAATTCTTATTTTTATAAATAATTTTATTTAATTGAATATAAATTACTTTAATAATTAATTTTATTAAATACTATTTAAATAAATTCACATTTTTGCCAACCATAGCAAGTTTATAAACCGCTCCAAGTTTAATTTAAAGTTTAGATTGTGTCTAATTTATTAGTACATATTACTGGTCTTATTGTGATTTCTTTTTGTATTAAAAAAAAAATTGTTTGTTTTTTCTTTTCTTTTCTTTTCTCTTAAACTTGCAATAGTTTATAAGCAGTTCCAAGTCAACATAAAATCAATATTGACATATTTACTTGAGTATGTGTACACATTGCTGGTTTTGTTTTTTATTTTATTACTGTAGAAATAGTGTCTAAAAGTACGGTAAACTGTTTTATTTTTTATTTAAATTTTTACATCAATTATTATTTCATTTAGTATAAATTACTTTATTATATAATTATATAATATAATATAATATAAACTATAGTAAATTTTTATAAGCAGTTCCAAGTTGAATTTAATGTCAACATGGAATCAAGATTGACAACTTACTTTTACTAAACATTCCTGGTCTTATTGTGAATATTTGTTATTATGTTATGTTATGTTATGTTATTTTATAACTAGCAATAGTGTCTAAACAGTTTCAAACAGTTCCAAGTATCTTTTAAAGATGTCATTTTGTTGATTTAATTAGTTTTTACACAAATCATTTCATTTCATATATATATATTTTTTTTTACTTTTGTAATAGCTCATAAGCATTCCAAGATAAAGTGAAAGTCATCATGAAAGCAAGATTGACCCAGTTTACTTTATTTGTACACCTTGCTTGCTTTTAATGACTTGACTTTTTTTTAATGAAAAAAAAAAACTTAAACCTTTTTTGGTGGTACTGTATATATGTCATGTGATCACGGAAATAAAATGTGTTGACATGTCCGTGATGCTTTCTAATTATGTGCATCTTGTGATTCTAGTTTTCCATCAAAAGAAGAATTTCGAGCTTCATCTGCACCTTTGATTCCCAATCCGTTTCCGGAGCTGTGCAGTCCGAAGCATTCCCCGGTGCTGAGCGGATCTCTCGGCTCTAAAAGCCTCACATATGTAAGCATGGGTGAATGCTTTAATCGGTGACACCTGTGGGAGGAATTATATTAGATGACAGTTGTTATGACACGCCATTTTTCTGGAGAAAAAACAACGTGCATGTCCACGAACGCATAACTGTTCGTTGAGCCTTCTCAAGAAAAACTCACTTTCTTTGGAACTCAAAAAAGGGAATGAGCTTAAACAAATTGACACATGAAATGTCAGATGCATTTGTTTGCATCTGACAGATTAATGATGAGCTTCTTGTGTGTGTGTGTATCCATAGGTGATTCGGATTTTCGGGGACGACAAACACAGCCGTTCGATCTTGGTGTCGTCTGGAGTGACAGCACATGCTGTTTGTCGGATGTTAGCGCAGAGCATCCACTGTATGGACGAGGAGAGCTGGGCCCTCATTGAACATCACTCGGCTTTGGGCCTGGGTAAGATATGAGGACGGTACTAAACAACAATGCAATTACCGATACACTTGCACTACTCTCCTGTGATCTCCCATAATTGAACTTAACGCAAATACTTTCATAATGCAATGTAAAAGGGCATAATTCACCTAGAAAGGTTTGAATTGTAAAACAGTGGGATGCTGCTTTGCATGCACTCTGTTGTTTACATTCACTTGATTTTTCACTGCAAAATAAATGACCTTCTAGTGTTTTAGATTTTGTTCATTGCACATTCATGACTCATTGTTTGGACAAAATCCACTAAATGCCTTCTCAAATGCCAGCTTGTTTCTAAAATAAAAAACTGACATGTGTAATTGTGTTTTTAAATTGAATCTTTGCTGAGAGAAATCTGGCCACGGGCTGTTGTGTGAAAAATAGCACTGAAAGCAACAACCCAACCAAACGTGTTATACAGGCTTTTATAATAGCTTTAGTTGTGCTTTTGACAGGTGTTGTTGGGTTTGATGAACCTTTGGTTTCAGAAATTACATTTTGTTATGTCTGATGTCAATAAAGTTTATGTAGGACAGTTTAATTGATAGAAAATGTGGTTAATAATTAGTTTAATTTAATAACTCTAATATTAATTGAAGTCCACAAAAGATTTTTTTTTTCTTCTAAACTCAGAGAATTTAAATACTTTAAATGTTTCTTAACATTTTATATAATTTGTTTAATTGTAATGTAATTTGTTTGAATTTTATTTAAGAAATGTATTGGATTTTTACAAAATCAACCATTTGTTTCTTAATATTTATATCGTTTTTTAATTCAATTGAATTAGTTTTAATTCAATTATTTTAAATTTCATTTAAACCATTTATTCATATTTTATATACTTTTTTATTTAATTTGTTTGAATTTAATTCAGGAAATGTATTGATTCATTTGTTTTTCTCACACTAAAAGCTTAAATCCTTTCAAAAAGGAGTGTCCTTCTTTATGAACTATTGTGTTCAAGGACCGTAGGTAATCAACAGACATAAAGAAGTGCTGTATGTTATTGTGAGTGTGTAGGAGCCTTTGCATTCACACTGGCATTGCGTGGATGTTTTTTGTTTTTTCAGATCGCTGTCTGGAAGACCATGAGCTTGTGGTGCAGATACAGTCATCCTGGCCTGAAGACAGCGACACTAAGATGATCTTCCGGAAAAACTACGCAAAGTACGAGTTCTTCAAAACACCCAAGGTATGAAGCCTCTTCATCACCCAGAAAATTGTCTAAAAAATACCCAACACTTAGCATGATGCCATTTTAAGTACAATCACAATCCATTTTACTTCTACGTTGTGACACATTTCTGAGTGACGATGGTCAAATAGAAAATGTAAGTGTTTTTTAAAGGAACACGCCAACTTTTTGGGACTTTATCTTATTCACCGTATCACCCAGAGTTAGATAAGTCCATACATACGCTTCTCATCTCCGTGCGTGCCGTAACTCTGTCTGACGCACCCACCGCTAGCCTAGCTTAGCACAAAGACTGGAGGTAAATGGCTCCAGCTAGCATACTCCTCCCAATAAGTGACAAAATAACGCCAACATTTTCCTATTTACATGTTGTGATTTGTATTTGTGTCTCATGTGACCTTGTTATTTGTGTCTCATGTGACCTTGTTATTTGTACACGCTGTGACTATACAAATCACAACATGTAAATAGGAAAATGTTGGCGTTATTTTGTCACTTATTGGGAGCAGTATGCTAGCTGGAGCCATTTACCTCCAGTCTTTGTGCTAAGCTAGGCTAGCGGTGTGTGCGTCAGACAGAGTTACGGCACGCACGGAGATGAGAAGGGTATGTATGGACTTATCTAACTCTGGGGGATACGGTGAATAAGCTAAAGTCCCAAAAAGTCGGCGTGTTCCTTTAAGTGTTTGTTTCTTCTTTATGCAGTCATTTTTCCCAGAGCACATGATCTCTGATAGCGCGGCTGTCACTAAAGGCACGTCACCATCAGATCTGGTGCAGGTATGAGGATCTAGAGCTTTTAAATCACATCACATCACATTTGATTGTCTTCATAAAACTAGTAAATGTCTGTTTCTTGAAAAGAACTTGTTGAAGTGTGGTTCCTGTCCAGAGATTCAAGACTTTCTCTATGTGAGAGAAGGTGGGAAAAAATCCTGGAAGAAACTCTATTATGTTTTACGGCGGTCTGGACTGTACTTCTCCATCAAAGGGCAATCAAAGGTGGCACACACAAACACAAACGCAGCGCTCTGTTTGAAAAATGACTCCGGTATACTGTATATAATACACATAAACATACATATAAAATGTGGATGCATGTTTGCAGGAACCTCGACACCTGCAGTTTGCCGGAGATCTGCAAGATCTGGATGTGTTTACAGTCTTCAACGGCCGGAAACTTTACGGGGCTCCAGAACCATACGTCTTCTGCATTAAAGTAAGCAACAGGAACAGAGAATCAGTGTTGTTTTAGTATTAGTTATATAGAAGTGTGGTATTTATTCATATCAAGTTTTTTTAGCTTTAATTTTTTTAGTTAATGTTTTTAGTTTTAGGGAATTCACGGTGACCAATAAGATCATTAATCGCAGTAATTCAGTTGCCCCTATTATGCTATTTTAAAGATTCCTAATTTTGTTTTGGTGCCTCCAACGATATGTTTACATGCATCCAAGGTCAAAAAACACTTGAATTTTCTCATAATAAAACAGGTGAAACTCGAAAAATTAGAATATCATGCAAAAGTTCATTTATTTCAGTAATTCAACTGAAAAGGTGAAACTAATATATTATATAGACTTATTACATGCAAAGTGAGATATTTCAAGCCTTTATTTGTTATAATTTTGATGATTATGGTTTACAGCTTATGAAAACCCTTTCACAATATTCTAATTTTGAATTAGGGGTTTTCATAAGCTGCCATAATCATCAAAATTATAACAAATGAAGGCTTGAAATATCTCACTTTGCATGTAATGAGTCTATATAATATATTAGTTTCACCTTTTAAGTTGAATTACTTAAATAAATGAACTTTTGCATTGCAGCATCAGCTCTTTTTTCTCAGTGTCTGAAACGGTCCAATAAAGGTTTCAGTCTCTCTAAACTCCTCCTTTCTAAGAGTCTACTCTGCTCTGATTGGTCAATGCTATAGTAATAATTATAATTAGCTTTACATAACAGCAATACAATTCTATGGTATTTCCTCATGTAGATGCTTGAACATGAAAGTGTGCATGTGTTTGTGTGCTAGGCCTCAAAAGACAGGTTTCGCTGTCAGGATTTGAAGCTGATGAGTGTCGACAGTGAGCAGAGACGGACGTGCTGGATCACGGCCTTCAGATTGTTTAAGGTACATGAACATTGAACACACACAGACTCGCTAAGAATGTTCCAACTGCAACCTGTAATGAACGACATTTGAGTGAGTGTGTGTGTGTGTGTTTTAGCATGGGAAACAGCTCCAGTGTAATTACCAGCTGGTCCAGTCCAGAATCAATATTCACAAATTTCAAAACTCCAAGGTACAGTAAACATCTCTCAATCTCCAAAAAAGCCTAGCCTTAAAATAATCCATACAACTCGTGCACTATATTCTGATATCATATGTTAGCTTTGTGTGAGGAACTGAAAATGTAAGTTATTCACTGATCTTCCCTTCAAATCTTCATCACACGTGTTGTCTTCCTCCACTGTGCCATCATCAGTTTACAGACAGGGAGTCGTCGATGGTTGCCATGGATTTTTCAGGGAAGAGCGGCGGACGAGTGATCCAGAACCCACACGAGGCCCAGAATGCAGTGCAGGAGGAAGGACACGTCTGGCGGGTGTGTATGTGCTCGAGGGAAACTATGAAAATCCATTTTGTAAACAGAATTCATGCTACACAGTGCAGAAACACGCTGAGGACACCTCCCAGATCAGTTGTTATGCATTTATAATAAGCAAGAGTTTGCATAATATTTGTGTGAGCAGTTTTCTGTCCTGTGACAGTGTTTAAATGATAGAAAATATTTAAGATATATTCTATTATATACAGTACATTCAGTAAATAATAGAATGTGTGCACATATATATATATATATATATATATATATATATATATATACACACAGGTGAAACTCGAAAAATTTGAATATCGTACAAAAGTTAATTATTTCAGTAATTCAACTTTAAATGTGAAACTAATATATTATATAGACTCATTCCATGCAAAGTGAGATATTTCAAGCCTTTATTTGTTATCATTTTGATGATTATGGCTTACAGCTTATGAAAATAAGCCTTAAAAGCTTTCAAATATTTCACCAATCCTAAATGTTTGAACGAAAAAATATATCGAAGTCTAGACTTCTAAAAAAGAAGTCTATTCTGCTCACCAAGGCTGCATTTATTTGATCAAAAATACAGTAAAAACAGTAATATTGTGAAATATTATTACAATTTAAAATAACTGTTTTCTATTTGCATATATGTTAAAATGTAATTTATTCCTGTGATCAAAGCTGAATTTTCAGCATCATTACATTACAGTCAGAAATCATTCTAATATGATGATTTGCTGCTCAAGAAACATTTCTGATTATTATTATTGTTGAAAAAAGTTGTGCTGCTTCATATTTTTGTGGAAGCTGTGATAAAAAAAATCAGGATGCTTTGATGTATAGGGGGAAAAAGCATTTATTTGAAATATAAATCTTTTGTAACATTTTACATTTCTTTATTGTCACTTTTGATCGATTTAACCTTGCTGGATAAAAGTTTTTCTTTTCTTTTTAAGTTAAAAGTAAATCATTTATACAATTAAAAATCAATCTGAGTTATTTAAATTCCAATAAATGATGAAAATTAAATGAATGTAGACATTTTTGTTTAATGGTGTGTTTTTGTACTTCAGAAGAGAGAACATTACGCCACAATTTATCCACCAGCGGTCACACGCCAGTGAGTCTCCCCGGTGAGTCTCACGTCAACATCATACAACATTTAATCAACAAGAAAGAATCTCTCATTAGTCAAATCGTTGTGTGTGTGTGTGTGTGTGTGTGTGTGTGTCTACAGAGGTTAATCGGGTTCAGCCATGGTTCCACGGGGGCTTGTCTCGTGCTGAAGCTGAAAAGCTATTGGAGGAG